>NW_020448196.1:2532427-2610509 GCF_003343035.1 Apteryx rowi | reverse complement strand
GGGGGGAGGCGGCGGAGGGCAGGGAGGGCTCAGCCCGCAGCCCATCTGTCGGCTCCCCGAGACGGCGGGCCGCTCCCAGGCTGGCCCGGGGACCAGCTGCTGAGCTCGCTGGCTGCGGCCAGATGAGCGACACTTTTAAAGGGTGGAAACAATCCATTTTCCAAAGCGATCATTTAAAGCACTTAGGCAATTATACACTTAAGATGGGCGTTAATAATTCACCAGCACCGCGGCTATCAATGCGCGGGGCCGCGGCTGCCCGTCTCCCCCGGCCCCGCATGCCGGCACTGGGGCCGCCGCCGCGGGCGCCCCGACGGGAGCCCCGGGCCCTGCCGCGGGCAGCGGGACCCTCCCGGCGGCTTTGGGCGGCCGCCTTTGATGGGAGTTGAGAAAACTTCTCTTTGCTTTTCCCTTCCCTCGGCGGCGGCTCGTCTGCCAGAGTAAACAAGCGTCGGGGGAAGAAAGGCCCGGCGGAGACGAGACCCGTTTGTTTGTAAAGAAGTTTATTTCCACATTTAAAAAAGAGGGAGAGAGAGCGGGAGCCCGAGCGTCTGCGGGCTCCCGAAGCAGCGCTCCCCTCCGCATCCTCCCTGCCCCGGCCGGGCCGGGCTCCGGGTACAGACTGACAAGAATCACTTACACAAATACGCCCTTAGGGTTCACAAATAAATAATTCATATACATTTTGCGCACGGTATTTACATTTTGCCGCTTTTTTTTTTTTTTTTTCGTTACGGACGGTCCAAAAGTCTCGCTCCAGCAGGCGGGGGCCGGGCCGGGCAGCCCGGGGCCCCCGCGGCCCTTCCCGGCGGCGGGGCCGGTGCCCCGGGAACAGCCCCTGGGGGCAGCTCGGCCCGGCCGACCCCAGCCCCCCGGGGCGGCGGGGCCGGGCTGGCGGGGAGAGGCCGGCTGCGGCTCCCCGGGGTCGTGCGACAGCCCCGAGCGGCGGGGGCGAAGGGCCCTCGCCGCCCCCGGGGCCAGGCGGCCTCGGCGCCCCGGCAACTGCCCGGGTGGGGGCGGAGAGGCGAATCCCCCCCGGCGGCGCCGGAGCCCCCTCGGCGGGGCCGGGGCCCGGGCCGGCCCTGCCCGTGCTGCAGTCCCAGGAGGGGGGCTGCAGGGGGGGGGGCGCAGCATCCCCGCTGCCCTGCGGGGGCAAAACGGGCCCCAGGCGGCGAGTGTCCCGCGGGGGGTGGGGGCGTGGGGGGGGCCGGGCTCTGCCGGCTCTCGGTGCTGCCAGACCTTGTCCTTTACTTCTTGCATTCGTTATATATTAAAAAAGTGGGGGTGTCTCATATAGATATATATATATTTGGGGGGTGAGCGGGAGTCTGTCGCTTGCTCGCGGCCCCCGGAGGTGGGGGTCGCCCCCGGCGGCCCCCGGCCCGGGGTGTCTGCCGGGCGGCCGGGGCGGCGCGGGGCTCACCGGGGCTGCGCGGCCCGCGGCAGGACGCCGGGCAGCGGCGGCAGGGGCGGCGGGGGCTCGCTGCCGCCCTGCAGTCCGTGGATGAGGATGCGGGGCACCAAGGGTCTCTGTAGGGCCGGGGGGGGGGCGCTGGGTCCGCGGTACAGGTAGAGGGCGGCGCCGGGGTCCAGGTTGGAAACCAAACTCTGCGGGTAGAAGTAGGGCGAGGGGAACATCCTCTGGAGGGCCGAGTAGTTCCCAGCCTCGGCCAGCAGCTCCAGGCCCACCGCCGTCTGCCTTTTCCACTTGGTCCTGGGGGGGGGACAAGCCGAGACAGGGGGTTAAGGAGGGAGGGATGCTCCAAAAGCAGCTGCACGCCCCGTCCGCACCCCCTCTGCCCCAGGGTCTGCCCCAGACACTGAACCCCTCGCGCACCCCCTCTCCCCCCGCAGCCTCTCGGCGCCGGTCCCTCCGCACGCCGGTGCGGTGCGGTGCGGTGCGCCAGCCCCTGGGCAGGGCAGGGAGGAAAAGGGTGGGGGAGATCAGCCCAGTGCGGGGTGGGGGGGGGCGCGCAGCCCCCCTTATCGGGGCGAGGAAACGCTCACAAGCCCCTCAGCTCCTTGCCGTCCCGTCCGCGGCTCCCCGGCAGCCTCCCCGGCGGCGCCGGAGCCGCAAACCGGCTGGGATCAAATTGCCGGGTGTGAACTGTGCTGTATAAAATGTGACCAACGTTTTAGTCCTTTCCTTGTACGCAAGTTGCAGATTACAAATTATATGTTATATATATGTATCTTACGTGTTATATGTGTGACCCCGTACCGGGCGGCCTCGCCGGTGAGACGGGCTGCCGCGGCTGCGGAGCGGCGCTGCCCGGTGCTGCGCGGGGCGGCGGCGGCTCCCGGGAGCGGCCCGGGACCGGGGACTCGGCGGCCGCGGAGGTCCCACGGGGGGCACGAGTGGGGCAGCGCGCCGGGGCCGGGGGATTCGTTTGCGACGTTTGTGTGTGTGTGTGTGTGTGTGTGTGTGTATTTATATAAATGTGTGTGTGGGGGGGGGCGGTATACGTGCATATACGCGTGTGCGTGCTCTGTCTTCCGGAGGATCCCCGGCCCCGCTCCCTCGCCCAAGGCTGGGGCCCCCGACGGGGCCGGGCTGGCCGGGGGCGGCTCGGAAGGGGCTGCGGGCCCCGCGCCGGGGTTTCCTTGCGGGACGGATTTCGGAGGGGTTGAACTCACAGCCCCCCCGCCTGCCCTAAGCATCTTAAAAGCCCCGATGGCTTGGAGGGTCGCTGATCTCTGCAGCTCGCCAAACGGGACTGGAAATTTGGGGCGGTGAGGGCGGTTAAAAGCCGGGGAGAGAGGGGACTAGGTGAGGGCCTGCAGTCAGGTGTCACTCGTTTCGTCGCGGTGGCGATGGTCGGGACTGGGGACAGCGCCGACGGGGACGTCCGGGTAAATCAATTGAAGCCATCAAACATCTCCAACCCTTTTACAGTTTTGTCGCTGAAGCGCTAAACCTATTTCCACCAGTAAATTATTCATCATAATAATAATTGTGTAATTACTGTAAGGGGTGTTAATTATTGATGCCCAAAGCAGTAATTGGTATCTATTATTAATGGGCCGATGTGTTATGCTGTTGTGTTTAGTTGGAAGCCCGGTCCTTCCTTCCCCTGCCGGGGCCGGGGGAGAGGGGCCCACATTGCTCCCCCATGCCCAGATCCGCCCTCGCCCAGCACCACTTCTGCCCCCCGATTCGGGGCAGGGGTAAAAGACACTGCGGCACGGGCAGTGCCGGTCTGGCGAAGGGGAAGCGCTCCTCGCCCGGTGCCAGGGCAGGGGCCGAGCACTTACCCTCCGGGGCGCTTTTTAAAGGCATGTGGTGTGCCCAGCCCCTGGATGCTATGGGGGGTGCGGGGCCGGGGAGGGGCAGGATCGGAGCCCCGAGCCCCGGCTGCAGGGAGAGCCCGGCGCCGTGGCCCCCCGTACCCGGGCAGGAGGGAACGGTGCATTTTACCTTCTGTTCTGGTACCACGTTTTCACCTGCGTGTCGGTGAGGTTGAGGGAGGCGGCCAGCTCCATCCTGTCCTGCACGCTCAGGTATTTCTGCCTCTCGAAGCTGCGCTCCAGCTGGGCCAGCTGATGGTCGGTGAAGGCGGTGCGGGCTTTGCGCGGCTTTTTCAGCCTCACTGGGGGGCTGTCCCGGGAGCTGGAGATTTCTCGGTCTCCTTCTTCTTTCACTGGGCCGAGAGGGAGAAAGAGAGGACAGATTAGGGCAGGAAGGGAAGGGAAGTGCCCTCAAAGGGGGTGTAAATCCCTGCAACAATAAGCCGGAGGAGAAGGGATCAGGTACCAAATCTAATTCAAAGCGCATTTGCCCCGTAAATTTTAACCCGAGGCCAGCAGCTCCCTGCGTGCCCCCGGAGGACTCGCAGGTGTCCCCAAGGCAGGCCCCGGCCTGTCCCCGTCCCCAAGACCTGGGAGCAGGGTTGGAAAGCCAGGAGGGAGACGTGACCGGAGCTGGGAGCGCTGGCTCCGTCCCCGCCGGGCTCCTGCTCCACTCCGGGAGCTGCGCAGCGGCTTGGTCCAGAGATGCACCCGGGTCTCCTTCACGCTCTCATTTCACGCTGGGAAGGATCCTACCCGAGTTTTATTCCTGAGAACCCAGCAGTTTTCTTGCGTTCTTGGATTTTCTTTCTTTCTCTCGCTCTTTCTTTTTTTTTTTCTTTCCTTTTTTTTTTTTTTTTAACCCAAAACAAAACCAACACCAAAATGGATAGGGTGAGGCCGTATTTCTGGAGCGGAAAGTAGCGGGGGGAGATGCCTCAGGTTTTGCTGCCCTCTGCACAGAGAAGCCCCCCGCGATGCTCCCTGTCCTCACAGGGACGCCGCCAGGGCGTGAAAGCAGCCTCCCCCCTTCCAGGATTACAACGAAATATTTAGGAAGCGGCGCCGCAAGCCCGCGCCTATGCCGTGATTTCTCTTAAAAAACGCATAATGAGATGGTTTATTGATGGCAGATTAGCGCGGGAGGGAGCGTGTCTGTGTGTGTTTGCGGAATATGCACACGGCGGATCAATATGTCACAGCGACGCGGGGACAGGGCCGGCGGCCGGCGGGGATTTACGCCGCAAAACATTTGTAAGGTGACAGGAAAATATCCGAGCAGAAAAAAAGAAGAAGAAGAAGAAGAAGAAGAAGAAGAAGAAGAAAAGCCCTGCTCTGTCCTCGCCTTCCCCACCCTCCTGGAAGAAATTATGTAACAAAAAGGCTCAGTTTATATAAATCGGCGGCATTAGGTTTTCACGGGGTTTATGTTAAATTTCCTCGTGGAAGGTGTTAGAAGCGACAGGGCTGTAGCTGAACGCGCGTTGATTTCTCTCTGTAGGAAGACAATAATCCGGTTAATTGAGCCACCGGGGAGCGAAACCCTTCAACCAGAAATCCCGGCTCTAGCCGAGCAGACAGAGCCCGAGCCCGGGAATATCCCTTAAACATGAGAACCGGTTTCATTTAACGGAGAAACCAAGAGCGCCGGCTCCGCCTGCCCTGCTCATCGGGAAGGGGCCGGGACCGGGGCCGGGTCGGGCCGGGCCGGGTGGGGGCACCGGCCCCGGGGGGTGCCGGCCCCGCTGCCTCCCGCCGAAGGCACGAAAGTTTGTGCGGAGTTTTCCTTGCCTGAGGGGAAACGGGCCGAGGAAGCCGAGCTTCGCCTCCCTCATCCCGGGAAAGGCAAATTCCTGGAGCCCCCTGGCCGGCCCGGTTAGCTCCCCGGGGCCGGGGATAAACCTCCTTCCTAAAAAAAAAAGTTCCTGCTCGCAAAGGGCTGCTCTCGTTATCGGTGGAGATATCCCCGTTCAGCTCCGGATCTCTCCCCCGGCTATTCCTAGCTTAAAAAAATAAAATTAAAAAAATATATGTATTACGGGTGTTTCAGCACTTTTGCATGGGCCAAATCCTGCCGTCCTCGCTGCGGCTAGGCCCCAGCCCCTCAGCCTCTTTTCCGGCGTAAATCAGGGGGCGTTTTGCCCGAGGAAAGGCTATTTCCAAAGCAGGAAAAAGAATCGCTTTGGGACCAGGGCCCTTCGTCTGCTATCTCGTTTAAGCGGTGTTTTTAACTCCATTGAAGAGATGTTTTTAACACCATTTAAGCGGTGTTTTTACCGGTGGCCGTGGATGCCCCACCGCCCCACGGACAGGCAGGGGGGCAGGCGAGGAGCCGGTGCTCGGGAGCAGATTTCCCTCCCGCGCCTCACGGTTTGGGGAGCCTTTCTAGCACCGGGGCCCCGTGTTTCCACCATCATCATCGCTGCGATGGTCTTCACCGCTGTGCAATTGCCTAATGCGGAGCACGATGCTCCCATCCCCGCCTGCGGGCTCAGCTCTGGGCGGCGGTTTCTCTCCTCGCCGTTGGCTAACAACAACAACCAAAATATGCCCCTGGCAGCACCGAGCTCGGCCCGGCTCGGGGCAAAGCGGCGAACCCGCATTTCTTTTCCCCCCCTCGCTTCTTTCGTGTCTCGGCACGTGGGGAAAGGGGACAAAGACTGAAAGAATTCGGGCAAAAATGTAGGAGACGAAAATAAAACGCAAAGGTGGGAATGGCTGCTGTTTTCGATCCCAGCCCTTCAAAACCGCGGCGCCGATCCCGGCCTTTCTCCCCGGTCGCTGGCAGACCCGGCAGCAGCCCGGGACTCTTTCCTCCGATCAGAGAGCAAATGCACCCGGCAGCGCCCGAAGCCTCCCGGGCCGTTGGCAGAGCCTGGCCTGGGCGCTTATTTTTCCTCCCCGAAAACCTCCCGGGCTTCAGCGTGGCGGCTTCGGGCGGTCCGAGGGTACAGGAGAGCAGGGCCGGGGTTCGCCCCATCCCGTCCCCCCCTTCCTGCCCGGTACCCCAAACCCAGCGGCCCTTCACCGTGCCAGGATCCCCCCGGCCGCTTGGGCCCCCTTGCCTTCCCCTCGCAAACACCCGGCAAAGAATCTCCCCGGGTGAAAGTTTTGCGGAGGATGATGCGAGCGGGATGGACGAAGGCTCCTGGAATAGCCTTCTCCGGGGGGGCGAGGACCGGCAGTGCCCACCGGCGACCCCAGACCTCCCGTGTCCCCCCCCGGCTCCGGCTGCCGGAGGGAAAGGCCGGGCAGGGCCTGGGGGGCCCCGAGAGCGAACCCCGGCCCGGGGCGAGCGGCAGCCGCCTGCAGCCTCCCTCCCCGCCGGCGCCGTGGCTGCGGCCCGGGGGCTCCCTGTGTGCCGTGCTTGTTTCTAAAGTCTCCAAAATAGTAACACAAATAATAGTGGCAATACAAATCGAATCGAAATCCGGCGACTTTCTTATTCGTTTGTAACTCGTAGCATGGGAAACACCCGGCAAAATTCCGTGGTTAATATTTGTTGTTGTTCAGGCAAAAATCCATCCCCGGCTTTCCTCTTCCCTCTCCCCGCGGGTGGGAAGGAAACAGCCGGATCTTCCCCGAGTAAAACAACCCGGCGGATCCTACCAGGCGCGTTTGGCGAGGCACCCAGCGCCCCAAACCTTCCGCCGCGGCCGAGCCCTACCGACCCTTTCGCCCTCAAGTTTTCCCAAGTTGGCGCCGACCCCGCGGTCATTTCGAGGGCACTCGGTGCCGCGGCTCCCGGTCTCCGGGGCGCGCAGGAGCCGGCCTCCACGGCGGACTCCCGGCGCACCGGGAGGCTTCGGGGCCGCCGGAGGCTTTGGGCTAGGCCGCCTTTGCTCGCTGTGCAAAGCCCAACGGGGTGAGCGGCTCTTACCTTTGTATTCCGAGTCCGAAGAGGAGCTGCTGGTGTTTTTTTCCATTTTCTCCCTAAAGTCCTCGCCAGGCTTGGTAGGGATCCTGCCCGCCGGCTCCTGCCCGCCGTGAGGTCCATTGGTGCTGGAGTAAGGTGCGCAGGCGGCCAGGGGCTTGCAGTCGGCCAGGATGTCTCTGATGAGGAAGGAGGAGGTGACGGTCCGGGACTGGGAGGGAGCCGAGCCCTGCCCTGGCTGGAGGTGCGCATCCAGGCCCGGCCGCGGCACTGCCGCCTCCAGGCATTCGCGGCCCGGCGAGCGGGGCGAGGGGCACCCGCTGCTGCCCTCCGAGCGGGGGCTCAGCTCCAGCGGGGACCGTCCGTCGCCCACCAGCGGGTCCCCCTTGGGCACGGCGGGGCTGCCGGCTCGGTGGGAGAGGATGGAGTCGATCCCAAACCCGGTCGAGCCCTCCATGGCCCCCGCGAGGTGCCGGCGCTCACACGGGCATTGGCGGGGAGGGCGCGGCGGAAACGGTTTAATAATGATAATTAACAACAAACAAAAAAAAGCAAAAGAAAAATTAAAAAAAAAAAGAAAAAAGAAAAAAGAAAAAAAAAGAGCAAAGTTCAGCCTGGGATCCGGGCAACAATTGCTGCAAGGCTCTCCGAGGCTCCGCGCATTAGATCCAGGGCTGCTCCGTCTTCAGCATCGCGCCCAGCTGCACTCACAGACAGACAGACAGAAGGGGGGGGAGAGGGAGGCAGAGTCAAACTTTGGCCGCGGAGGGGGAGTGGAGGGTGGGGGGACGGACCCCAACCTCACCCCGGGCCCCGAGCCCTACCCGGCCACCCCACCCTTGCCCGGACCCGTAGCGGCGCGGGGCTGGGGGCAGCCCGGGGGCTGCGAGCCGGAGGTGGGGAGGCAGCGATCGATAGTGAGGCTTTGCAGCGCCTTAACCACTTAATGATCCAGAAATCAATGGGGAGGGCGAGGGGAGGGCGGAGGCGGTGGCCAGCCGTCGGCCCGCCGCGGCTCCCCCCTTCCCCGCCAGCACCTCGGACAGCGCTGGGGAGGAGGGGGGGAACCGGAGTCGATCCGGAGTCACCCCGAGTTCAGCACCGCGGACAGCGCCCGGGACCGGAGTCAATCCGGAGTCACCCCGCGTTCAGCACCTCGGACAGCAGCTTCACTCGGCGCCTTCCCCCGCGGAAAAAAAAAGGGGGGGAAAAAATGAACTTGTGCCACTCCGCCTCGGGGGCTCCGGCGCCCCCCCCCCACCCCCTGTGAACGCGCCCATTGGTCGGGAGGCGTTTTGGGGGATGTCACTCCCCGGCGGCGACACCTTGCAGCTTGATTAACGGGAATTAATTGCCGCCCGGATCCCCGCGCTTTCCGGGCGGTTTCCGCCCTCTTTGCTGTCATTACCCCGCTGATGGAGCTCGTAATGGGGTGATTAGCCACCGGGGGGGGGGGGGGGGGGGGCGGTCGAGAGGTTGAAACTTCCCGCTCGCCTTCCCCCCCCGCAACAGCCGAGCCGCCGGGTCCTCCCGAGCAGGGAAAGTTTTGCTTCGCGTTAAAAAGAAAAGAAAAAAAAAAAAAAGAAACCGAAAAGGAAAGAAAAAAAAAACACCAAACCCCTCCCCAAAGCCCCAGCGCAGAGGCGGCTGCTTGGAGCTCGAGGTGAAGCTCGGAGAAAGGAATTTCGTTGAATCCCCTCGAAATCGGTTGTGAACGAGCAGAAAGGTCCTTTCGCGAAAGCAACCACGGGGCCATCGGGAAACCGTCGCCCCGGCGAAACGTAGCGCTCCTAAAGCGGCGAGGAGCCGGGGCCGCTCTCGCCGCTTCCCCGGCGCCCAGCCGCGGTACGTACTGGTGCAACTGGGAAGGGCCCGCGCTCAGGGCGGCGAGAGGGGGCACGAAGCCGGCAGGACCCGCTGCTAAGGACACGCTGTCGTTGCCACCCGAGGAGAAACACGTTCAGCTACGGGGCTGGCTGTGGGCAAAGCCTCGGAGAGCGTGTTTTCCCCGCTCCGTGGGCACCGCCGTCCTGCCTCGGGCCGAGCCATTTTCCTGGACGAGGTGTTTTTTTTGTTTTATTTTGTTTTGTTTTGTTTTGTTTTCCTGCCGCCGATCCCTTTTTAAAAATAACCCCGATGGCCCGGGGGGGTCCAGGCCGAGCTGTCCGCCCTGCTGGTGAAATAAGCACGGGCTATTCGGGACAAGCCCTGTTCCCCGCTCCCTGCCCGTTTTTCCTGGAGACACAACTTTCCTCCCCTCCACCCCGACGGGGGATTTTTGTTGCTGTTAATCTTCCAGGCTAAAGGGGACCGGCTCACCCAGGGATCTCACCTTCCCCCCGGTCAGCCCGGCTCTCCGCGAGGGTTAATTTAGGGGCTTTTCCTGGGGGTAGACCCTTGGCCACGGACGTGGGGGAAATGTCCAGAGCCGTGTGCGCAAAGCGGTGCCACTTTAAAGTGATGTCGGTGGTTATTTCTCAAATACTCGATTTCCTTCTCTTTCCCCCTTCCCGGCCAGGCAGCTGCATCTTGTCCCTCTTCCAAGGGCGCCCTTGGCCGGCAGCTTGGAGGCGGTCAATGCGGGGAGAGGGGCCCCCCCGGGGCAGCCCGGCTGCCAGCTGTCGGGCAGCGGGGCAGGCAGGGCCCCAGCATCTCCTGCCCTCGGCCCTGCAGGCTCGGGGCCGCCTGGGATCGGGGCAGCAGAACAAAAGAGCTTTATAGGAGAATAAATCCAGAGGCAAAAGCGGCATCAGCCCCGGTCCCAGCGTGCCCCCCCCCCCCCCCCCCCCCGGAGTCCCGGTCCCCCCCCCCCTGGGGGCTGCTCGTCCCTCCTGGGTGAAGGATCCCTGCTGCTGCTCTGCCTCACCTCCCTCCCAGCACAGGGATGCTGCTCCAGTGCCAGGGACTCGGGACCAGGCTGGAGGGGCCCGATCTGCTGGGGGGTTGGTTTTGCAGCATCCCCCTGCCCAGGCAGGGCTGGGCCGAGCACCGCATCTGGTGGGACCGGAGTGACAGATGGGCAGGAACTGGTCCTGGGTGAGAAATGGGGCAGAGATCCCGACGGGGCTTCCCAGCTCTCTGCTGTGTGACTGTGTTGGCTGCTGGGCTCTGGCAGCCTCCCCATCTATCCAAGAGACTTCATTTGGAATGGAGATTTACACTGGGATCAGAATTAGGATTGAGATTATGTTTGGAACCAGGAAGGGGACTAGAAGTGGGACTGGGACTGCATTTGGAATCAGGATTGGGACTGGGACCAGAACTCAGATTGGGATGCTTATGGGAGGGGCAGGACATCCATACAGGAACAGGTTTGGGCTGCCAGGATCTCTTGCTATATTTCTTTCTCTGTTTAAAACATCTGCCTTCAAACTATTTCAAGGAAATTCCCCGGATCAGACCCACACTCTGATCTTCCCAAGCCCATAATGCCAGCCAGGCACCTTGGTCCTGAGAGTGTCCTCTGGTGTGGATAGTGTGTGTATGTGTGAGGGGGATCCTGCTTCTTTGGAGCCAGCCCTGAGCTTTGAGACAGGCATCTAGGGTTGCTCACCGCCTGCAGCCTCACCGCTGCAGAGGGAAATGCTGTGCAAGGTTTTGGGGTGCAGGGAGGGGGGGGTCTGATCCTCATCCCTAAGCAGACACTGTATTGTGGCATCCCCAGCCCTTGGGGACAGAGACTGATGCTCCTAGGACATACTTGGAGTTCTCAGCAGCTACAGGTGCACTTGTTACTAGTGTGGTTGATGTTAATTAATATGAAATATTAATATTATTATTAAGTTGTTTCAGAACTAGATTGCCAAAGGCAGAAACCTGCCCCATTTTGCCCACATGAGGTGTCCCACTCACATCAGTTCAATGCTCGTTAATTTGAGTTCTGACTTCAGCAAAGCTGGTCCCCTGCAGGCACAAGCTTCCCTGCCTCAGCCGAGGTGAACGCTGCAGAAGCCCTGTGGTGCGTGAGAACGTGGCAGACCCCAAAGGAGGTGACGCAACACGGGCAGTTCCTCTCTCCCTGGGGGTGAAAAGGCAGTTTAGGAGTGCTCCTGTGTGCAAGAGCTGGACTGATGGTGGGGGTGGAAATCCCAAACTGTGTCGACCCTGGTCAGCTGCCTCCATGTCCCACTGGACAAGTGGGCGCAGAATAACTCATCTATGGCTCCCAGCATCAGTAGGAATGGGAACTCCTGTGTACACTGTCCACAGAGCACTGACTACCCCGTGCGTGTCCTCCCATGCAGCACCAGCCTGTTTCCTTCCACCCAAGACTTGCTCTGCAGGGTGCTCTCTGTGCAGGGTTTCTTGTTCTCTAGATGTGCCTCATGATCAAGAAAGGGCCGTGGGCCCCTGAGGAGGAGGAGAGCCCATGGCGCATGTGAGGCAGGCTCGACACTGCCCTGCACGGGTGTCCCAGTCCCACCTGATGCTCGTTCTGGAGCTGTGGTAGCTTCCCAGGAAGAATGAAGCCTGTTGGTCCTTGCAGCAGCTTCAATGCTGTGCAACAGGCAGAGCGTTTTATCACCAGTACAGGGCAGGGGACCCAGAGGTGCTGAGCTCCACTAAAATCTTCACAGGATTTGGCTCTTTCAGCTCTCAGCAGCTTGTCATTTTCATACAAAGCAAATGTAACTGTCCTTAAAACCCATTTCCCATTCCCATTTCTGGCTGGCTCTAGGACACTGATGCCTTTTGGAGCTGCCGAACATCCCATCCTGCTGCATCGCTGCTGCTGGGGCAGGGTAAGGCTCTCTCAGCACCAGGCGCTGCTGGCTCCCCTCGATGGGAACACCAGCCCCCATGGCCACGTGGCGGGTTTGGCCCCACGGCCGCTGCGGCAGGGCTGGCCCTGGCATTCCCGGGCTGGAGGCGGTGAGGAGATCCCCGACTGGGGCTGGAGCTGGGGGAAGGTACCTCCGTGCCGGGGCTAGGTGCTGGAGGCAGCAGGCTGCGGCGCTGCGGTGATGGCTACAGCAAGAGTTACACTAGAAATACCTGCTGAAGCCACTCACCAGTATCCTGATCATCGAGGGTCTGGCTTGGGACCCCCCCCCCCCCCCGGAGGCTCTGCTGTATTAAATCCGTATCTGAAGTGACCACCGTGTTTACTGGCAAGGCTGTGCCCTGACAGGCGGAGGGGGATGCTCAGCCACGCCGGGAGCGGGTGGGATGCTCAGGTAACTGAACGAAGATCTTAATGAGCGAGAGAAGAGCAGAGAGCCTTGGGGTGGGGAGGACGACAGAAAGGGCAGGGGAAGCTAACCCGGGGGTTGCAGTGACGGGATCAAAGACAAGCGCAGGGCCCGGTGGTGGGCAACCTGCAGCAGCGTTAAAATCCCATTTACCAGTGGGTGTCACTGCAGGACAAGGAGCGTCCGGCGCTGGAGGGTGGCAGGGCTGTGGGGGACAGGGGACAGCAGGCTTCCGGCTGGCCCTGCGCGGTGGCAGGGGGCCGGGGGCTCCGCAGCCCTGCTCCCCGGGGCCAGGGCTCCCTCCAGCATCTGCCTCCACCAGCAGCGCAGCACCGACAGGCAGCTGGCACAGCCAGGGCAGGAAGGACGGGAGGGAGACGCCTGGTTTTTGGCTTGTTTCCCCCCCTTGGTGACTTTGGTGGTGGGCTGAGAGTGGTGGGGAGCAGAGGCCCTGTTGGTAACGGGGTGGCAGGAGCCCAAGGTGGCACTGGGGACTGGGCACCTGCTGGGGGACGAGGCCTCAGGGCTCACTCCAGCTGCCACCCCTTGGGGAGCGGCTGTCCCTGAGCCGGGGCTGCAGTGGGAGCCGATGAGCAGGGAGCGGGTGCCGACATGCTGGATGAGCCAGGCAAGAGCTGTTAGATTTGGGCCATTTGCTGCACGGCTGTGCCCAGGATTTCCCAGTCCTGCGGGGCAGATCCGTCTGCTACAAGCCCAATGGACTTCTGTCTCCTCCTGAACATGCTTTGTTTGACCCAACTGTTGCTTTTCATGTTCCTGGTCTCTTTGCTGGCTTCTTGGAGCCATCCTGGCCAGCCAAGGCGCACAGGCAGCTGTGGGGCATGTCATGAATCCCTTTTCTCCCCCTCCCCATGAAGGCCTGGCTTTGCAGGGTGCTGAGGGCCCATCCACCTCATGAGTTCAGGTGAGCCCACAGCATGTGAGGGATCGGCCACAGTAACGTCACTCACTTCGCCTTCGGTGGCCGGCGCTCTGAGTTTCTCTGAATCAGCAGCTCTGAATGAGCGTGGTTCAGACCATGGCTGTTTGTTAGCCCTTTTCTAATGATGGAAATGCCCTACTGGAAATGCCTCCTTCCCCCCGCACATCCCCGAGACATGGAAAGTTGCTGCAGGCAGGTATGGATGTCGCTGCTGGACTCAGGGCTGAACGTGGTTCCTGCCAAGCAGCACGGGAAACCTCTTGCCTGGGTTTCTCACACATGCACCGCGGCTTGGCTAGAGGAGGTTTATAAATCATGTCATTTTTAGCAAGACAAGATATTTAAGGCCCAGCTTTCTCCCTCCCCAGGGAAGCGGGAAAGGTCTCCTGTTATATTCCACCTCTGCCAGCATGGCAAACCCTACTGTTATCCTCCTAGTTATTTTAGATTGGCTTTACTTAGAGACCTGTACTAAAAGAGAGAAACCTATAACAGGGTTTCTCCTCTGCGGAGCAGCTGGTTTCCTGTCTCTCCGGGCTCAGGTGGAGGCAGGTTTGGGCAGGGTGGGATTTGCTGCAGCTGCTGCCCTATATAAAGGGGAGGTTAACCCACAAACTGCCCCTAAGGAGGGGCTGCTGGAAATGCCAGAGCAGTTGGTGCTGAGCCTTGCTTGTCCTGCTGAAGGTAAGAAAAACTACCTCTATAGCCTGCTTTGTGCTTGCATCTGGAGCAACATGCTTGAGTTTTATGAAGGGCTCTGCTCTTTGAGGTTCGGGTCTAAAAGTTAGTCTGGAGATAACGTGAGGCACAAGTCCTGGGCTCAGTGCTGCTTCTTGAGCCTCTGTGTCCCTTGACTGCTCATGGGCCTGTGTAGGAGGATGGTGGATGGCTGGGGCTACCTAGGGCAGCAGCTCTTACCCCCTCACAGCAGGGCCCTGAGATGCTCAGGACATTGTGGGGTGGGCACATCTGAGCTTGCTGTGGGAGAAAGGGCTGATGAATGCAAATATTCAAAACTAACATTAGACTTAAATGTATCTGGCATAATCTGAGATATGACAATAGATGTGAGATTAGGGCTACATAGGAGCAATTTATTATTCAGTTAGCAATCTTTGTGATACACAATTAAAGTAACTGCAATCATTATTGAGTGGTATTTTCTTAAGGTGGAGCACCATGTTGGGAGGAGGCTGCTTTGAAGGGGTTAGTACAGCTGAGCTCTGCCTGGGTGGCAGGCACCAGGCTGGTGCTTGGGTGCTGTGGGGTTGAGCTGGTGTTGGTGGAGTTTGTGAGTTTGTCTAGCCACTGTTTTGATATGCTCAGGCCTGAGTCACAGCAGGCTCCAGCAGCTATTCAAGTGTAAGTGCAGAATTGTCTGGGACTACCTTCAGCAAATGCATTAATTTGCAGTAAGGCCTCAATTTGACTGAGCACTTAAAGTGGGTGCTTGGATGCCTTCATATAGGCAAATGGGTGAGTGCCTTGCCGAATCAGGTGGTAATGGAAAGCTTACTTGGCAATCAAATGAGAAGGACTCATAGATTACAAGATATTACAGACATGGTATCAATTGGGATATGGTTGCATTTAATGTGTTTGTTCAGAACAGCCAGCGAAGGGAGACTGTCCTATTTTCCCTGTGGGACTATACTGGTCTGAACACTGCCCTGTTAGTGGCCTGAGCATTGGTATCTTGAATGTGATGAGATTTGAGGTGATCAGAGGGGATAAAGTGCTGGTATGCACCTGACACAAAGCAGTGAACAGTTTGAGCCAGAACTGTTTTTTCCACATACTTGTGATTTATTTGGCTATATAAACATCAGAATAACTTTCCTAAATCTGAGAGAAAAACCTATCATCCATGGCTATCACAGGGGTCTAAAGACTATGTTGCTCAGCACACTGCTGTGGTTGAGCCTTCAGCTTGTTGTATAGATGCCCTGGTGAAGGGGGCCGCATCTCACAGGCATTTCTGAACGGTAGGCGCTGAATGCCTTTTTACGAGCCTCACTGTCTGGAAAAGTACTGAGATGAGGACCAACCTGTAATGAAAGGAGCAGATATGATTGGTTACAGTGAGGAGCAGTCCAAAGAAAATAGGCTGTAGCACAAACAGGGAACAGTCTGCAGTTTAGTGCAATGGTTTCTGTCTGTTTTGGAAACATTACTCCAGTTGGTGAAGTTAAACGCATCTGACACATTTAAAACGAGTGATTTTTCTGATTGACTTCAGCATATAATCTTATTCTGTTCCAGTAACAAGATCATGTAGTTCCACTATGATTTGTTGGTTATCTGACATTTTCAAATGCTGGCACGCCTTAAGATAGGCCCTGAAATAAATGACTTGTTTTCCACAGCAGAGAACGTGTGCGTGTCTCCCTGAGCTAGCCAGGCAGGGCTCTGAGCTGCTGGGGAAGCCCCTGTCGGGGTTGGGGACACCTTCTGTGACTTGCCCAACAAATACATGAACAGCCTCTATCCTGGGAGCCACATATGAGGTGGGGAAGGGATGGAAAAAAATGCCTGGGGAAAGTCCCCTGGTGGAATGAGGTCCCAGGAGCCCTGGGCTTGTACAGAGGGTGTGAACATGTCTTCATGTATGGAGCAGGTTTACTCTGGGGGTACCAGGCTTTACCTGCTCCAGCTCAATCCCTTGTGCTGTACATCTGCCTTGCATGGATGTGCAGTGCTTCCTCCTGCTTCCCCCCCAGTCCTGCTCAGGCAGGATGGATGTCAGCCTGGTTTTGCATATGTAAAAATACACAGCAGTCTTTGCCCTGAAAAGCTTGCTAGTGATCTCATTAATCAAGACAAACAAAGTGTATTTAGCTATTCCTCCTCTCTGGAGGAAGGCGTTCAGGTGCTTAAATATACATTTGAGTGCCTAACTTCAGACAGTTGTTTTTGGCAGTTTTTGCTTTCTCACAAGCGGCAGCAGTGACATAACCCCTGTTGGAGAGGGAAACATGGGAGGCAGAAGCAAAGCCTGCCTAAAGAGGTGGGCAGTTTCTGGGGGCCCTGCTGGAGTTAGCAGGGAGAATCCCCCAGCTGGGCTGACTCCAACCTGCCACTAAAGATGCAGGAGTTTTCCTCTCTGACTTGTGTGGAGACAGACCTGGGTTTGTTAGAAAAATCCACCCCCTGAACCTCAGGACAGCTGCCTCTTTGATGCGTTTCCCATGGTGCTCCCTGCCCAGCGGTGCTGGGAACTGAGCAGGATGAAATGTCTGCCTTGGATTGGGTTGAAGCCATGGGGGAAGAAACCAACAGTTTATTCATTCCAGTCTTGGTCCAAAGCTCCCAGGTGAGAAATGACACACTGATCCACACTGAGGAACAATTGGCTGTAGTTTTTAGCAGAGCCCTTGACAAAGTTGTGAGTGATGCCAGCTTCTGCCCTCAGTGTGAGTAAGTGGGAAGCACCAGGTGTAAGACAGGGGACAAGTGTTGTTTTAAAAAATGAGATGCCCTCTCATAATGAGGGACACTCGAAGTATGGATTAGTCCCAGGCCAGTAATTAGAGTCAAGATAAGGGTGTCCTTGGGTCAAAGGTCTTAATATGACAGAGATTGGTGTAATAAGCCAATGCCAGAGTGATGAATCCTCATCTCTGATTCTTCTATTTCATATTCTAAATGATGAACCCAAAGGTACTTTCTCTAGAGACAGCTGATGATCTTTATCATTACTCTGATATGGTTTTTGAACTGTTATGGCAGGATTTTGTCTGAATCAGATCTGGAGCTTTGGCCATAACAGGTCAGGAACACACTTCAGGGGCAAAAGCTTGGTTGTTTTCCTTGTGGGATGGGGTAGCTGTAATTGTTTTCAATTGCTGATTAGAAGTTTTGCTGTTGCTCATTGTCTATTTTATTGCCAAGTTAAACTGCAGGACACTCCTGCAGTTGGGATGTTGTAGCATCAGCCTTTGCCTCCAGCAATTAGAAGGACAATAACAAACTTATCACTCCCAAAACTTAAATAAGTACTTGGGGGCTATTTTCATTTTGGTTTCTCAGGATAATATGAGATTGGAAGAATGGAAAGGATCACTGGCCAAGCATTAGTGTGATCACATGCATGCTGCAAGCAGAGGCAGGTGTGTTAAAGGAGGACTAATTAATTGCATGTGAGATGCAAAAAGGCAAAGCTGGTGTAGGAAAGGCAGATCCCAGCTGATAGACTGGCAAGTGTGTGGGCAGCAGGGTATACACATCCCCGAGATGGGTGCCCTGTGGGTGCTGTTGGCCTTAGGCCTGTTGGTGTTAGGAAGTGTGTGTTGAGAAGCTGCATGTGTGATGCCTGCTCTGCACTCTGAGCACCCTTAGGTGATGGGTAAGGTTGGCTTCTTGAAAGGTAAGTGAGCAGCTTTGGGAAAGGCAGAAGTTTTAATTGCTATAGCTGGATGAAATGGCTTGCTATGGTTTGCAGAATGTGTTGGGAATGAACCCATTAAAAGGACCTAGGCAAGAAATAAGCGGTGGCAGGCTTTCCTCCTGCCGGGGGAAGACCTGCATGCTGCTGTTGAGATGCTGCTGCTTTAGCTGCTCCCTTCTGCATGCTCAGAGGTGGCTTCCCCTCCTTGCATGATTTTTCACTTTAACAACAAAGATGCCCTGAGCCTCAGCCTTGTTTTTCCGTTGTCCATTTGATTGAATCCTTTTAGTGAGTGACAAAACACTTTCTTGCGTTTTCTTTACAGGAAAGCAATCTCAATTCCTTTTTCGAAACCTCCCTCATTTACAGGAGTCTAACAGATCCAGGCCCTTTTAAGTCCTCTCCCAATTTTTTTCCCAAAACAGCACAAAACGGTGTCATGTTTGCAGATTTCTTTGGGTGGAGGGGGTAAAATACACAATACAGGAAATGGGTACCCGCACACATGCTCACCTATCTACACCGCGCATCCCCACGCAGGCAAAACCACACGCGCGCACACATCGAGATGCAAATTATTTCTGCGAAGCTATCACTTGTAAAGCTTGACAGAAAATAATGAGAAACACTAAATCTTTTATAAGGTCAACACTCAAGCAGCTGTCAAACAAGAAAAGAATTTAGCGAAAGAGCCGCAAAAACTTCCATCGCCTCATTAAATCCAACAGGGCCGGGGCCTGGCGTGGTGAGGAGGCACCAGGGCGCCTCCGTTTTGTGTCAGTAATTTGTGGCGGAGGAAGAGGGAAGACGAAACAGCCAGCGCCGAAGGGGCCTAGGGGGAGGCTGGGGAATCGTTAGTGCGCCAGGAGCGGCCTCGGCTCCTAATTGGAAGCATTGGGCATTATCAACGAAGGATTTGCCTCGGCTCCCTGACAGCTATCTAGGCCTGGAATGATAGCCCACTTGTCAGTGTAAAAGACCATTAAAAACAAACCATTTTGATTTAATTGGAGGCGGTGCGCTGGGGGCCCAGGTGAGGCGCTTCATCAGCTGATGTTGGCTGCTGATGCCTTCTTCCCCCTGTATTGATGGCTTTTTTCCCCCCTCCCCTCCCTTTCAAAAACTGTCTAGGAAAGAGAAAGAGGTACTGAAAGATCCTTCACAGCTGCATCGAGAGCTGCTTTCAATAGGGTTGTCAACAAATGCCATGACAAGTTAGAGAGAGGCAGGTATTTTTAAAACAGATGTTATTCTGCCCAAGATGAGCCACGCTCGGAGGCGTGTGTTGGATTATTAGGGTTACAAATGCTGTGGCTTTTCCTGGCAGTAGCGTGCTTAACCTCATCAGTGAATGGGGCCTGTTTGCTCTCTCCCCTTCCTAACTTAAAGGATTTAGGGAAATATGGGACAAAGGAGGCTGGGGTAGAGAGTCCCTATTGGCTGCTGTATTTAATGCCCCATTGGGATCTAGGGGTGTGTTTTGTTCCCTGAAAATAAGGGCCATAATTGTTTTCTAAAATTCACTGGTTGCTTGGGCTGGGCAACGATGTGAGTGAAGGAGAATTCACCCACTCGAGCCATAACCCAGCCATGTTGCCCTTCAACAAATGTGCTGGGATCAGACCCAAGCAGGTAGCTTTCCATGCTGATGTTACCAGGGGCCAAGGAGCGTTTTTACTCCTGATTTCTGTGACACTGGTGTTCCCTTGAGATCTGAATCCAGACCCTTTCTGTGCCAGGCAGGAGTGTTACTCCAAGCTATGCTGTTGGCTGGTGTCTCTGCTGAATGGGTCATGAATGAAACCCTGAGTCTGTTTAAAAAGCACTTTGAAACTGTGTACAAAACAGCAGGAGGCACTGAAAGCGGCAGTAGGGGATCACTTGAAAGATGAGATGGTCTTTGTGGTTTTACCTCACCGCGCTGGGGAGGATCCGATCATGAGGATGCATGGGAAAGCATTGTGGGCTCTGCTGAGCCCCAGTCGCAACAGCTGCAAGCCCTTAGGTCACTGCCTTGATTTATCAGAGATGCTGGAAGTGATGAGCTTGCATGGGTTTGGGGTCTCACACTGGCTCTTTGATTTAGGTGTCAGAACTGAATGTCTCCTCCCTTTTTAAAAAAAAAGGCCTTTTGAACCTGTTTATGCTCTGTTTTACTGGTGTCAATCAGGAGATGCTAGACAGCAGTGAAAATGCCATAGGACCTGATGGGTTGCCATGTCACTAGGCAGAAGGATGGGCTAAGGGTGGTAGAGGATGGGGTAAGGACGATGGAGAGGCTCTTAAGTGTTCTGGGTATCTACAAAGGGCCACTGGGAAAGACTGGACCATGGAAATGCCTTGCTGTGGTGTGAGCAATCATACTGCTGGAAGCTTCTGCTCTTAAGCAAAGTAAGAAAACCTTGTTTTTCTTCTTTTCTTAAGATGAGACAATTTAGTGCTGGTGATTGGATCCTGCATTAGTTCCAGGGTGACTGCAATGTGGGAGGTGAAATCTCTGCTGTTGCCCTAACGGAGCTGTGGAGGTGTTATACCTGAAGGTAGTCGGGTCTCTGCTGCCTGTTTGGGACCTTGCACAATGTTGTATTTTCTTTTTATATTGTGCCTATTGTAAGCTGAACACCAGTTAAGGCCAATTGTGCTTTTTTGGTTTGCCATTACTGGACTGGGACCCACCAATTCATTTCACTTGGGCCACTGAATGGCCACCAGGTGACACTGACCCTTGGTCAGCCAAAACCTCAGCTGAAGCAAGGTTTGATGTGGTACCAGAGTGATGGAAAGCTCTCACACTCATGACCTTATTCTTTAAAGACTATCTAGCCCCGGGAGACAAGTTTTATAACATTC
Organism: Apteryx rowi; assembly: GCF_003343035.1. Taxonomy (NCBI): domain Eukaryota; kingdom Metazoa; phylum Chordata; class Aves; order Apterygiformes; family Apterygidae; genus Apteryx; species Apteryx rowi. The sequence continues at coordinate 2,589,975 of NW_020448196.1, read as the reverse complement.
CACCTATATGAAGTTTTGCTGTCCTCCTGAAACCTGTGAGGATAAATGCTATAGCTGAAAAGCTAGACCACTGTGTGCTATGTGTATCAAACACAGACTATTTAAGCACAGTCTATGGTTTTTCTGATAAGACAACTACTGCAAGATAACATGAGCTGTGCTTGTCAGTTCAGCTCTTTAGACAAAAATAGAGGTAAGGCATTAAAAAAAAATGCGGAACACTTCTGTGTGTGTGTTAAACCTCAACTGTTAATTCTGATGAAGGATCAGGCTGTGAGCAGATATCGGATCCCTGGTGAGAATCAAATTCTGGAGCCCAGAATTTTGCTGCAAAGTTTATACAGTGGGGATTCCTCTAATTACTTTCACTGGAAATTTACCTGACAGAGCTTTCCCAGGTAATGCAAGGCATACGCGGAAGAGCCGCTCATGCGTTGACAGAGCCTTTGATTTTGTGCCAGGTTGCAAATTAAGTCTTTTGCCAAGGTACCCGAACACTTGCTCATCAATTGCTTATCGCTTATTCATATTGTGCATTGAGTGCAGCTCGTTTCATCTGCTCGGGAAGGCAGCGCGTGTTGACAAAAGTGTTGTCCAAAGTTGCTGCATTTTCTTTCCTCCCCCTATTTGGTCAAGTAAACAAGAATATTTCTCTCTGGAAAGCAACCCTGAATGCCTGCACAAGCTGGAATTCTCTAATGAGCAAAGAAAAAAAACTTAATATGTGTCAGTGACATGTGGTGTAAGTAGATATTTTGATCCTTGGGCAAATTCTGTCCTTCTACATTGCTGCTGGGAAATGCTTCCACCAAAACATGCTGCCATTCTGGACTGGCTTGACAGAGCCCTGAGAATCTATCCCAGAGTGGCCAGTGTTGACTTACTGGTTTGGATTACAACTATCAAATATTCAGATAAAGGTAGGATAAGTCACACCCCGCACTTGCACTCTGCATGCAGCAAGGCTGCAGGACGCTGTATTTTGGCGGCAATGTCTTTCCAAGAATTGGTGGACATGGGGGTACCATTCTGCCCCAGCAAGTGACATGGGGATGAGACACATTTGGTGAGCCAGGAGTTGGGGGTGCTTATTTGTGTCTGTGCTGATTGCCTGAGCTCTTGCAGTACCCAGGGAAGACAGTTTTGTGCCAGCAGGTAACAGCTAGGGGTGGGAGCCCTGTGCCTTGCTGTGGGCGCATGGGGTGGGCTTCTGGTGCTGTGCGCACAGCTGCTGGGTGGTGCAGGGTCTACTCTTGCCTTCTGGTATCTAGTTAGTACGGGGCTCCCTCCCCTCCTAGGTGCCCAAGCAGGAAGATGCCCAGTGAAGTCTTGGTGCAAAGTCCTAGCTCTGTTACCAAAGCCTGTGCTCAGGACTCATGGCACTGCAGGTAGCAAGGCAGAGGTTTTCTTGGGGTAAAAGGCCACCTTGGGGGTGACTGAGGAAGGGGGAGGGCAGTAGAAATGACTCACTGAGGTGAGTAAGGGGTTAAGTCCAGAGCTTTGTAAAACAATAAAATAAAAATACTTCCATTCAGCAACTTTCACTAACGAACCGCTTGCCGGGACATGACTGGCTCCCCGTGACCTGTTCGTCTTGGCGAGCTGGGGGGCCCAGGAGACCACGCTCCAGGTTAGTCTTCCAGAGCGAGACACAAAGCAAGAGCAATTGCCTGGCGTGGGAGAGCCTGTAAATCACACGGTTAGCTTAATAGTGTGGGCTATTATTCTAAAGCAGTGGGGCTGAAACCTAAATCCAAATGAAAATATAGTCAATTTGTCCATACTTTAGCAACTGAATGACTATGTAATGTCACACAGCCCTGGCAACATGGAGAGAAGGCAGGGCAATTAGTGGGGAGGGCAAAGCTCCTTTGTTTTCTTCTCTTCAGCTTCCTCTACAAGCCCTAGCATGATGCCAGGTGATGGTCTTGCCTGGCCCTAGTGGAAAGTACAGTTTAAGAGCCAGTAAAGATGGGCAAACCCAGTTTTTGCAGCTATATGTGAGGGGCCAGGAGAAAAAACAGAGCAAATTCTCCTTTCTGACTTTTTTTTTAACAGGCCTAGAGGAATAAATTCTCATCTTCCTGCTGACCACTGCTGTGGATTGCAAACATTGCCCTAGCAGGGAGCTCTGCACTGCTCCCTGAGACAGGCCAGACAGGCAAAGGCACCAGATGACAAGGACGAATGGCTTGAGGACACATCGCACCCCTGTGCCTCGCACCAGCCTCAGGCCAAAACCTCTCCCCTTGCACACTGGAGCTGTGTGGCTGGCTCAGCTCTCTGTCCCCTCTTCAAATTGTCAGTTAGCTGTTTGCCTTCCATGGGTGCTAACCAAAACAAGAAACAGTCTGACAGAGTTTTCTCTGCTCATCCCCTGTTCAGAAAAGCCAATAACCGCATGCTTAGATACCACTGGAATCCCTGAGACTTCAGCATAATTCCCCTGAAAACTAAAATGTTTCAGTCCAGACCTTGTTGCTTAGGCTGAGAGGTCTGGCTTTTCTGTAATGTCATTCTGCAACTCCCTACCACTGGAGGAACTTCCAGGGTGGATGGGCTGGAGCTTCTAGTAGAGAAAAATCAGATAACTTGTCAGGCCCTAGCAATAGAGACTCCCATCTTTTGGTGGTGCCGGGGAAGCCTGGCAGGAATGGTGGGGAGCCTGAGAAAGGAGAGTTGCTCTAAGGAGCCTTGTAATTCCAAGTAGCTCCCTCATGAACATCTGCATGCAGCTCTGCCACTTCATGTGTAACCTGGTACTATTCAAAGCTGCTTCTGGCCTTTAGTCTGTATATTGGATGAGAGCAGAGTGTCTGAGATGTGTACTGACTGTTAACTGTGCAATATACAAATTAAAGGCAGCATTTTGGTAAACTGGTTAAAGTAGACTGAAAAACTGTCCTGCCCAGGCAATGGAGTCAATTTTAAAGCCATAAGGTAGTCATCCACCACCAAGGAAGTGCCTAGGAAAGAGGCTTCTTGAGGGCAGAAATGCTGCAGGAACAAATTTCCTCACCTCACTTTGGAGTGCTCCTTTTTATTGTCACGCTTGTGGAGTGTGATGGAGTGAATCCCACAGTCTGGCTGTGTTTGGTTGAAGGGTTGGACCAATTTGTTGTCTTTCAAGGCTGTTCCATCACTGCCTACTCAGGACCCAACTTTATAGAGAGACAGTTTAAGGCACAGCTTGGAGGCTATTGAGTGGCCTGTGAAGCCATCAGCTTTCCTTAGGTCATTACTGCTTTTAACAGTGCAAACATTTATGGATGTGCAAGAAAACTTAATTTTCTATGAAGGAAGCCATGCACTGAAACTCAGCTGAGCAATGAATTTCCTGATCCAAGTTCTAATATGGGCTGTGCCTGTTAGGTCTGCATCTGGGGCAAGGCAAACTTTCCAGGTTAATGTAATGAGGAAGAGGAGGAGTACAGAAAATATGCAGATGAGCTGTCCCTCCTGCCTCAGCTGCTGCTTCTGAGGAAGAAGGGAAGAGGAGAGAGGAAGGAGAAAAGGCAGGGAGGAGAGGGGAAGACTCAGAGCCGGGTGTGAGACCTGTGGTTGGGGGGGAACCCAACTGCAATTGCAGATGAAACGGAAGGGAAAGCATGGAGAAGCAAAACAGGCTGAAAAATGAATAGTGATGGAAAGGTCTGGGGTGAGAGGAGCTCTAAAGAGGAGGCTTGCCCCAGTATCTCGTGTGACTTGCACAATCTGTTTAACAGCGATCGGTCATGTTCCTTCCCTGACACTAGCCGCAGCAGCAGCTCTGTGCTGACAGGCAGCCGGGATAAATGATTACTGACATATGCTAATCGGACAGTCTTAGACAGGACATTAGAAGAATACATCAAGGTGGTGCAAAACACATTTCTTGGTCGAAACTCTCCAACTTGTTCAAGTACATTAGCTTCAGGAAGTCGCAAGCCCTCTTTGTTGTTTTAGACTACAGTTAAAAATCAACAGCATGGCAAAAAAACCCCACAACATCAGAACAAGGGCCTGGGTGGAGGCTGAGAGGCTCTTTGCAGTGGTATCTATCAATGCCAGATATGATTTTGGCCATGTAAACTCCCTGCAGGATTTCAGTGCTCTCAGACTTTCTGGTGTCTCCTTTCTATTCTCCCTGCCTAACTCTTTTCTCTTCCTTCCTAAAATGCCCCCTAGCTCTTCATTTGAAGTTTCCCTGTAATTTACACCACAAACAAAGCTAACAGGATTCAAACAAGTACCCCAGAGCCCAGCAAGATGCACAGATGAATTCAGGGAGCTGTTTATATCCCATTGCTAGAACAAGAAACCTTCACCTTGACTCTTATTTGGATCAATTAAGGGAAGTGTCACATACATCTGTAACCTGGCTAGACCTTCTGCTTGGTCTCAGAATATTGTAAATCAGGTAGTTTAGAGAGGTATCCAGATTGTAGGCTTTCTGGAAATCTTATTCTTGGGGGGGAAATACTACTTGAAACACATTGATCTGGTGTGGCTTGAATTAGTTATGGTGAGAGATGACAGGGTGGGAGGCTGTACAAGTACAGGTGTGACTGTCTTGCTCATTCAGGGCAGCTGGGGGAGGTCTGGGTGCTGAGATGCCAGCAGAGAGCAAAGGCTGCCTGAGCACTGATGGGGTGTGTGTGTGAAGAGAGGCTTCTAATCTGGTGAAGCTCATGAAAGTACACACAAGTTAGAAAACAAGTCATTAAACACATCTGTGCAACTGCTGCCTGTCTTCCAGGTCCTACAGCTGCACAAAAAAAAAAATCCCACCCTGAAGTCCAAAAGGGGCTGATGTTTGAACATGTCCAGGGCAGGAGTGTTGCAGGGTCTGGGTCTCACACTGAGCTCTGAGGCAAGAGCCTCATGTCTATCTTCATCATGTGTTAAGGGTATAATCGGGGCATGTGGACAAGGTCAGAGGGTATCCCCACACTTGGACAGTGCTCCATACCTTCTCCAAGCGGGGCAAGTGCCAGAAGGACTCTTCTTTTGCAGGTAGTGGGTGTTTTCGGAGAAGTGTGGTGCGAGTTTCATAAGCTTTGCCTTTCTGTAACAAGATAAACAAGAAAGGCCTGAAATGGCCACACAGCTCTATCCGTCAGGCCAGGGTCATGCAACATAATGACACTAGGATGAACCAGGCAAAAAGTCAGTTTGGACCAATGATCACTAGTGTGTCCCTTTGGGAAAAAGTGACACTGATACTTGCCTGATCTTGGTAGACTTTCATATCTATGTGGCTAATGCTGATATTTAGAACACAGTGATGAGGAAAGCACGAACGCCCGCCTGCTATCAGGGTGCCTATTCTATATGGCAATGAGGTGACCGCTGACCATAAGCCCTGTGCTCAAGCTAGAGTGGTGAGCCATCACCAGCTGTGGAAGTCCTTCCTGCTGTCCCTACCATGGGGAAAATTTCCCAGTTGTCCATTGGGAGTTGCTCTCCTGACTAGCTGCAGCTTGCAATGCTTGATAGTCCCAGCATGAGCCAGTGCAGGTACTGGGTGAATATTTTGGCCAGCTTGTGAAACCCTGGGGGATCTGTTTGCTGTGTGGTCTAGTAGAGAGGTTTGTGTTGCTTAATTCAGTAATTGGTGGCTGCAGGCTTCAGAAACTTGATGGAGGGAACTTAGCTATTAAAAGCATCAGTCATTAATAGATCAGGTAGATGCATTTTTCCAGCATCCTAGACTCGTACATTCATAAAATAGCTGCTAATTAAGAATACTGTATTCTTGCGCTTCAACTATAAAGCATACTTTGTGATGGCAGTAAGCCCATTGAAATTGGTCATTACCATATTAGCTCAACTCTTCTTTGAGCCATTAACTAATAAACCAGTCGTTGGCTGCTTTTAAATGTTATTACAATATTGCTATGTTTAATGGCACAGAGTTTCCCTCTAACAACTGCGCGGGTGCTAGCAGCAGCCATGCCATGCCAAGATCAGGGCTGGTGTTGGTCCTTTGAACGTTTGCCGCCTGCTCTGTTTTGTCCTTTGTCATGGGTAATCTGAGCAGAGCTGATGTTCTCCTAAGGACTGTCTGTAGGGCTCCTGCAGTGAGGATGACATTAAAGGCCTAAGAAAATTTGAAGCCTAATTCTTTATTACGACAGGGACTTTTAGTATTGTTGCAATGCAAAGAGGTGCGGGTGAAAATGAGAATTAGAGCTTCCATTTTTATTGATATGGGGTGTTTAGCTGGATACACTGAGACTAGAGACATATCAATACAGACAGATGCTTAATGACAGCTAGATAGGTGTCTCACTCAGCTCCTGGGTGTATCCTTAGAAACAAAATTCTTAAAAAACAAACAAAAAAACCCTTCCCCTTTTGTCTCTAGGTACACATTGTGATTTGCACATCTGGTGTTTGCTCCCACAGCATCGTTCTGCTGGACATGCTCTGGCCAGAGCCAGGCTCATCTCAGCTTGGAAGCAGCTGATCTTTTAGTTGTGCTTTGCCAACCTTCTAGTAGTCAGGGAAAATGATTTCCCAGCTGAGCTCCCTCCCTGTGGCTGGGAGACGTCCATCCGTTGTGGGGTGGGACAGTGGGCATTTGTGCCAGGTAGCAGTGCTATGCCTGCCTGGGGCAAAGAAGGAAAAGCACAGCTGGAGAGTTATCACCTTTTTCTTTTCCTCTCGCTGGATCACTGCTGTTGCTCTCTGCTGCTCCATCCACAGCTCCTTGTACTTGTGATGGAGGAGATCAAAAAAGGAAGTGGAAGGCCTAGGAAACATTGAAAGGACAACAGTAATCTCCAGGGTTAATGCCTCTTTTTACTTCCCCATGCTGATTCCTCTCTCTGCTCCTGATGGAAAATGTGACTAGTGACAACATGGATAAACCCTTGCAATGGGAAAGTCTTCTCTGCCTAGAGCAAGAATCAACCCCCCATTTCCTTGCTGTTTGCAACGCACCACAGATTGCATGTGCTTGCGGTACCCTGCAGCAGGACCACCCCAGGGCAATCTCCACACTGGGCACCAACAACCCCTCTGCACAACCGTTCTGCAGGGGCCATATCGCCAAGTTTGCGGTGCGCCTGAGGGAGCGCAGAGCACCGCAGGCTGCAGCTCAGCCCTGCACTCTGTCGCGGCTCCTGGAGAGAATTCCCCAGCTGGTGCCTGACTGTGGGGAATGAAAGCACTGATGGGAGCAATGCCCTGAAGTGAGCTGGGCCTTTGCCTCACCATCCTGGAGCTCAGAGCAGCAACTTTGGCTCTGACCAGCTGTAAATAGTTCTGCTGGGTCCTTACCCCAGTGGGTATAAAGTGTGTTTTGCTAAAATAACACTGTTATGTTATTTCAAAAAAGCCAAATCAAATGCAATGATGGATTGTGAGAGAGGGATAAGTGCTGTCTTAAGCAGTCTGGGCACAGATAGAAACAAACTCTGTGCAGATGAGGTCAGGTGCCTGAAGCAGAAAGTACAGTTGAACTGCTGAGCCCCAGCCTAGTGCCTTAGCTGCACTTGCTGGATGGATTTGCCCTTGAAACAGGGCACCTGGGAGCATCCCAGCCAGGAGGGGACAGCAGCAGGGAGCAGCTGTTGATGACCACAGTTCTAGAGAAATGGTGAAAATAAAGTAGTTGCTTGTTGGGCAGCATCCAAGTTAGCTGCACTGAGCTGGCATTAGCTTGACCAACTTGTGGCAGAGCTGCAGCCTGGACTTCTTGTGCCTTGCACCTAGAAAGCAAGGATGCTTTAGCTTCCTCAGCCACCATGAAAGGCAGAAATGGCAGCGGTAGCAATGGAGCAGCAGCATTCTTGTCATGAGGACAGCATATCACTTATCACTGCGGTTGTGGTGCTATTTTTTTTTTCCCCCAGCAGTGGACATTTGAACTCCTGAGGGCTGAGAAGGTGATGGAGGACCTCCAGCTTAACTTCTGTCAATTCTTGTCCTTCCACACCTTTCTGGGGACGGACTTTTCCCATCTCAGCAGCAACCAGTGGCAACATGGAGCTAACAGGTCTAGCTCTGCTCACACCTGTGGTCTGCAGTGCCTTCAGCTCCTGTAACAGAAAGGCACAGCCTTCCCTGCCTGTCCAGACCAGCTGCGAGACACTAGTGTCTGGGGCTAACTACTGGGGCTTCTCCTGGGCCTCCTCCAGGAGGTTGGTTTCTGTGGAGAGAGTCCATCCGCTGGGCCACAGAGAGGGCTGCTTCTGCTGCTTCCAGGTTTTCAGCAGGAATCTGTCTGAATTCGGTGGCAGCCAGCTCTTAGCAGTGTGGAGGAACTTTGACAGTGGCAGAGGGTGCCAGCAGTGCGTATGCAAATAGTAACTCTTCTGTTTCTTGTTCCTTCACCCCTGCCATGACTTTTATTACTTAATTATTGAACGCCACATGCTTCAAAACAGCCTAATCTATGGTCGTGTTTTCTAATGATACTAGATGTGCAATCCAGCAGTCTACATCCCAAGGGGGCGTTCATATCAGAGGAGACATCCTTCTGCAGACCTTCCGTTTTATAGATCACATGCTGCAGGGCTTTTCAAGGCTTTGCTTACAAATCAGCTGTGCTCCAGACTGTCATCTGGAGACACCCTGTGCCAAAGGGGACATTGCCACTTACCCCTTGTCATCGTCTTCTCTCCCCTCCTTCCCTTCCAGTTTGGTGTTTCATGCCAATCAGAGCTGGGCAAATTTACAAGGCATAGAAGATCTGGCAAAACTGTGGGGTAGTTCTGACAAGTGCTGAGTGTCTTATTGCCCAGATGGGGCTCCTGTCTCATTGTATGGTGTAGATTTTGGTAGTCCTGGCACAAGTACCTAGTGAGCTGTGTGCGTGGGCTTGTATCCTTACCCAGTCCCACCCTGGCATAACTCCAAGGGGGATCTTGGCTCTACCTTGTATCATGCTGCTAGCCCAGTATGCACCAGTACAGCAGTAAAACCAGTGGAGGAGTGGAAAACACCCCGGCCAGCTCTACCATCGTTGTGGGTAGGAACGGCCGTGCTAGATGTTTGCTTGCTAAGTGCAGGGGCTTTGCTCTTAAAGGCAGAAGCTTTCCTGGCATGCCTGGATAGCAGGGAGGAAAGCAAGACAACACCATGGCTTTGTGGGGAGTGTTTGATTATTGATTTTTGCAGTAGCTGAATGTGTGTTTACATCTCTGTGGAGGTGACTTTTACCATCTCTGATGGACCAGCCAGTTGGTGACTGATTAGTCCACAGCTGGCTTGTAAGTAAATGCTTGAAAGGACACATTTGGGTTGATGCTCTTCAGAGATTCTTCCCTGCTGTGTGATTAATCACATTTAAGTCCTGATCCAGTAAAGTATAGAATCATGCCTGGGATAATACATGCATGAGCTACCTCTTTGAAATTAGTGGAATAACCTGTGTGCTTAGTTACACACTTATGTTCTGCTGGGGCTGTAGAAAGTGATGCTTCATCTTGTTTTTCCTGGCTCCTTTGAGAGAAATAGAGAAAGTGGGGAAGAGAGGAGGGGATATCAGGCATCACAGTCTGCTCCGGTAACTTTAGTCAGAAATTTCAGTGAGGAGGTTTCTCTTTGTGGGTCAAATGCTGATCCCATTGGAGTGGATGGGAATTTTGGCCCTGGTACCGCTGTGATTTGGCACTATGACAGTACTTCTCATTTGCAGCTGACCTATGGGAAACTCTTCTCTCACATTAGTGTTACTTAAGGACAGGAGCGAACTGCTTATGTGCTCTGTTTTCTTTTGTCACTGCCCTGATGTCACTGCTCTGAATTGGGAGGATTTTGCTGCTGCTCTTATCTGTGGGTGCTGTGGGGAGGGGGAAAGCATCCGCTGAAAACACTTATTGTGGATTAAAACCCATCTTGTTCAGAATAACTCAGATCTCCTTGTTTTGGCACAAGCACCCTGCCACAGAGGGGGAAAGGAAAGAAGTTCTGATAGGATGTAACAAATTATTTATAATTGTGGAAAAAACAATCAGCTGCTTCCTTTTATAGTCAAATAGTTGGAGCCACTTCTAATGCTGACATTTCCTAAATATTTTAAAGCTTATCTATGCACATTTTCAAAACTATTATCCCTGAAACAGTTCCTGTCTCTTTAATACGTTCTCTATAAATTACTTTCAAGAGTCAGGATTTAGACCTACATTCAATTGAAATGACAAGCGCCTGCTAACTTGGTTATAAAATGTGGTACGCTATTCTGCCAGAAGTCTCTTGGAAAAAGAGCTGCAGCCTTCTAATGGGTTATTTTACTGTAAAATAAATGTTAAAAAGTATAATAAAGTATTAACAATATTAAAATAAAACAGTGTAGGCCTTAAATAAGCTACAAACTAGTTAAATCTATTCTATTCAATGTGAGCCTTCAGTGCGCTGCAGCTGATACCTCAGAGCTGGGATTTATCTAAAATGAAGGCACCAGGGACATGCAAGGGAAATGGTAATTATAATTTGCAAACATTAGGCTGACACTTTTTTGTGTATGTGTGTATAAATTCTGACAGCTGTGATTTGTGCGGCATGCCAAATAGTGCTCTACAGCACTTGGAAGGGCTCCCTTTCTGGCAGGCCATCCTCATAGCAGCAGCTCATTAAAACTTTGGAGAAGGAGAACTTGCCAAAAACAGGAAGGCGTCAGAACCATCTGAGGGACTTTTGGTACACGCTTGTTGAAAGGTGTTTGAGAAGGGAGCCTTGGGTCTGACAAACTGGAATTTTAGTACGCCTCTCCGTTCACAGTGGGGCAAAATAATTGGTCATCAGTGACTACTAATTTGGTTTAGTAGCCAGAGGCATTTTTTTTCTTCCCAGAAAATCAATGACAGTGCTGAGGTCTGTTCAACGAGATTCAGCTCAAGACGGGTCCTCATTTAGCTCTTGATGCTTCTTCCACTGGAGACAGCTATTTTGTTAAAATGAAATTAAAATCTATCTATAATACTCAGCTGCGAGAGCGGCACCTGTCAATGCCATGCTGCTCTTGAGGTTTCAAGGTTGTCAGTCTCCCCTCAAACTTATTTTCAAAGGATTACATATCAGCGGAATAAAAAGGTACTTGGCAAAAGTGCATATAAAGGACTTTGCTCAGGTAGGGCTTTTATACTGACTTAAAAGAATCAATCTAATTGCTAAGTTGTGTTGTAAAAGGGTAAAACCTTGGCTTGTGCTAGCTTTTTTTGTATAATTCAAAAGAACATTGGCTTGTGAATATCTTAGTGCAAAGGTCCACCCTTGGATTTTTCTGGTAGAGATCCTCGCCCTGCATCGGGCTCCTGCAGTGTTGTTTCCTGTTGATAGTCAGGACAAGCTTCGGTGGGGAGCGGAGTGGGCGAGCGGAGATTTGCACGGACTGTAGGCTCCCTGGTGGCTGTGCAGCTGTTTGGGCTGCTTTGAAAACACTGCTCCTAGGAACTGTGTTCAACCCTCTAATTTCAATGGCACTTTAGTGGCAGCAGGATCTGGCCCTGCCTGGGTTCTTATGCAATAGATGGATTCACTGTTTTTCTTTTTTTTCCTTTTTTTTTAACAGTCCTGATACCAAACAGTATCACAACACCACCAGCTGTCCTGAAACTTTAATCCTTTGTCCAAAAGGTTAATGAGGTTTCACAGGGCTTTGTGGGTCTTAGTCCATGCTAGCTTCCCTCAACCTAAAATGGTCTGCTGAGTAGCCAGAGTTGTCTTACGGGGTCTTCAGCCCACAGAGGAGACAGCCTTCCAAGGCACCAGCGTCGTCACGTTCTTGTGGATTTGCTTTGCGATGGGACGGATTTGCCCTACGGTAGAACCGCCTGCATCAAGTGATCTTCCTTTGCCTGTGCCTGATGCTGATTGTTTCATTTGAAGTGATTAGCTCTAGTTCCAGCAAAAGAGGGGGCGTGTTTAGACCTTGTTTTATAGATGTCATTGTCACCAGGCTGCAACCCTCATTTTGGACACTCTGGCCCTGTGGTGGAGCTGGTAACTAACAAACTGTCTTTAATCTAAACAGCCCAGGCCTGGCATGGTCCTCCATGTGCTCATAAACCCGGAAACTTCACGGTGTGGAGAACAAACTGTTGTTTCCACCACCGGGAGGAGAGTAAAACACTTGCAACCTCTTGCAAACGCCTGCGTTTTGTCCCCCTTATCTTCACAGCATGATATCTGCACAGGAGACCCATGGGGGGGGAAGTTCTGCTGAGGTTGTGTGTGCGTGATCTGGCTTGTGGCCGAGGCTGCGGCAGCCGAGCCGGCTCTCCCTCCAGCTCGGGCTGGTTTCTTGCTGGAAACCAGCTTGGTCTCCAGCATCTCTGGCGCATGGGACTCCTCGGTGCAGACAGTCTTCAGCAAAGAAAGTGCAAGCTGGGGGACTGCGATTCTGCTCAGGGCCTCGGGGTACTGCCGGCACACGCAGCAGCAAGGCATTAATGTTCAGGTCCCTCTGCCCGGAAAGGGGGTTTATAGCACAGGAAAACTCTGATTACGGTTCCCTTGTACCACTATACTGTCTCCCTTCCTCCCTTGTTACGGATGGGCTGGAGCTAGCAATCTATCTACCACTAATTTGTCTCTGTGTAGCCCAGCAGGAATCCGGGGCATGATTACAGCTCTGGCCCTCGCGCGAGAGCCGGCACAGCCCCGGCATCTCCTGCAAACTGCCTGGCTCTGCCTGGCCTTAATTGTTCCCTTTTGGCTAGTGGACCTGTCTGCTCTAACAAGGGCAGTGAGGAGGGCCGAGGTAATTGAAGCACTTAGCTGCACTTGCAAACATTGCCTCCTGCAGCTAATTAGGAAAGAGGGCTGCTGGGCTCTTCGTTATTTCTTTTAATTGTTTGTGGGTTTTGCATAAGAGTGAAGGGCAGAGGAGGGAGGTATAGCTAGTGGTGAATTCTTGACTTTGAAATTTGTATAAAAGGTCACTTACAATTTGTTAACGCTTTCACTGGAGTGAATTCAATTAGCGACTCCAAAAGTCCCTGCGCACATGCATGCATGTGTGTTATAGGGAGAGGGAGAGGTGGAGAAACGAGCAGGGCATGAATGCAAAGACTCTTCATTTTCCTAAGAAGCTTGTGGGCTATACAGTAAAGTTATAGGCTCCTTACAGCTTTATGGTACTCTAAATAGGCCATGGCAATAAACCCATGGAGAGGCCTGAAAGATCATTTTTAAATGGTCTCCACTTGTCCTCACTTTCCATTAACCACTGAAGAAAATAACAAGAGAAAAATTGGTAGTAAACACTTGGGGACCAATTTTTTTGCAGTCTGTGTTGGCAAAACTCCCGGTTGAAACAGTGGGTCTTTTGCCCACCTGGCAACTGCGGAATCTGAGCTGTTGAAGCCCTGATTACTCTGAATTTCTGAAGCTCCTATACAACCCTTGTAATTTGGATGAGGAAATAACAATATAAATTATTTCACTGTGGGCAGCCAATGAGACAGTGGCTTCTTCTAAGTGTCAGAGGATCTGTTATTTTGCTCAGAGGACTCGTATGTATAGAACAGTAAAAAGAATAAAATCCATTGTAAACACACACTTTAGAAGATTTATCAGATGCTCATAGCTGTACTTAGGAGTACACGTGGTTACAAGAGCACCAATTTGCTTTACTGTTCCCTCCCAAGCGAAGAGTGAGGTTATGCTTGTAACAGTCCTAAATGCACACATGGAAACACGTATCTTGTAGTGAAGCTACTTGGCCAGCTCTTATCCATTAAATAACTGGCTTCATAAGTTGGAATTTGTGCATTAGCGTTTTTCTGGGGGGGGGGGGGTTGAGATACAGTTTGGCTGACTTAGTTGTGGATTATCTAGACTTGTGTTCAACACATTTCTCCTCTTTACTGATTGGAAATCCCCTTCATTACCCTCTAAAACTTGGGAGGGATGTGAATATGGGACAGAGCCATCCCAGCCCAGGGACCTCACTCCAGGGCTGAGACTGAGCAGCTCCAGCGACAGCAAATGCAAAAAGTCCCGAGGGGAGAGCGCTGCTCCGCTCGTTGCATGGAAAAGAAACTGCAGCAAAACAAATCAAAGGGCAGGCTGCTCTTCCCCTTGACCTAAAGTTCGTGCTTTTTTCTCTCCGGCTGGGTGGGAATATTACTTTGCTTGAAAGGAAAAGATGTCAATGAGGGCTGAAAAGCTTTGCTTTCACAAAAAGAATTCTGTGGCTGTTCTTCTCTGACCCAGACTTTTATTGTACAGACTGAAAAAGCAGATGTTTGCAGGGGAAAAAAAATTCACTGCAGGCAAGAGGTGGTTTGAGATCATAAAAGCTTTGGCAGCAATTTTCAGCCAGCTCTACTCGACAGAGATAAAGCCCATGTAAAACAGCTATAGTACGTTTGTGTGAGGGAGTAAACTTTTCTTTTTTTCTGTTCAGCGTTATGCATCTGGTAATAAGGGATCTAAATCTTTACTCTTCAGCTCATTCCTGTTCCCAGCTCTGGGGTTGTCCTTGAGGCTGGTGTGCAGGATTTGGACCTTCTGCCAAACCATGACTTGGCAGTTTATTTCCTCTTAATCTCAGAGCGTGAAGCAGTCAAAGAAGCTGTTACAACTGCAGTAGGTATCTATGCTTAACCAGAGCCAATGTTTTTCACAGTGCACTCAAAAGTACATGAAGGGGCTAACAGGTCTTTATGCAGTGCTTGGCCTCTGTGGACGCTGTAGCCTCCCGGGTGCCAGGCGGTGCAAGCCAGGGAGGTGTGTTGGGAGCTACTCGGTGCTGACATGCGCCCAGCGAAGTGAACGCGCACCAAGCCTGGACTGTGTGCAATAGAGCACACTGGTTCCGGCCACTTTGTTATATCTTCATAATTTGGTTTGTCAGTGCTAAGATATCTTTCCAAAATTTGTTTGCTCAATCTTTTTGGATTTTGTGGCTTTACCTTTTTTTTTGTTCTGCTTCCCAGTGACTGTGGTTCATGTGTAGGCTTGCTGTAATAGTCATCTTTCTTGCCTGTCCAGCTTTTCCTGATGGAGTCTTTCCAGGAACACCCTCTGCTGTTCAGTATTGTTTCTTTGACTTATCTTTGCAGTCATTTTATAGTTAATTCCCCCCCCCCCAGGGACATGTACTAGTGATCTGAAATGTTCTGTAAGTGTCTCATAAATAAACCTGCTAGGGCACTCTTCTCTGTGCCAAAGAGAGGCTGGAAATGTCAACGTAGCATTTAGGTAGCCTTCTAAACTTTGCTCTGGCTATTTGCAGATGTCGCGGACACTTTGGATGGAAAGACCACTTGCAAAGCAGGAGCATGAGCATTGAGTTCTCCCTTCACAGACAGGGAAGGTGAAAGATAAGGAGAGAGCAGTGACTTGGTAAAGCCAGGAGCTGCAGGAATAGCTAATATAACAGCTGAACCATTAAAGGCCACTGAGAGAATTGTCAACAGAGCTTCAGGACAATTATAGATGATATGAAGACAAGAGGGAGGTACTGGATAACTGATCCCTTTGGCCAGTTGTACCAGTTTGAAGTAGGGAGATGGCAGTGCTCAAATGCTTAGAGGGGCCAGTTTGTTGTGGCGATGCAATGAAGCAGCTGCCAAAGGATTAAAATCGGTTTTAGAGAATGGGAGGTGGAAAGGTAGGAGGAGATGAAGTTAGAAGGAAAGTAGGATGTGAAATTCAGGAAAGGGATGGCTGAAGTGAAGGCAGACAGTAGGGGGACCTGGCAGGAGCTGCATGGATGACAGTGCCAGGGAAATCCTGCCAGCATGCCCAAGGTCAGCCCAACCTACAGGCCAACTGCCAAGAGGATGGCAATGTGTCCAAGGCAGGGTTATGGCCATACAGGGTTTGGAGGAGGTAGAAGTGTTGGGTGGGAGCAAACAGCAGGTCTGTGCAGCTCCTTGTGTCCATGAACATGTTGTAGCATGTAGAAGGAGGAACTGGAAAACTTGCATTGGTAAATGAGAGGCAAATAAGAGCTTTTCTCTAAAAGCGGTCCTGGAAATGCTATTGTAAGGACACTGTTCATCCTGAGGATATGCTCTACACTGCTATAATATCTGTCATTAACTCCTTGGGAAAAACACTTGTGCTTGGGGTGCCAGTTTTGCCCTGTTTTTTTCTATTTTTTCTTCAAACTCCTTGAGAGGCATTGTGCAAATCAATATAATCTAAAATATTGCTGTAGACAGCACCTGTGTATTTAAGTTCCGAAAATTACCATTTAGTGCCTGCTATTTTCAGCACAGAGTAAACTTCAATCAATCAGAAAAGGTTGTTAGGAGGCTAATTATGGACCTGGACATCTATTGAGACTTCCAAATGAACCTGAATACCAAGCTCTATTGATACCAGTGAAGATCCTGGAGGTCTTCACAGAACCTCTGTCTCTTAGATCTCGAACACCAAAAAAAATCTGCTCACTCAGTGTGTTGAATCCTCCCTTTTGTAAAACAAGGTCATTATGCAGAAGAGGATGGGGTTGAATACACCTGCTAGTAGCACTGTATGGGGGGGTTATTTAAAATGAAAGGACCAGGGAAGACAGGCACTGGGATTCAGGAGAACAGTAACCTTAATCTGCAAACATCTTACAGCATGCTATGTGTCGTGCACAAAGCGCCTACCTGGATGGCATGGATTTAGCTCCTGGAGGAGGTGTTGCTAATGACCGGCATTTTCCTTGAAAGAAAGTCTGCAGAGCTGTTCACGGCGGGGCTGAGGGCTGGGGCAGGCAAAGCCGAACATGCATGCGCTGCAACGTGGTTGTTCCCCCAGCGCTTGTGCTCCGCGGATGCGCTCTCTTTTGCGAATTGTGGCTTGCACAAGGCAGCTCTTGCAGAGATCAGAAGCCGGAGCATGAATCGGAGGAGCCTGACTGGAGGATGCCCCATGGGGGCGGCCGGGACCCCACTGCATCCTCGTTACCGCTGACCTTGGCACGAGCGCTGCCTGCTGATGGATAGGCTGTGGAGCTGGACAAGACCCTGGGGAACCACTGTATTATCTATTATCGTCCCATCAGTGCCTCCCCTGACCCCTCCCAGCTCCGAATGCCACAGGCATCAGGGAGGGAATAAATCTCTGTCTGATACTGAGAGAGAGAGGGAGCGAGAGCAGGAAAAAGGAGAGATGAAAAATGTCCTTTTTATGACTCTCACAACAAAGCTGGCCACATGATTCGTAGCAAACATTTCTCGGGGAAGAGGGAGGGTGGGAATGGGGGGGAATCAGCAAAAAAGCAGAGCAGCTTCTCTCCTCTGGAAGATGCCCATGGGGAATTAATAGAGAGGGGCACGGGTGACCTTTGAAGGTAAATATCCTGTGAAAGGGAACAGGCCCCAAAGCTTCAGGCTCACTCCGGTGTCTGTGACACTGCTTTGTGAAATGCTCCATGCAGCCTGCAGCCACCGTGAATGGAAAGCAGAGGCATAAGCGATCTGCTGTGCTAGAGGGAGCAGCAGGGCCAGGGCATGATTAATAAGGCACTAATAGCAACCCCAGCATTATCTCTGTTCACTTCTCTTTGGGATGATCCAAGTATAGCTTGCACTTGGGAGCCTGGGGAGAAGTCCTGACCTTGGTGGCTTCAGGAGACAGACAAGACTTTAGTGGTGTAGCCCAGTGTCTGGAGAAATGTTGCCACACTTTTAGTACTCCGTGCATTATCCATTGACGGCTGTAAGACTTCAAATACTTTCCTGTGACAGCTGCTGTGTTGTTTGGTCCTGATAACACCCTGCACTGCTGTCCTGGGTGAGAAACACCCAGTTTGGAGGCTGTGTGCTGGCCCTAGATGCAGTTCCAGTGGTGCAAAGCAGCTGCAGTAGAGCCCTGGGTGCAGACTGGGAGGTTTCGCATTGGTGCTTGGCACAGGGAGAGGCTCACAGAGCTCAAGTGTGGGCTGGAGATGCTCTGGGATGTGACCAGGCAGGGCTGCTGCAGCCATGTCCACTGCAGGTGACTCCAGCATGGTGGAAAGGCATTGCTGCTCCTTGGTCTCCTGGGCTGCATCTTCTGTGCTGTGCCTTGGGCAAGGCAACACTGTGTAGGCTCTTTTGTCAGTGAAAAAAACTTCACTGCACCTGAGATGTTTATCAAAGTGGACATTTCTAAAGGCAGGTGAGTGCCTGGAGTCATGGAAAGGGACAGTATGTCGCCATTCTTGCCTCTTCTGCCCCCAGCCCAGCTTGTATCTTAATCGAGAGCACCTTCCCGTCTAGCAGCACTAGCAACTGAGTTGTGCAGGGCTTAGGATCTGTAAGCAGAAGCAACTTAAATCCATTGACAACTAAGCCATTTTTAGCAGGGTAGTTTAACAGCCTGCCATGCTGCTGGGGTCCTGCCCCATTACTTGAATGGTGACTGCAAGGTTCAGGAATCCTTCTACTCTTGGATTAGCCTGCAGGAATATTGGCTCTGTTTGTATTTCTTGTCTGTGAGGGTGTCTGACAACTTCAGCAGATGCTACAAATTCAAATGGAGGGCAGCTACAGTTGTGCCCATCCACAAAGCTAGAAAGCTGGTAAAATGGGATTTCCACGCTGAGTCCTGCCACTGAGAACTGACCACTGGCCAAATTTCAGCCCAGTGCCAATGGCCTTTCTGCAACTGCTCAGCTGTAACTGGAGACAGAACAGGTCTGGGGAGCTCTCACCCATGCTGGTATCTTTAACTTGCCAGTTGTGAAAAGTGAGTTAAATTCCCTGCTTTTACACAAATGGCTGTAACAACTCCTCGGTAACCCTAGTAATTTGATTTTGTCTATAACGTGCTTTTAAAGTAAAGGGATAAATACAATCAGTCTGCATAAAAGGTAGCTATTAAAGAGCAGACAAGTTGTACAATGATAACTTTAAATTAAAAGCCCTTTCCCACTACTCTTGCTGCTGTGGGGTCTGCAGATTTTCCTCAAAACTTTTGAAACGTGCCTAGACTTCTTACAGGCAGCCATTTAACCTCCGTTTATGAAGAAATAAAGCAAAATTGATGTTGATTTTGGTCTACATTGGGGGATACTTTTGCAACATAAAAGCCCTTTTGCCTGCAATTTGCAGAGCAGCCCTGTCACATCAGTGAGGGCTGATACTGATAAAGATAAAGCTTTATAGCTGGGGCATTTGCAGCTAACAGCAAGCTAATGCTGCATTTTCATTTTGATGCAATTAATGTTAATGTCTGCTACGAAAATTGTCATTAAATACCATTTTAAAATCCATTCAATTTGCATATGCAAAGCCCATTTACTATCATGTAAAATACACAGTGTCATTCATCATGTCCTTTCTCTAGAATTTGTAGCTGTTATTTTTCTGGTAGTGATTATTATCCAGCTCTTAAAATGAAACCTAATGTCTAGTCCAGACCTGCACAGAGCATGAAAACCCTCTACGCTGCAGCAGAAGGGCTGCTCTGGAGCCCCTTTCCGAGGCTTTTAGCACTTGTTCGCTTCGGACTCCTCCCGGCTCCTGTGTCCTGCGGCCTCCCTTGCGCGCCAGCGCTGGGCAGGCAGTGGAAGGGATAAGTCAGAGCAAGGTGCCGATGTTTCCCCTTGCAGACTCCCTGTTGCACAACTACTTGCAAGAAAGCTGCGCTGTGGGTAGCTGGGATGCGAGGGGCACATTCAGTGGGTCGCTTCTGTCACTTCTTCCAAACGCTGTGCCTGTATGAACCTCGGGCATGGCTCGCATGTGCTCAGTGCCTTGTAAAATCTTTTTGAAAATGCAACAGACCTCAGTTTTGAAGCCCTAAATGTCCTGCTGTGTTGCAAGGGAGGAACAGGCAGGCTTATGCCCTGTTAGAGGAGATGGTTGGGGAGCTGCAGGGGTCAGCTCCTCTCCAACCCTTGGGCTGGGCTAAACGAAGAGACTCAACATGGGGTTATGAATTAACAAGTGGGAGAGAGTGGGATGAAGAGCCTGAACTGATCCTTAATTGCATCAGAGTATTTCAGTCAGTACATCCAGGTAGAAATGTTGTTGTTCTGCCTTAGTGTCACTTTCTCCTGGCATAAATGACCCTGGGAAGCAGCAAGTCTAGCTCACAATTCATCATGCTCCTTTAAATTTAAGGATTGGCATTGAATATATTTTTAAGGGGTTACAAGCCCTTAGTACCAGCAGTTAAATGTGGACGTGCTGTGGCATCCCGACGGGAGTTAGGTAGTCGATTATCTGACACAAGGGGTGCGATCTGGAAATGCTGCAGTGACTCATTTGCAGTGTGCCTAGGCTCAGGGAGCTTCTCTTTTGGGGACCCTGCTGGCTGATAGGTGGGGGAGATGCAGGCCTGAGGGTGGGCAGGGGTGATCTCCTTCTGAGGGCCCCGAGCTTTCCCCCTTACCGTGATACGATGCCGTACGTCATGTCCGCAGGTACTTTGGGAGGCCCTCTCTTGATGCGACTCTCCTCATCTGCTTTGCGATGAATGTCCTTGGCCTTGTAGTACAAATTAAATTCATGGGCTGTGGTATAACCAGCCTTCAGAGCGCTGCAGTTCATGGTAATGTAGTCACGGGGCATCTTCCGTAGTAAAGCAGGCCTGGGCTTCATGGTGTGCCAGTGGCCGATTGCTGGAGGTGGAAGGAGACACAAGAGGAAAAGATGAAGCATCTCTGGTGAACACCTGCTTGGGAAGATGGTTGTGATGAAGCCTGCACACCAGGCACGTGGGCCTTTCATCATGACTCCATTGCGGAGTGTCACCATGTCCTGCCACAGTGCATTTTGTACAGGGTGTCCCGTCTGAACTGGATGTCTTCTCACCCTGCACCCTGGCTTGGTCAGCAAGTCTGACTTCACAGGGGAGTTTTCCCTGAGAGCACAGAGCGAGAGCTCTGTCCACTTGTGGAAGTGGCCATGTGTATCATCCCTTGCAAGTGCTATACCCCTCTCTGCTTGGGCTCTGTGTGAGCCTTTAATGGCTTGCAAGGTCATAGGGAAACTTTACTAGTCACCAAGCAATTTGGGTGATATTTATGTAAGTGGGTGAATGTTGGAATTCTCCTCCTCCAGCTTAGTGAGAAGTAATGCAGTGCACCTGTAAGGAGAAGAGACTCCCCCTAAGCATTAGGACTTTGTTGCATGTCCCTATTTTAGTGGTGTTGTCATACCTTCAGGAACTCCTCCGTCTGTCCTATGGATGTACAGCCCGTACGAAAAATCAGGGCCTGGCAGGGTATAGCTGCTTCTGCGGGGTTTTCCCAGTTCTGCCTGCAGAAGATGACCGAGGTTAGAGGAGAAGTGTAAAGACCTTGCATGACAAGCTAAACCCCCTGGAAACAGGTTTGTAACAGAAGTGTTGGCTGCTCCTGCTGTTCCCATTAATGCCTGGCTCTGTTAGGATGGCTAACAGCACCCTGGCTCCCAAGGGCTTTCTGGGGGTGATGAAACAGTGGGTCAAACCAAGGACCGGGACTAATGCTTGGGGCAGGAAGCAAAGGGCCAAGAGAGGCCTAGAAGAGGCTGCTACATGGTGACGAGGGCCAGCAATGGCTCTGGCTCTGCTTGGTGCAGGTTTGAATCCCGCTGCCTGGACATAAGCAGTGCTTGAGTCTTCGCCAGAGCTGAAGCTTAAGGGATGCCGAGTTTCATGCAAACAGCCTGAATTAAGTGACCTAGCCTTGCTGGAATTAGGGATTTTGACTTGTTTATAGCTATGACATATGGACCTGGGGTCTGCTTGTTTAGCTAATTTCTCCTTTGACTGCGGTGCCCAGCAGTGGTGCCTGCAGGGGAGACTCTTTCTGTAGCTAGTCTTAACATTCCTTCAAGTTGTTCCATTTTTCCAAGTTGTGCATCCTCCTAGAAAACTGGCATAAACTTCCCCAAATGCAGTCATGTCACCACTCCTGCCCGGGAGTAATCAAGCCTCAAGGCAAGTGTTGGGGGGGACAGAAAGAGGAAAGAAGGGGAGCAGAGCCTGGGCTTTATAGCACCAAAGAGTACTTGAGTTGATGAGTAACTGCATTTTTACTTGGTTTTAAAATGAGCTCTTCCCCAGCCCGTGCGCATCCCAGCCGGGTGGTATCCGTGGGATTAGGTGACCTCCCTTCACCCCTTTGTCTCTGGTCTCGGGTCTCCATGGTGCTGTCACTGCAGGATGTGTGTGTTCGGAAACCTTATCGCTGCCTGAAAGGGAGGCGGTGGAAGAGGGCAGGGGTGGGACCCCAGCAGTCTGGTGGGGTCCTGCTAGGGGAGGCTGGAGAGAGCCAGGCAACAGGCCTACTAGAGCCCTGATGCAGAGCATGGGCTGTGGGTGCTTTGGGACAGATTTTCCATGGGAAGGGTGTTGGGGAAGCTGCGGGGTTTGTAGCTGTTGACACGGGTCTTGCTGGGAGAAGGGAAGTGCTGAAATCCTACAGTGCTGTTCTCTGGGGAATTGTTGAATACCGACATGGATGTGACCATTATTAAGCTCCAGAGTCAACACCCTCTGGATGGGGAGGTGCTAATTCATGCTGGGCTAGGTCAAATGCTGCCCTTTCTGCAGGGACTGAGCAAAGAGGCTGCGACTGAAGACGAACTGGTTCCTTCCTGCTGCTGGCTCTGGTCGAGGCTGTATGGGGTTGATAAGGGACACGAAGAGCTCTGCCCACCGGGGCTGTTTGTGCAGGAACATCGTGTAGGAGGGCTCTGTGTTAGGGTCTCTGAAAGTTGTTCGTAATCAAAATTTTTGACCTGGAGCAGTGTTTTGTATATTGTCAGTTTGCTGTTTCTCAGTTCCAGCCTCTATGTGCAGCTACATAAAAAATTAAACACGGGCAGCTCGGCTCTGCACCGCTCTCCTTGTGCGGTGGCTGCGGGCACAGTGACGTGGGCATTGGGCTCCTTGCCAGCACGTCTTGGGTGATGCCTTGCTTGCTGGAGGCACTTGTCCGAGTGGCTGTGACAGCTCTGCTCCTTTGCAGATCCCTGCAAACTGGCCATTAACTTTGCCACTTTTGATCCAGGGGATCAAATCCTCCAGGCCTGCAAGTCCGCACAGCAGGGCTTTTGGGTGAAATCTGGGTGCTTGTTTCCCAGCGCTGGGAGGGAGGCACCATCTCGGGCTCATTAAATCTGCTCACTTCAGAGGCTGCAAAGCAGGTCTGGGATCGCCGTGGTCCGCGGGGGAGCACAGGTTCAGCAAAAAAATGAATTTTCCGGACTTGCTAATATCCTTTGGATTTGAAAACCCCATCCGCCTCCTTGCCCTGCATAGGGCTCCGGATCCTTCATCGCAACCAGACATTGGTAATTAGCTTTTTGAAAGCAACTGAATCACGCACTTAGCTGCCTGCAACAACCGGGGCAGAAGGCGGCTGCTTTCCCTCGGCTGCCTCCCGTGAACCTCTGGCTGCGGCCAAGCTCGTCGCTTCCAGATGTGGCCAGCGCCGAGCACGATGGGAGCGACTGGGCTTTTAGTGCTCCCGCAACTGAAATATTGCACAGCAGCACTAAACCATATGTGCATGCTGCGCGGGAGTTAGGGAGGCTCGCTCGAAACGTATAAACTGTTGTCAGGAATGATAAACTAGCTCTCGTTGTTGATCTATTTCTCCTGTATTTACAGGCGTTTGCACGGTAGCTATTTTTAGGTTCCTCGTCACAGATATGCAAGGGAAACGGCGTAGCGTTCTTCAGCTGCCTGCGAAAAGGGTTTTTCTGGGATCATGTCTGGATGCCGTATCAGCTAAGTGAGGTCAGGGATTTGCTATTATGGTGAAGGTGCGGCAGGTGGGAGAGGAAGCGCTGAGAAACTGCAGAAAAGGGGAGAGGTTTGTAATAAATGTGGCAAAGCTGTTTCCAGACCTCTGGATGCGGCAGTGTGTAGAACGGAGGAAATTAAGGGGCTTAAAGGTTCCCTTTTGCTGTGCACCTTAAGTAAACACAGTTGGATATTTACTCTGTGGCAAAATGAGCGCCCGCTGTTCCCTTTTGTGATGTGGTAGCATTTTACAGTCATTTTGCACTGAATAAATAAAGCTGGAGGTGCTGGATAATTAATTAAAAGAAAAAAATCTGGTCCAATATGTTGAACACGGCGAGAACCAGTGACTCTGAAGAAAACCGTTGGACTCGGAGGATTCTGGTTGCGTGCCAAGATCTTTCTACCCGCAAAAGCAAAGAATCGGGAGGCGATATCAGGAAGCAATCTTGCTAAGCGTAATCAAAGATTACAGATTTTCTCATTTGTGAATTAGCAAGGCGCTGTCGCAGCCTCGCGGGCTGGTTTCGCTCATTTGTCCTCGGGCGCTGTAGGTGCGCTGCGTCCTGCAGCGGTGGGGAGAGACGGAGCCCCGGCTGACGCGGAAGGTCCTTTTTTCTTCCCCGGCTCCACCACCGTTGCCTGTGTTCGGGTTTAGCCTGTCACAGAGCCGCTTGGCTGGAATACAGATCTGTCTGACAGCTGTGCCCATCAGCAGACAACTTCATTAAACCTCATTAAGATGTCATTTCTCTGCCTTATTTCCCACCTCTTGGCTCTAATTAAAACCGTCTCTCTCTGCATCCCAGGCGGTCCTAATTTTCTCTGGGTACCTTCTGCAAATTTTCTCCCTTTACGACCTCGGTGAGGAAAATCAGGCATCTTAAATATTGTTGATACAGCCCGTTCAGAAACGACAACTCTAATCTTTTTCCTGAAGCGTTCCCTGTACATGCTGCAGGGACTAGGGCCGAGAGCAAGAGATGTGGGCTGAGGCTTTGCTTGCTCTCTAGAAGTGTCTTTAAGGACACTTGGTGCACCCTTTCCTCTCCGACATGATGATTCTCACTTGTGACCCGAGTGCGCCTGTCCCGTGTGCGGATAGTGCCAGGCTCGGACTGGCCGCAGCGCAGCGGTGGGGGTGTTTTATCGGTGCGGACGGCCCAGTCGGCCGAAGAACGGAGCCGGGTGTATCGAGTTCCCTGGCCTTTGTCTTGGTCGTCTCCGACTCGCGTAGCCCTGGATCTGAGCCCCCCGTGTCTAATGGCACTGGAAAATGTTCACTGCAAAGGAAGAAGAGGGCTTGGAAAAGGGTCTGTTTGTAAGAGGCGGGTGCGTTTCAGAGGTGCAACGAAGTACAAAAACTTGAAGGATTCCAGGTTTTGTTGCAAGCCTGTCTCCTCCCTTGGTATTTATGGCCTCTCTCTGCTCCTTGCATTAATTTTCTAAAGAAGACTAAGCCTGAGAGGGGGGTAGGAGACCTGCCTGTGTGCGGGGAGAGAGAGGCAGGCATGCATTTTTAATCCCGCCATTTGAGGCAGCTCTTCCATGGGGGAGACGCTGGGGAAATTCATGAATCCTCTCCGCCGGGTTCAGCCGGGGCTGCCCTGCTCCTCCTTGGCACCTCCGGCCCGCGGCAGCCCACCCACCCCGTGCCCGCGCGCCTTTGCTCCGCCAGGCCCCGCTTCTTCCCCTACCTTCTGTTCGACTTTTCATTACACCCCCTTGTACAGTAAAGCCTCCCGTCACGCTGCCATTACTATTATTATTGCAGATTTACTGCACTTGCGGAGTGAAGCGATTGCGGTGACAAGGCCCAGCATTTTTCCCTCCTTCCCCCCGCGACAGCTTGAAATCAAGCCCTTCATTTGCATTTACATGATCTTGCTGTGCAGCTTATGAGATCGGGAGATTTATTTGCTACTTAGCTTGATGTTTGATTACACTCTAAGAAGGCAGTGAGCTACAAAGTGCAGGGATACATCAGAACTGAGCTACTGAAAGCCTCTGGGGGACAGTAACTCAACATCAGGTTTAGGTAGATGAGAAAGGGAATGTTCAGTGTTTTGAAAAAGGCAAATTTGATCAGTGTTTTTTTAAAGGTGGAGGGAGGGAAAAAACTTATTTGCCCTCTCTCATGAAAATGCCTGGGAAAACAAGAATATTGTTATAAAAACGCAGGTGAAAAATCTACATTTGTTAGCGCTGAAGAAATCCTAGCAGGGGCTGGCTGGCTGCTGGGCTATGCACACCCAACTGCTTCTAACTTCCACTCCCAAGAAGATTATTACTAATAGGTTGGCACTTCGAAGACTTTCATAAACATAAAAGGTCAAAGTCAAAGAAATTTTGCTTGATGAAGGGCCACAAAATCTGGCCCTGATTTATTAAACTTCAGAACATGTCACTGAGCAATAAGCCTGCTGTAATAGCTGGGGGAACTGAGGCAGAGAATTAATGTGCTTACGCAGAACAGCAAAGGGAATCGAGTTCGGACTGGGGAAGAAGTGGACTTTCTGGCACGGTTCACCCAGTTGTGTTCAGCCTGGGAGACCAGATTATGGTCTCCCACATTGGCGTGTGAGTGAAACTGTTTCTGCTGGGGTGGCTGCCCTGTGGGAAAGTGTCCAGGACCACGTTAGCATGAGATAACCATTGGAGAAGGTGTATGTGCTGGTACATTATATGTAGCCAGGTGTCAGGTACTGGTAGCTGTAAAAGACCTGCTGATGCTCAGTGCTGAGGACAGGGTGGTTGGCCCTGTCTTATAGACATCGTAAGGACTAAGGCCAACCACACAAGAGGGAAGGGATTTTGATCAAAGTCTCCTGGAGACAAGGCTGACGCTTGGGTAAAAAGTTGTTCTCAGACTCAGGAAAGGTAAAGCTCGGGGATCTTACAGTAGATTTAACTCCCATCATTGCAAATATTCCATATTAGATAAACTACTAACCCAGAATATGCCTACATGTGCAGTCTGGGTTAACCTGTGATTGTGACTTTTTCACATTAGGTAGGAAGCCTCAAGCTGCAGGACTAAATTTGAAAGACTTTCCCCTCTAGAAACTTTGCTTTGAGAGGTTTGCGAGGATGGTGGGACACAGGTGTTCCTCTCATTGGGTAAGACCAGTGTGGCAACTGAGCTGCAGATGGCACTTCCAGCCCATGATTTTGCTTCCGCATGCTCTGCCACCAGCCTGCACCTTCCACCTTCTCCGTTACCATGCTCTGGCACTGCACCCAGTGCGGAAGGACCATGGCTGGGGGCAACGCTGCCGTAACGATAACCAGGGGCTGCGCGCGAGGGTCCCTGAAACTGGAGCCTGAACCTGAGGAAAGGCACCCACGGTCTGGTACAGCAGTGCCGTGTGAGAACTGTTTGTACTTAGCATTTAGTCTTGAAAATTGCCAGGAGATACGCTATTACAATTAATCATTAAAGACTTAAGAAAGAGTATACCCTATTACATAAAAGACTCCAGTGATGATCTTTATCCAACTTGTAAAATGGACAGGCTTGATGCGACTGAATAATTTTCCTCTCATCTGCACAAAATCATGAATGCTAGTCATACGTGGAGTCTGAAGTGAACACTGCGCGACCAGCCTATAATTACCAAAATAGAAAAAAAGAACAGCGTTTTCTAATGAATGACAAGCCACTAGGTGGAAATCTAATTTGGTCTAATTAAGCAGCCTTTGTGAGGATTTGTCTTTAGATGAAAAGAGGGAGCCAAAGAGATCTAAATGCAAATGAACTCTAGCATTTTGGTTTTAAAGGGCCAGGCAGATATGAAAGTTTTTATGTGCACAATACTTTCATTTGTCTTTGTGGGCATATTCCCCTTCTAGGTTTCCCTTGAAAAATACCTTTGTGCTGAAATTCTGGAACTCTAAATATTAGTCACTGTTTGAGATAAAATGTAATGCACTGTTAGATGGACAATTTTAGCGGTACAGTATCACAAATATCAAAATTGGCTTTCTCCATAACAAGGCTGCTTCTTTTTGATGTCACAAAATGGTCTTGGCAAAAAAGATGCTCTTTGCTAGGGAGTCAGATCCCACATCTGTCTCTCTTGGTGCGTGGCACCCTGTAATTTTGGGGTCTTTGGGGGCACCTGCTGGACTCTGAGCTCTTCAGCAGTGTCTCTGTCAGTAGGAATTTCTTCAGCTTTGATAAATCAACACCACCTTGCCCAGTTGTGCTATTTCTGCTGATTCTGCTGACAGTCTCAAAGCTGTGAGCGAGCAGCCCAGGTACAGCCCCAAAGGCTGAGACTCGCTAAGGGTTTTGAATATAATTGAGATGGAAATACTGAAAATGATCTTCTGCTCTATTAAATCTGCTCCTGACTTGAAGATAAATTTGTGCCTATGTAAGGTTTTGTGCCAATGCTGAGGGTCAAAGAAGCAAATGCATTTACTGTAGTGGGTGGTAGAGCTTGTGAAGTTCACATCAGCCTCTGCTTGCAAGCAAGCCATAAAGCAGCAGCTTGCTCCACAGTCATAAGACAAGGCCTCAGGCCAGAAGCAGCAGAGATGCTTGGGTACAAGAAAGGTTCTGCTTTGGCAACCAGTGGTTGGTCGTCCTAGAGCAGCTGCATGGGGGAAGACATCTGAGTCCATGCTGTCCCTGTAGGCAATATGAGGGGAGATGTTTTTAGACAGAACAGGGTGGGAAAATTTGTGGAATAATTGTGTCTCCAAGATGGGACCAGGTTCTGAGAGCTCTGGAGAGAATGTGGGCAGAATCTTGCATGTCGCCTTGGCAAAAGGAGTTATTTCACCATCCTTGCATTTGATTTCCCATGGAAATCTGAAGCCTCCAGAGTGGATAGAAAGGGTGTAGTCAGGCCATTATTTCCCAAGGAACCAGAGTCTTGGGGGTACTTGCCATACTGTAAACCCTGAAGTTGTGCTCTGCCAGGGAATGCTTTTCCTCAGTTCCTGTTGATTTCAGTGGGGGTGTTTATCTGAGAGCAGTTTGGGTTATTTGACGATTGTGAGAGAACACGGCCTAAATGTTAGAGAGATGGGACAGGATGTGAAAAATTGTTTCCCTCCCCTTCCACCAGTTACGACCTTTTCTCTGTGCCTCCTCCTTAGTAATGTCTATAAACCTCCCCATCTGCTGCTCTGAGAAAAATCCCCCTATGTTCTTAAGGCTACACATCCTGATTTACATCCAGCACAACCCCGCTTAGTGAGGCTGCTGTTTGCACTATGTAACTTGCTGCTGGCTCATTCGACTCCATATAGGTAGTTTAAATTTCCTCCCCCGAATTTCTTTGGGCTCTGTAGAACGCATTAGGCCAAATACTGGCAGCACAACACGATATAGCCGTAGTGACAATAAGGGAGTTGCATATAAGTGAGAATTTGACTCTGGGCCTTTTCGAGCAGACTGAATATGGTCATTCACAGTATAGCAAAATAGTTCGCCAGTGGCATACATCTCTGATTTTTAGGACCCAACTCAATCCCTATATGCAGATCCGCTGGCTGCCTTGAGACCTCCCTGTCATTTCACAGCAGAATTTGCCCGAAGTCAATATGCTTGCGGTACCTCCCAGAACAAACTAATCGGATATTGCAGACTAACAGACAGCCTGCTAAATTTGGGTCAACCTCTGGTTTAGGAATCTCTTGGCTTTCACTCAAGGAGAAGCCCTAATCTCTAATCACAGATGTAGGAACTTACCAACTTCAGCTACTTCATGTACAGAATAATCTCCATTTTCATTAGAGAATAGATAAAAGTTTTTGCTGTTTAAAAAAGGATGCTGTTTCTTTAATGTTATAAAACCTCAGCAGGACAGAACGTCTTTACTAGACTATCCCCCACTATTCCCATAAGAAATCAAATATAATCCTATTTAAGAAGCTTTAAATAATTTTGAGCTTTCATATTGACTTATTAAAATGCAGCTTAAAAAACGCCTTTCTTGCAATCCCTTTACAAGGGTCAGGGATATAAAATTTGAAGAAATATGATTAGTAGATCAGTTGGAAAGATAGAGGTGGCAGCTTCCAGTTTTATTATTTAAAATGCCCTTTTAGAATAAAAGGTGATTCTGTAAAAAGTGGCACCATCTCTCTGAAGGGATCTGATGCCTAGGTCTCCAATCATATCTCCTGCCTTCAGTGCCTTCAGCATTTAGTGCATTTTTCTTAGACCTGAAGAGTCTTTGCAGCTAGGAGAGACCAGCTGGATCCTGTGTGCTCCTACCCCAGCACAAGAGGCTCATCAGGCTCTGAGCTCAGAAGAAACCAGTGGCGCTTGTGCCAACGCACTGGTTGCTGCAGAAGACACAAGCTGATGGCAGTGGGGATGCAAATATACTACAGAGGGCAACGGCATTGCAGAGCTGTGACCAGGGTGACAGTCTGGCCCACACAGCCTTGTTTTATTGGCTGGAAACCGTATTGGAGGAAGAGCCCCTATAGCTTTTCAGATTTTGGTTGGAGCCCCCTTTTCACTCTCAACAGCTAGAGACTCCACCAAAGCACCCTGAGAGGTCCAGATGGAAACCTCCATACAACAGGCTTCAGCCCGGTTGCCCATGTTCAGCCCTATTGACTTGGGAAGAGCTGGACCTCTAACCATGAGCATTTTGAAGCAGCTTACTAGAAAAATTAGCTGAAACCTGCTAAGCAAACAGAAAATTGAGTCAGTTACAGGTTGTCTTGAGATTCAGCTCTGCAGTTCTCCTGGGATTAGCAGGTTGTATGGATGTAAATGATGAGACAATTTGACCCCCGCTCTTAAAGTATATTAACTACAGTGAAGACCCAAATTGTGCTGTCAGCTAGACAGAACTCCTATTAAGCACAGAGGGTCTTGTGCTACTGCAAGAATCTGCCCAAATCGTTTGCTCTGTCCTACAGCAAAATGTATTCAACATGCTAAAATTTAACTGCAAAACCTAGTGAGCAAAATCACACCTTGCCCATTACACTTACAGCCAGTTACTGTGAAATCCTAATGTGTCAGACTATTTCTCTGGGAAATAATGTAACTAACAACTTTACTCCTGCCTAAGGCTGGACTTTGGTCAAGGCTGTCAAGGCTTCTATGATTTTCATGTGTTTTTTGAAAAAAAAAAAAAATTCCACGATTTTGACATTTTGGGACTTCTCTGTGCGAATGAGCAGGGAGCTGTAATAGCTGAACTTCCCCGAGAGCTGCAGTGCTCAACCTGGGGCTGTCTGCAATGTGGACACGGACGGTCCCGCGCCCACGAGCACCCGTATGTCTTCAGCTCCCAGACAAGTCAATGGGAGTCGAGTGTGATTGACCACTGGCAGGAACTTGCCAGAAAATCCTCTTGTGGAGGAAAAATAACAGTGACACCAAAGGCAAGACCAGCAAATGCTGATGAGAGCCTTAGTCCCCCAAGGAGTTGTCATGAGTTTTTTTTTTTCCCTGTCCTGCTTTGCCTTCCTAATTTTCTACATTAATGACAATAATTGTGAAACTGGGTTGAAGTAGCACTGGGATGTTGCTGCCTATTTTTAAAAGAGCTATCATTGCCTATGGGCTGGTCTTATTAATGATGTTGAAAACATGGCAAGAGGTATTTGGGTTACAAATTAATGCTCGTTATCTTTGACATATTTTAATTTTTTTTTACAAAATTCTCTTTAATCCTATACCTGACTCTCTCACTGCTTTCCCCACCAAATGGTTTCACTAAAATCTCCACTCTGCTCCATTCTACTGTTTCTCTTTACTCCTATATTTTTTTCAAAAAGCTAAAACATGAGGGGTCAAATATCACTCAGGTGATGTACATGAGTAGCCCAATTGCTTTCAAAGGGGCTACTCTTGTGAGGCAGGCAAGCGTTGGCTCTGAAAGGTCTCTTTGTAATTGCATCATATTTGCTAAATCAGATGTTTTATGTGCTTAAGAATTCTCTGTGTTCCCTTCATACTCAGCCATTACAAAAGGAGCCTGCTCTGCTGGAGTTCTGACCCATATTTTCCCTGCTGCAGTCCAAATTTGGTTGCTAAAAGGTAAAGGAAAAAAATCTGTCTCATCATCTTTCCCAACCCCTGTTCAGCTGCTGTGGTATTTTCCTTCATTATGCTGCTGCCTCAGACTGTAAACCTCTCTAATTTCCTACATCGCAGCTATTTATTTAAATGCTAACTCGCATTATGAAGTGATAATCCACAAGCGCAGGAGATAATTTATGAAGCATTTAAATTAAGAGGAGCAGCTAATTGGGAGCATGTGTCTTATAAGCCTTGCTAACATGAGAAAACTACAAATTAGGGAGAAAATGGAAGATATTTTTATCTTGCTTTTTTCTTTTGTAATGCACTAAGGAAAAATATTACCATACATCACACAAACACTGCTGTTCACAGAAGTCATCTTTTCTTTTCTGTTGTGCACTTCGTAGCTAGTCTAACACACAATGCTCTCGTTATTACAAAATCCTCATTATAACACACAATCTTTGCTCTCAGAGAAGGTGGAAAGAGATGAGTTTTTCTGTCTCCAAAGAAAGTGAAATAAATTTTCCAGGAAAGGTCCCCTTCTCAGCTCCATGCATTAATTTAAAAGAGCAAAGACTCCCTTGTTATATAGGGATGTTAAAATGCATTTAATTTAGGACTGCGTCATGCTGTAAGAGTTTTATAGGTTGCTGTTGAGAAGCGAATGAGCATAAACGGCTGTGAATCGGCGAAGAGCAAATCTGCTGTGGCCCCAAGGTTGTGGAGAATGCATTTGGGAAGCTTTTTCAGGTCAGCAGTGCTTCAGGTGAAGCCTCCCAGCAACTGTTGATTTTCTGAAATGTCCTACTACATGTTGCGGGGACGGGGCTGAGGGCCAAAGGAGGGTTTGGACACCTGGGCCAAGACAGCAGGTCCCTGGAAGGAGGAGGGAAGATGACAACCATCCCCAGCTCAGAGTTCACAGCACGTGCACCAGAGTCCCCCGTTCTGCTCCTCGAGCCTGTTGCCTCCAAGGGGAAGACGCAATGCTTGGTGTCCTTGCGGAGCGGTGGTTTTTTTGCAAAGTAATGCCCCTTTGGCTGCCTTTTTGGATGTCGGGGCTTTGATCAGAGGGAGCAGCTGGGACATTCTCCGCTCCTGCAGGAGCAAGAGGGTTTCTCAGTGCTCCTCGAAGCCCAACCCTGGTACCCACAGGATTGCATTAACACAATCTGGAGGGAACTTGAGGTATTTAGAGAATGAAGCCGACACTAAGGACTGCTTCAGTATACAACCCTCCCCCAGCCTCCAGCAACCACTTTAGGGTAGTTTCCAGTACAATTGTGTTCAATCTTTAGCTAAGATCCTCCTTTACTAGGCAACCAATTCTTGTGGGTCCCTTGTGTGGTTACTCGAGACAGATTTGCTGTTAGTGTAAAATATTGCGCACGCAGCCTGCCTGACTTGCAGGGTGTTTGTGAATTGTGGTGAGGCCCGTGGATGGAGGATGCTCTGCCAGTGTGTGTGA
The DNA here is from genome assembly GCF_003343035.1 of Apteryx rowi. Taxonomy (NCBI): domain Eukaryota; kingdom Metazoa; phylum Chordata; class Aves; order Apterygiformes; family Apterygidae; genus Apteryx; species Apteryx rowi. Next base: position 2,556,898 of record NW_020448196.1, on the reverse strand, counting down.
ATTAAACCCCAACACGTGATTGCATGTGTGTGCACTGCATGTATGGAAAATACCACGCTTTCCTCTTTGCATTCCTACTTCTGCTCTTACAAATCTCCCTTTACGTATATCCTGTCCAAAGCAGTCAGCAAACAGGCTCTGGCATTATTGGAGTTGTTCCTCGACGCAGAAGAAACCATAAATCTGAAACTTCAATCATATCTTTATGATCATTCAGCAAACAGAGATGGAGGATTTATTCAACACGGGATAGCAAAGGGGAAACTGCAGGGGGTTATTGCAGGAGATATTGGTTTAGCTAAGGCAGAACTGCTCCCTTGGGCCTCTCTACGGCCGAGCCAATGAACAATGGCACCAATGACAATAACAAGGCAATTATGGGGAAGAGGGTGAGGAGGGGGTAATGCTTTGTTAAAGATATAGGTACGATTCCAGCATGGTGTCTCTTTTGTGTGCTTTCAAACTTAAAAGATGGTGTGCCTGCCTGGGGTGGTCTTATTAGGAGCTGGTGCTCCTAAAAACACAGCAAGTGCTTGAAAGGGTCTGAAGGGGAGATTGTGCTGCTTTTAGGAGGTTACAGAAATTTCTTCCCTAATTAAACAAACAGAGTTGGAAATAAGTTCCTCTATCCATCCCACACCCTAAGGCAAGTGATTAGTTCCTAAACAACTGCTGACAGAGCTGTGCGTCACCTGCTATAGCTGGTGTTGGGTTTTCTGCATTTAGAGCAAAATTGCCCAGGTTTTGGTGGTGGGTCTTCCCCCCCCCCCCCGCTTACATCCTGACTTTGAGTTGCAGCTACGCCGGAGGTCAGCGGTGACCACGGGCCTTCGGCAACAAAGTTGTTGAAGTGCAAGGTGGAAAAACAAAAGCTTTAGTACAAAGTGGTTGAAATGTTATGGGAGAGCTGGATCCTACGGCTGCTACCAACAGATTAGACTTGCATAAAATTTGCATCTTTCCAAGGTGTGTTAGAGACAAATGTTGCTTTTTAAAAAGATGCGATCTTGCAAAAGCGGGAACTAAATGATCCATCCCCACCTGTCCTGCCTTCCCTCCCCTTCTGCCGGCAATTTTTCCTTCCCCCTTCCCTTGCGAGCCCCGGAGCGTTTGTTTTTGCCTGCAGAAGAAAGCTTGAAATATTGCAAAGGGGGTACAGGCAGCGCTCCCTGCGGCCTTGCCCCTGATGGCATGAATGCAGACATAAAATAACCAAGCGCCATCAGTAACCTGTCGCCAAAGCCCCACTACAAGGTGAGAGTTTTCCTCCCTGCCGTGGCTGTTAGCTGCAATGTATTTCTCCCTGCACTAAGCACCGTCTTTCCCAGGGCTGCATTACAATGATTTATAAACCCCATTTCTGTGGAAAACTAATAGATCAAAGTGAGGAGAAGGAAAAGGAGACATGAGCAGCTGGAAGAAGATATTGAAGCATGAAACAAAAACAGAAATGAAAAACTAGTTTGTGGCACTAGTGAGTTGTTCTGTGCTGCACTTGTATTATTGAAAAATAATAGGGGGAATCTGTATTTTAATCCTTTTTTTTAGACACATTCAAGTCATCTGAAAAGCTCTTTCTAAAGCCAGCTTGCTTTCTGTGTATTTGCGCATCTATCACAGAATCAAACACTTATTTCAGTGTTTAGCCCTTCCATATTTATTCCCATGTCATTTTTAGACCTTCTGTGTTTTGAGCAGCATCTGGATTTTGTAACAAATTAATAAAAACCATCACTTGGAGGACTGACTCCAGCTTCTCCTGGATCTCAGTCTGGGACATGCCTGTTCCTGAGCCGAGAGTTGGGATCAGGTTTTCCAAAGGGACACCTAGGGGTGTGAGACCTGGACTGCTAGTGGAGGTACTTTGCTGTTTGGTTTCCTCTCCTGTGCAAGGGGGATAAATGGCCTAGAGGGCTAGTATAACTCCTGGTGTCAGACAGGTTACGTGCTGAATTGAGCCAGGAGTACAGACCAATGCTTCTCTCTGTTTTACAATGATTAATGCATTAGTGTTTGTAAGAGCTTTGGAGCTATGAAGCTAATTGGGCTTTTGCATGCGTTCTGCTTGTCTGGTTAAGCCACCAGGCGCCCCTGACTTCAAACATAGGTAATGGTGGAGAATTATTATGAAAATAACGGTAATCCTTAGCATTTATACAGCACTTTATGTATTCAGAGTGCTGCACAAACCCTCCATCCACAATTTCCCCATGTGGCAAGTATGTAAGCACACATGTAGACAATAGACAAAATGTATTGAATAGGACAAACAGATATGGTGGAAAGCAGACGTGCGCAGTGAGACTGCAGGGGCTTTTATAAAAGATTGTGCAGAATCACAAGATGGGAGCCGATGAATTATCCCTAGGTGTGTTCAGAGCTCATCTGAGGTTTGCAGGTTTCCATTCAAAGTATTTTCTCTACATTCCTGTTGTCTTTTTTGTTTAAATTCTCACTCTCCCTGGCATTCTTCTGTTACTAGTTAATGCTACTAGTGTCACGTTAACTTTAGGCTGGCTGTTTTACCTTTGTTCCTAATTTCTATTGCATCCTTTGTCGATGAAACCATGTTTCTGGGGGAAAGCAGATATAGGGATATGTTCGTGGACATATATAATTGATACTTCCCATAGTTAATACAGGGAGCAAACGTGTGAAACGTGGTAGCGCAACTGTTCTGCATAGGGAAATTCTGCACTTAGTCACAGCACAGGAACTGCGTGGGCAGCAAAGCAGCGTATTTCCCTTTCGGTGACTTGCAAAAACGTGGCCTGGAGAAGACACATCTAGGATGAAGCTCAGGAGTGAACGTCCATGATGTGATCTGTTTTCAGCTACATTTCAAGCCTACCAACAAGTGAGCAAAATATTGTCACTTGGAAGATCAACACCTGTCTGTTAAATCAGCAGGAGACAATCAACATCCTCACAGCTGAGCCTGAATTTTGGCTCATGGCTCTGATCAGTAAGAGCTGAATGAGCTAAAATCAAAATATTGCTCTTTTTCCTTCATGCGCTGTGCAATGCAATCTAACATCCTTCTCCAAAGCGCTTCTAACCAGAGAGGTCATCTTAATGAGATGTTCATCCCCCTCCTCCTTTCGGTTACACAACTCCAAGCAAACACCACCTCACTGAGCAACGAGGCAGGTGCTAATATCGTGGATGGTAGCTGGCATGGGGGCTCAATAGGCAGATGCAGAGGCCCTATTATTTTCATGGATATTTTCATGGACATCTCACTATTTTCATGGATCCTGCTTATTGTTGACCCACCCTTAGATTGGTAGCTGCCAACTATGTTCCCTATTGCAATAGGCAGAAAAAGCTGTCTGTGCTCTAATAGCTATTGTAATCATCCTCAAAATATAACACTGTTCTCCTGGCTCCCTATGGCCTCACCAGTCTTTACTCCTATTCTGCTCCCTGTCTGCAGAGAGCTCGCCGAGAGGCAGCTATAGGAAGGTGGGGAGAGCAGAACGTGGATGAAGAATCGCTGGAGGAAAAGGAGAGGAGAATTTTGCCCTATAAGCTTTAATAAGGGGGTGGGTTAAGAGAAATGCAGCTAGGGAGAAAAATGGGGAATGTTCTTTCTCCGGCTGGGCACTGCTTCAGTTTGTAAAAGCACCAGGGATTCCCCGTGTGGCTTAATTTATTATTTTCCCACTCGTTAAATGCCAAAACAATAAAGCAAAATCTATTGTTAGCTTTAAAATGCAGGTGATTTGCATATGGCTGTGATAGTCCTACTGCTGCCTTCATTTAAACTCAGTAAGCCGAGGTACCTTTAAAAATTATGACTTGTTTTACATTTAATATACTGAACTATGCTAACATAATATTAAGGGGCTGACTTCACAGCTTAATTGCTGATCACGTAGAAGGCTGGTTTAGCAGAAGCATTAGTCTAGCGCGGCTGCTAAGGCCTGATGCGACAGCGGTTGGAATAGGCGGCTGCACAAAGGGGCTGCAAGCTGCTCTTTCCCTGGCACGATGCTCTCCCTGAGAGCACCCTAGAAACCCAGCGTAATTTTTACTCCACTGCTGGTTTACTCACTTCTGCTAGAAGGTGCTTTGTCCCCTATTGCAGAGTGCGGCCCATGCAAAACAAATGGGCCGTAACTGTATCTGTACAAAATCCTCATGGAAAAATCAGTGGGGATTTTTTTTTTTTTCATTCAGTAAAATTTTGCAGAGGGGAAGGAATGCACCATTTGCTGGCAGAGCTAACCATGTACTGTACCTCTCTGCACAGGGTCTCCATGGTTGAGAGAGAGATTGTGTGATTCTAGTGTTGTCACTGTACCTTCTCCCCCCTTTTTTCCCCCTTGTCTGACACTTGCTCACATCAGGGTGAACGCAGACAGGGTACTGGGAATGGAAACCAGGTCCACATTAATCTCTCCTTGAACTCCAAGGCCCTATGACGGTATTTTGGTCGAAATGGTTGCCTAGTCCCAAAGACCGCCAGCCGGTGCTTCCTTGACACCTGTATTTTCAGCATGCTGAACCACTAGGTCAGCGCCGCAAAGACAGGGAGTCACCTTGAGGGAGCATCTGCAAACGGTTGAGCCATATCTGATCCCAAACCTTCCAGCTGCAAAGTGGCATGTGGCACTACCCTTCTTGTCCACTGAGTCAAAAACGAGATAGATTAAGAACCAAATACTGCCCCAAGATAGGTCCAAGATACGAGGCATTCACAGGCTTTACCAGGAGCTTAAGAGGTATCCAAGCGTTACTAGATACTTTCATCCACAGATCTGACTTCCATACGTGGCTTCAATTTGGGAGTTCTGGAATCCTTAAAAAAATTTTTTTCTCTTAAAAAGACTTAGATTGACAGAGATGTACACCAAGTTCTAGTCCTCTATGATTTAAAAGAGCAAAGTTATAGGCCCCTGAAAATTGAGGTTTATAATAGAAGCACTGGCAAACCCTTAACTACAGAGAAGCTACCAGGCGTTGCAACAATAATTGGGAAGGGAGGGAAAAAAAATCACACTGTGTTTTTCAGTGCTTAGCTAAGAAATACAACATGAGAGTTTATTGCTTGCAAAACACAGCTGCACTGCCTCAAATTGGATGGAAAAACGAACCCTGATAATTTATTACACCCCTAAAGTCACAAGAATGTACCCATAAATTACTTTTTTGGAGGGGGAGGGAAGTGGTACCACTGTAGTCCATTCTGCACAACCTACTTATTAGTATCATAATTTATTATTATTATGCCCTGCTGCAAATAGAGAGGCAGATAAAACTCAAATCTATTAAAACAACCGCTCCACTTTCTCTGAGCCACTGAGGGACACCATTCCAAAGGAAATGAGATAAATTACTAAGACGAATGTATGAGTCTTGCATTGCAGCGTGTAGCTTGTATATATGCAAGAGCTGGAAGATAATTCAAGCAAAAAAGAGTTGTGTTAAGTTTTACTATTCAGGATTTAACACGGAGGGGTTGAAATAATGTCAAGTGGTCAATTAAATATTTTTAATGTATTGATTTTTTTTCCAGAGATCCTATATGTTAACTTTGAACAAATGAACATGTATAATGCTGAAATAACTACCCTGCTTGTATTTCAAAGGTACTTGACTCAACATGTATTTTAAAATATTCTTTATCCAGCTATTTGGAGGAAGTAGATATTATACTGATAAGGCTGGAAATTATAAGAATATAATTAATATATGTATGCATCCAGATATATATATCCATGAGGTACTGACTGATTACAAGGCCGATATGAATTTAAGGTTCATGAAAGATACTGTGCTGGCACTGCCAGAAGGGCAAAGTGGCAGAGACAAAGGTGCAGTTATAAAGTTCACTGCGTGCCTCTGCTAATGGGTTTCAGTAGAGTCAACAGGAATTTTGTAGTATTCTTCTTCCTCTTCATTTCCTTCTGAAGTAGTTAGCTTGACCAGCAGTTCTTAATGTCATTCTTGCTTCCTTGCTACATGGATGGACTAGCAGAGATGAAAACTACTGGGATGTTATTGCTCATTGCAGGTTCAGGTGCCTGTCTGGTTGTGACAAAGTCAGGATAAGTTTGGGCTTAGGTAGGATAACCTCCTGTCTAAGGATGGACCAGTTTGTGGTTTTGAGTTTTACTTTTAAAAACAAAAACATTGTTGCATATGTGATAAAAATCCATATTAGACTTTTCTCAGTAATGCAAGAGTTGCACAGGTTCAGCTGGCTTCACTTTTATGAATGCCAGGGATTCTCAAAGCAGAGAGCGTGAGATGCGGAGCCAGCAAAGCCTCAATAGTCCAAAATGCAAGCAAGCTTAATGAGAAGAAAAGAGTCAGCAATCATTTCATCTTTGAGACAAAGCCTGCTGCTCTAATCATGAAAACAACATCCAAGCCACGCAGTGTGACACCAAGACTTTGTCCCCTTACTAAGAAAAGGGAGGGGAACAGAATGGATTGACTAAGGAGGGAAATGAGGCCACCCACTCACCGTGAAACGCAGATTTTGGTATTTACAGCCTGCCGGTGGCATGCATCAAATCTGTACATCAGATTATGACTTCTGCACTCCTGCATACTTGGAGCAACTCTGTGTGTTTCTACGTCGCTCTTGAATGTTTCTCCACATCCTTTTATATTCCATGCGTGGGTCTTTTCTGTGTAGGGATTGCTTTTCATGTTGATGGTTGTATTACTTAGAGTAAAAAATGAGAAGTAAATAATTCTTTCCTTTCTGAGCTAAAAGATGTATGAAATGCATTCATAAAGCTACATTTAAGCTTGCTCCAGGTTTGGGCTTGGACATTCATGCTTGCAACTTATTCCTTAAAATGAAGTGCTTAGGTTAAGAACTCAAGGGAGGAGAAGGCAGGAACTTGTTCCACCTTCATGGGAATGTCAGTTGCCAAATTGAATAATTTTCATGCTTTTTTTTTCCTGGTGCTTGTTGAAATCATAAGTATCAAAGTTCCCTGTGGAGGCTGAATTTCCACTCTTCAAATGACAAGCTGTGCGTATTATGTGGCTGTTTCTTTCACATGTGGCATTTGCCTCTTTGGCAAGCCCAGGGTTGCTATTTAGACTGTTTTGGCAGTCTTTCCTCCTGTTTTTGCCTTTACTCCAAGGTAATGCTCCTTTGGTGTGGCCTGGGCAGCTCCTAGCATTTAGTTTGGCAGCTCATTCCCTTCCTCATGGGGTTGTGGTACTGTCCCTTCACAAGCAGGAAGGAGAAGAGGGGCTAGGACAGGACACCTCCTTCCAGACCCATATACATGCCTAATACATGGTGCTTAGTCTTCCTGGTAAATTGATAGCCAGCTTTTTTTTTTTTCTTAATAAAAAAACCCCGTGGTTTCCCTGTATGGGAAGTTGTGGGTAAATCGCAACTATTTTGCAACATCACAGATAAAAATGTAAGAGACAGCCCTTGGACTTAAAACAGCAGTAAGCAGCACACTTTTCTCTTAGCAAGAGATGCTTTTCGAATGGTGGAACATGAAGGACTGCTGCAGAACTGAGGGGCTGAGATTCACTAGCTATTGCTGACCTACAGATACTGACTGAAAGCCACAGGATGATGCTATCTCTAATGAAATAAGGCATCATTGTCCAATGAAAAATAAGAACGATAGCATTCGGGGCGGGGGTTTTGCATAGATTAGATGACGGAATTGTATCCACGTGTAGTGGAGAGACCTCCAATGGGTGATGTGCACCTGCCTGTCCCATATGTTGTAGGGACTCTTCTATATTCACAACTTGTGGCTGGGTTTTCTGGGATGGCTGGACTTAGAGGCGACAGTGACACAGCAGGATAGATATTGCATATTGTATAACTCTCTGTACAAAATCACCCATTGCTGCTGGTCATGGCAATTATGTTCTCACTTTCTAATGTGCTGCTTTCCACACCACAGGTGAGGTTGGGCATCTTGTGTTTAAGCTTGGCTAAGATCTTTGAGAGCTAAAAGGAGAGTGCATGTACTGAGAGATGGAACTGTCTCTCCACGGGACAACCTGGCACCCTCAGATCAGGGACATCCCTGTCCCTGATCCATACACGGGGAAGGAGACTTCTTTGCCTGGAGAAGATAGCTAGGAACATCAAAGGCTTGATCTCAGGGACCCATTTTGTGTTGCTCTGAGATACATGTCACTCTGAAGCCAATTCTCCAAGCCAGTATTGCCCCCTTCAAAAGGAAAGAGGATGACTGGGGCTTAAGTGGAGTAAGGATAGTGAAACTTAAAGTATTATGACATACATACATTTAACATTACATCATAAGTAAGGAAACCAGCATATGTGATTGCAATATTACAAGATGAATATGGCTCCTACAACATTAAATTTAGTGCTTTGTGACTGATGATCCTTTGTTTACTGGTTTTATGTATATATTACTTCTGTAGGATAAGCACCTTACCAGTCGGAAGAAACATACAACTTTTTTTATTTTCTAGCACATAATTTCCATTTGATTCACAGCTAATAAATAGGTCATCTTGTACTTTCAAAATGCCAACATGCAGTAATTCAGTGAAATAGAGACTCTACATTAAAAAGCTGTCAACCTCAGTGCAATTTTCCTGCACCCTGTGCTCTGGAAAGATACCTTGTCACTCATGGCTCGGCTCTGCTCTCCTGAAATATCTCTTCTTCTGCATAAATAATGAATATAGTTGCATGAAAATAGCTGGCACAATGTCTGTTCTTCCTCCCCCTCTAAGGGGCTGCAGCACAGGCTCTGTATTTATTGGTTGATCTTCTCAACAAATCTTGCTGAAATCACAGGTGTGGTAATAGCCTGGCCCCCTCCCACCTGCAGGCAGGTGTTTTTGGCTGCGCTAACCTACATCCTTCCTGCCTGCCTGAAGGTGCAGAAACGCTGCCTTGAAGAAAAGCTCCGTTGCTATTTAGTACTTCTCCAAATGGAAAGGCTACATGATACAAAATAATTTAGAACACTTATCTGCTTTCCATCTCTTTCCATTTCTAATGTGTTATGGATGTCTTGCACATGCATGATAGCGGGCTGGGGCCGATCCTGTTTAGGAGTCTTCAAAATGAATTCTGTTCTTGAAAAAAAACTAGGTATAAAATGCGTCAAATTACTAAGCCCATCTTCTACTTCATGTGATCTCAAATGCACAGTTTACTGTGTTTTTTATGGCTTTCTCCTAGTAGCCCTCTAGAGACGACTCAAAGATGGCAGAATCTGGTTCTGCTACATCTGATCTAAACCAGCAACAAAATTGTCAAGTTGGGTTGCTGTTGCATTACTGCTAGTGATATATGAAAGAAGGCAATCCTATTTATTCACAGACTTAAGACCAGGAGGAATCTTGTGATTTTCTAGTCTGATCTGAAAAATCTTGATGCATTCAAGTGATCCCACGTTCAGATACAATTTTCAGATGCAATACAGTTGGAATCGCTACTGCAGAATTTTAAAATCTCTAATACATATAAACCCACCATCACAGTAAACAGGTGAAGTTTCAAGTCAAAGATTTAATCCTGCAAGCATTACTCACACGATTGCTTTCGCCTGACCCTAAGTTTGATAATGTGGTGTGAGGCAGGGGAAATTCTGTTTCAATGGAAATAACGGACTCAAACCATGAAAAATTTGGTGGTGCCTTTTGTGTTTTTGAATCAATAGAAAACTGAAGCTCATGAGATGTCAGCCCCATAAAAATGGGAAAAGCAGGGTGTGCTAACTCCCTGTGAACTGAGTTTTACAAGGGATAAAGCTAGTGAAGCCACACAGTGAGGTCCGAAAGTAATTTAAATCTCTTCCCTTCTCTCCTTGCTTCCAATTTCCCTATCCTAGTTGTTGTTAGATGCATCAGCTGAGAAGAAAAGTTAGAGAGTGACACTAATAAGGAGGGCTCAGACGCACTAAGAGCATTAAAAGGTTAGGTCACGGCGTGTTCTATTAAATAGAATATTAATTGAATTCTTGACATCTGAGGTGAACTGTGACATGCTCATGGGATAAATATTGCATTTAACAGAGCATCATGACCTGAAGCTCTAAATACTATTGAGCATCAGTGCCAATCCTTCACAATAGATCTCGGCCTCAGTCCTCAGGGTACGGATGCTCCCTTGGAGTTTTGGAAGCTGAGCTTAAAAACAGGTTTCACTTTTTTTGTTTCTGTCCCCAGTTAAGTACAAAATTTGGTTCTTCCATCTCAAGACATACACACGCTCGTTCTCAGACTTTTGTTTATAGACTCTTATTACATACAGAAATGCACACCTCAAAAGCCATGCATTACAAACCTATCGAGCACGGTACAAGAAAGGTTGAAAGAAAATTTCTCCGTCTCCACTCCCACATTGTAAAGGAGATTAAAACATTAAAAAGACCAATTAAAAGTAGGGAATCTCATGGCAACATTTTCATTAACCCTCCCTGGTTCTTCTTTCTGTCTCATTAGTCATCACTGGGAGAGGAAGGATCATTTTAATTAGCAGCATTGTAAAGCTTTATTTAAGGCAACTGCCCCTCCTGCTGCTCTCTGGATTACCCTGCCGGCTTATAATACAATACCAAATCATTAACAGGCAAAAACAACACCACCGAATGGTTTGGAAGAAAGAAGATCCACTATGGTCAATGTTTAGGGTGCTTTAACAATGTCCTTTCTCCTTATTCAGGCATAATTCAAGCGTAATATTGGGCTTTATAAAACAGCTCAGTATCCTCTTACAGCAAAGCTCTTTCTAGCTGAGGATACCATGTGTTAGACTTTCTTCCCCTTTGTTTTCAACACAGCGAAAGCACAGAGCCACATCTGATAGGATAGACATGCTAGATAGGATCACAGGTTTTCCAAAGTCCCAATTCAGAATTACTTGTTAAATTCTCAAATTAAAAGGACTGCTGCACACTAACAGCCCTGCAGGAGGGAGGTGAGGGGCCAGACCCTGACCAAGGGAGGCTGGTGTAGCATTTTAGAAAATGGTTTTCTGTGAAAACAAAGAAAGCACCTGTGTTTCCTGAAAAGAAAATTGCTTTTTCCAATCATTGCTTGGTGAATTTTGTGTTTTTGCAGAAATGAGTCCAATTGGTGCAGCCTGTTAAGAAATCCTCAGCCAGTGTTTTCCAGCCGGTTGTTTCCATGCCTGGGAGTCCAGTCTCGAGAGCACACGTCAGTGCAGAAAAGCAAATTCTGCTCTCCATCACACCCGGGCAACTTGTGCCCAGCCACTGGAGCTGGGCTGAATGACTCCAGAGGCAGGGCGCAGCCTTATTTTGAGACTAGTTTGAGTCGCTAAGTTCTGATCAGGAATTAGATGCTGGAATTCAATGATCAGATCTTCCATCTCTGCAGGGATGATGATTCAGTGCCACATTAATGGAAACGAACAGGACAGTGTGATCCCAGATCCTGAATGCCCCAACAGTTGGGAAGATCTGAATACTCCAGCTCCAAGCTATTTCTAACTCTTGTGAACAAACAAATCGTTTTCCCTCTGTACCATACAGCAACAGTTTCTCATTTGCACCCAGCAGAATAGCGATGCAAACACATCTCTTAAAATCTGAGCTGCACAAAGCCTCCTCCTTACCAAGAAACGGCACCTCAGGCTGTTAGGATTCACTATCCAGATCTGTGGCCTACTTTCCTTCACCCAAATACGTGCCTATCGGCACTTCGGTACGCCCATGTGGCGTAATCCCTAATTGTTCATCATCGCCCAGCAGAGGCAGCCCAGCCTTTCCCCTGGAGAAACCTATCAGCTGCCTTCAGGAGTTCAAGCAGCCCAAGTACTCCACTGTGGAGTTTTCAGTGACGATCATGTTGGACCAAAGTTAGTATTTGATTTTCAGAGCTGTAAACCAAATAGCTGAAGATAGCTGAAAGTCTGAGATCTCCTCTTTGCAGTTGGGTGCAAAGTTGCACTGATGTGTTTTAGCCACTGAATTCTTCCACTTTGTTTCACATGACAAAAATAAAATCAGACTAGAGAATACAAACGCTTAATGCTCAAGTCTGAAAACACAAAGTCCAGTTCATCTCCCCCTGAAATCAAGCTCATCTTGGCTTCAGTTTGAGCATTAAGCAGAATGCAGAGGTACTATCTGCCTCTTCAAAAAAATGTGCACATTCCTTGAGAAAGGTTTAAAAATAGCTAGGTATACCTGACTTTACCTGCACCACCTATTGTCAAAGTAATAATAAAAAGGACAACAATAATGATGAAATCACAGAGTGATTAACGTATTGTTAAATAGAGTGAATTTCATATTAAGTCAAGATGTGTATCTGTGGAGGTTTGTAGGAAGAGGTGGTATCTTTTACAGAAGGAACTGCTACTTGTCAGACTGTCGCAAGTGTAGTTTTGTAAGTGATTTGGAATCGAAATAAGTAAAACATTTCCACTTAAAAAAGAGGGGGGGACCCACAGTTTCAGTTTAGAACCTATCAGCCACTATATACCCCTCTCAGATACCCCACTGCTCGCTGTAACGGGGTGCTGGCGACAGACTGAGCAGGTCGCAGGACCTGAGCTACTGTCACTAAATGCTCTTCACTGACATCAGTGGAGGCTTATGGAGGCCAACGCACTGCCAGTGCCTGAGCAAAAGAACTGGAATTTGAAAGGATGTCAGTCTCCGGAGAACACGGATGCTAAACACGCTTAAAAACAGATGGTGACAACAGTCTGAGTAATAGTCATTGTAAAAGTTTATATATGAGCTGCTTTGTTTTCTATTTATAGTCAACCTGCATTTTGCTGGTAGTACATTTTTAATGATCTATAAGGCCTAGTTATTTATTCTCCTGAAACCGAAAACTTTCTCACCCTGATAATACGAGTAAATGAGCTCTGCCCAGCAGAGCTACGCGGGAGCTGGGGGCTGGATGCCCTCCCTGCGCGGGCAGCGGGACACCGCGGGGGGTCTGCACCGACGCAGCCCGAGCACCCAGCTCCCGGTGGCCTCTCTGCAGGGGGCTGCTGCACGGGGCCTCCCGGGCTAACGAAGCGGATCTGTCGGTCACCCAGCTTGGCTGCTGTGTCCCGCTACACAGCGAGTGGTACCAGTTGCCCCTGCCTAACCTGCTGGGGATCTTCTTCCCGCCTTGTATCACCAAGTGTCCCATTTACAAGGTCGTCTCTCATTATTCTCTTCTCCATTTCTTAATCCTAAATTAACCTTAACGAAAAAACGATGCCCAAATCTGCAGTGCCGTGTATGCAGAGGCCTCCTCCCGCCTGTATGTTGAAAAGTTAAACAGCACAAACAATTGAGCAAACAGAAGCAGGAGACTGTACACTTTGAAACAGCAGGTTTTTGCATGAAATATAATTAATCTGCTAAACCATCATCCACCTCTAAGCACAAAAGCTGATTGCTTCACGATGATTTAAACCAGAATGATATTAGCTCTGCTGTTTTTTCTAAATTGTTATATACCCAATATTTTTCTGACTCTTCTTTATATTTACATTAATAACTATGTAATCACCTCATTAGTTTATTTAGATTGTGTTATTTTAAGAAATTATTGTTTAGATCAGCCTTGTCCTTCCTGTCTACCAGCGCCTTCCCAAAATTAAGTAATATCTGAGGAAACCAATTAATTGCAACTCAACCACTGTAATGGGGTCTGCTCTACAATGTGGCAACATCTAATGGAGTTTTAATTTCCCCACGGTGAGTCAATATATGCTTAAAGAGAGAAGACTGTCAGTGCAAACCAGTGCTCCAAGATGCACACAAGGCTTCTTCAAAGTCTGCTGGGCTTGGACAGGGACCTCTGGGCCTCTTGCTCTTTTGTTGTGGGTAAAATTCATGCAGGGTCATAGCTGGGGCATCAAAGACCATCCCAGTTCCCCCTGAAGGCTGAGGTTTCTTGTGGACTTGCAGAACAAGGAAGACATACAGCCCACTACATGGCCCTTAAATAGCATCCTCCAACTTTGCAGGGGTTGTGGGTGTTAAAATGAGCTTGTCACCCACTGAAGGTGTTGCAGCTCTTTTTCAACACATGCTCTTCCTTAACAGTCTTGGGTCATCACTATGCAGCTGCAGCAGGGAGTCCTTGGCATGGACCAGATCCCATCAGAGCAGGGGCTGTACAAAGCCAAAACCAAGACCCTCTTCTCCAAGGAACCTGCTGCATCTGCCTAACTCGGGACACACGGTGGGTCCAGAGAGACAGTGGAGCACAGGAAACAGAATTTATGATGAGACTTTTCCATTAATTGGATTGTTCAGAGGTTTTAGTGCAGCTGTAAATGCTGCAGTTGGGATTCTCAAGGGAGGGAAGGTACCCTGATCCCTCTGGAACGTGGTGAGACCTAGCCTCCACCTCATGGAGGCCTTGGGCATCTTTGAGGCGCTCAGCCTACGCTACCGATGACTAATGACTGTTTTGCTTGGCGAACACTGACAAACTTTTAAAGGCAGTCTGCCTTTCCCACTCTTTTGACAGTTTAAAAGACTAGAAACAAAGCTACGTTATGATGCAACCAATTTCAGCAGCATCTGATTAACAAAAAGGAGGCCACAGCTACCTGACAGCAGCTGGTGGTTATTTTTTATTTCTAAAACAAACTGATGGCCTCAAACATTCATACATGCATTTATTTTTTTTGTTTAAATGTCTCATTTCCAGGGTTTTCGGGATTGTGTAGAGAAATAAAGTTTTGCAATTCCTCTCCTCATAATAAGTCTGTCCAAAAATGATGTTGCTCATTGTGTTGAAAGATGGTTTCATTTTCTACTCAAAATTGGTATGAAAAATTTGCCTTGCCAAATGAACATTGTATACTGAACTTGTCAAATCCTCTCTCCTGACACAAATAAAAGATAACATTGGGTGGCAGCATGTAAAACAGCACTGACAAGACAGCTAGAATGGAAGCAAAGAAATACATATTTCTCTCTTTCTCTTTTCCTTAGAAGGGTAGGGGAAAGATCCAGGCGAGAGAATGCTGGCATGTTACAACGAAAAATACATTATCTAAACACTTCATGAGCCATTTCAATGCTGGTTTTAAGATGAACATACTGACTCCATTTCTGATTAGCAAAACCATGACAAAATCTCGACTTTTTCCAGGCAACCAAGAAAGCTGCTAAGTCGAAAGGGTGGCTGAATGAAAGGGGTATTCAGTTAAAAGTTCACAACTGTACTGTGCAGGCTGGAATGACTAGCTATACCACTATGGAAAATTATTCAAAGTATATTTAAAAATAAATAAGGTAATGAGAGCACTTTCATTAGATCTGCAGTCACACCATGTAAATGAATTTTTTTTTCCTATTAAAATTGTTGATTGAAGGCCGTTAGCTGTTTATCAGCCCAAAATTACATTTCTTCTCTCCTAGGGGTTGCCTCTGTTAAAAACCACAACAACTGCCTAGTTAGTAACAAGAAAAGACTCCAAAACTGCAGTTTCGGGTGGGGGGGAGGAATACAAGCATGAAACACAGATTGCACCTTCAAATCCCCAATGGCATCACGCTTCTTTGTTCTGCTAAGAAAAATTAACCTCAATCTCGGCTCAAGGTCCCCCGATTGATTATCATAGTCATTTAAATACTGTAATCTCATTTTCAGCATCAGGGAAAGGGAGCGAAAAGAAGAAAAAGAGAAAGAGGTGGGGAAGTGAGGGGGAGCGAAAGAGAAAACAGAATAAATTATCTGACAAAAGGAAAAAGGGCCTTTCTGCTTACGGAGCCTATTTCAGATCCTTCCACTTGATTGGAAAAGTTGATGAAGTTTAAATGAAGCAGAATTAGAGGCTCAGGCCAGCGCGTATTGACAGGGGCCCACGGAAGAATGTGCAATTCAATCGGCCCGGTTTCCGTGGAAAGCAGGGGAAAGGCCTAAATGGTATAATCTTCAATCAAATCTAACATCGACACTGACAAGGCAGGGTAATGAGATAGGCCAGATCAGGCATGTTGGTTAAAGAAATTAATCCCTCTTGCTGCACCGAGAGTTCAGCTTTGATGCCTATTGTACAGACCCCTGTCCCAGCCTATCTAAATGCTAACTAACCGCGAGCGCGATCCGGGACTGTGCTTTTCAGCGCCGCGGCTAATCTGATAACAATTTTTATCTCCCTGATCACGGAGGCCGGGAGAGCGAGGAAGCCCCTCGCAGAGGCGCCAGGCAGACACGGGAGGAGGAGCGCGGCGAGGGAGGAAGCACCTTCCTCGTGGGTGTGCGGGGGGACTTGCGTTTCGGTGTGTATTAGGGCTTTAACACCCCGTATTACGTGGTAATTCCTGTCGTTAGGGTCATCTCCTGACCAGCTGATTGGTATCTCCTGGGAATCCCAGAAAGGGGCACGCGGCCACCAAGAGGTGATCCGAGAGGACGAACGCAAAGGGCCGGTGCTAACTTAGAAAGCAGGTTGCAAACGAAGAGGCTCCTCTACCTGGGCAGGCAGCCTGAAGCTTGTCGTTAAAACGATTTTTATTTTTCAGACCAGCCTGCTCTTCCGTAACACAAGCAATATCTTCCATAACACATTTTGCTTGCTTTTCTATTTTTTTTTCAGCTGGGAATTACACTATTATTTTTAATCAAATTCTACTTGTAAAATTTTTTAGGCACAAAACACCACGCTGATTTACTTTAAAAATTAGAACTGGGCATATTTCCACTGATACTAAAGTTTTCTTAAAGGCTGCCCTAGGAAATCTAGTAATAGGATTCCACTTCCACTTATCAGTGTCACTTCAGATAAACTACATGTGAAAAGAAAAGTTATAGCGTAGTTTGCTGCATTTTAAAGAACATAAAAGGTTAAACAAAAGAAAATATCCTTAAAAATTTAGAAGTTTTGTCTAATCTGTACAATGCAAGCAGCCAAGCAAGAACAAAACAGTCCCTGCAAGATAACAAAGGCTTCTCCAATACAATGATTAAGCACAAGAGCATCTCTAAGAATTTGCACAGAAAGAAATCTGCCCTTGGAGAAAGTATGGCTAAAAACTTGCAGAAACGTGGAACTAAAAACGTTGGTCTCTGTGATCACTGTGAACACGCGTTGTTTGCTCTATGTTCTGCTGTGCAGCACTCAAAAAGAGGGGAGCTGATTTTGGTGGTGAAGCAAAGGTTGATAAAGGAAGCAGCACCTTTTGCTTTCCTCCCGGCCGTTGCCCACCCGTTGCCTGCACGATGTCCCCTGGTACTGCGCGGTTCCCACCGAGCCTCTCGGGTTTTTCCTCTACACTCAGCACACTTTCGTGTGCCTCTTCCAGGAAAGCCGGGATATTTCTTGTGGTGGTTGGCGTGGGGGTAGGAAGGCGGGGAGGAAATAAGGCAGCGATGTTCTCATGCTCTTACAAGCTCTAGCTGGGTCCGTGGTGCTGCCCTCAGACTGTTCAGTGCCCCTGGAGAACAGCTTGCGAATAAGGGCACGTTACCAGGTTTTTTGGTTGAAATGGCAGAAAGGAATAAACTTTGACAGGAACTGCGAGACGCTGTACACAGCAGCCTTGGGGACTGTTGCAAACCTTTCCCCTCTGCTTGACAGGGACTCAGACGCCCCTGACTTTTTGCATGGCATCTGGATTTGAGCTAGTCTGAAAAGCACCTCCTGGCTTAACGCGGTTTGGGCCCTCTGCTGTAAGCTGACGTTGGCTCTCCCCCAAAGTTTCTTATATCTTTCAGACAATACAGCTTGAGTTTCAGGTTCATCATAAAAATTTATAGCCTGACACAGCTCTGGGTGCACTGTGAATAGCGCAGCCTCGTTTTATGCATGGACCCATTTGTGACCTTTTTTCATTTTATTTTTTTCCTCTTTCTTCCTTTAGCTTAATTTCTGATTTTATAGCACCAACAACTCATGCAAGAGGTTGCACAGATGTTCTCTGCTAAGACAACACTGCTGTTAGGGTCATACTAATGCAACAGTTTGGTCTAATGGTTATCATTGTGCTGGCTGATTTTAATAATGCACTTTTAAATCAAACAGCCTTTGAAGCTTTATTTCCATTGTATTAGACAAATAAACATAGGGGTTTTTCATGAACGTAAAAGGCATTCACCTTGTCATGTTTCTAGGCTTATTAGTCTCACCAATTTGCATTGTTTTGTTCATAGAAAGGATGAAAATGCCCCCTTGCTTGCTTCTGCACATCGTGTGCTGATCTTTGGGGTGAGCAGCGATGAATGCCTGGTGCCGACTCTGACCGCTGCATCGCAGCTGTCAGGTTGCAGCCTAAGTCCTGCCTTCAAACAACCAGAAGAAGAATCCACTATTTTCGTTCATGCAGAGCGTTTACCCGCTTTTTGGAAATGCTTTATTTATTTCAGAGGTGTCTGTGCAAGACGTGGGAGGGCACTGAAGCTCATGAGGAGTTAATTTTTAGTGTACCAAATAATTCATTTAAAATCTTAAATGAGTTCGTGCTGAGAAGGAAACCCTTAGAAATCACGGCACTGGCAAGACAAAGCTCAGAACCAAATCTAATGATTATTTGACTAACCAGCCCTTCATTAGTTTATTTCTCTAATGAATTACTGAGCTGTACAGTGTAGATATTTCAGAACACATTTTTTAAAAACACAACACTGTCCTTAGATTGCAAAAATATAATAGTGGTAGCAATATAATAATAATAGTAATACGCACACAAAGTGCTGCATAAACACTAATTAATCCTCAGTGTCCCTGAGCAGCAAGCACAGAAGGCAGAATGCTCAGTACATGTAGTGATTTGAGGTAAATAGCATAATTAACGCCAAATAAAACACCACCTTATTCCAAATACAGTTCACATTACTTGTGGCTGCTCTCCTTCATGTCACAGGAGTTACCCACCTGAGACAGATGAACTAAAATTTGGTCCCTGACCAAGTTTTAAGTGGATGCCTTGATTCCAAACAGCTGAAACTGGGCATGTATTAGGAAAGGGGGACAGGGCTATTTAAATCAACACAGTGAGCACCTGAGAGAAGTTACCCAAGTGCTTGTGGGTACTGCTTTGCTAGGCTGGGCTGCTGCAAACAGCCTTGTCACATCTGGGGCCTTTGCTGGCTACCTTTAGTCAACACCAAACCGGCTATGAAGCCTCAGCTGCACCCCAAGAATTTCTCCAAGCAGCGATGAGACACAGAGATAGAGGAGGCTGCAGGGAACCTGCCCCGTTCCTGCATGCTCTGCATGTAGGTGCTTCAAGAAGAGAAAGTGATTTTGTGCTCTCAGCCCTACCTGTCACACAGATGCAATGCCTGCGTGCTTTCTAACGGCTTATACAACTGCTCTCTGAGCACTCAGTGGTAAGTATGTTTTTTTGGAAGTCTTCATTTTATTAACTTATCCTGCTCAGGTTAGCAGTCCTTGCACAAAACAAAGGTGCACTAGGATTACTAAGGTGGATGGCACATCCTGACAGCGCTGAGAAAGCGCTCGGTGAGGTAGGACCATAGCTTCGGGTTCATCCTGGCTTCCTGCTACACCTGTGTCATAAGCACTAAAGAAAAGAGTGAATTTGGAGAGAAGATTTAACTTTTTTAAGGTGGGGGTTAAATGAAGGCTTAAAGACTGAGTACAACAATTACCTGCATCAAACCCCTGTTAATGAGACAATGCAAGCCTATTAACAAAAGCTTCAATGCCAGGGTGATGGAAAACCTGTCCCTTTAGCAATTACTGTTGCAAAAGATGTTTTTGATGAGTGTATCTTGCAAATCAAAGTAAATATCCTTCCTCACACCATGCACTTGTCCAATGCTGAGCTGTTCTCCCACAGTGTCTCGGGTGGGTGTGGTGGAAATCCATTCCTCCCCTAAAAAAGGCTCTTCAGCCTCCCTGGCCTAGTTAATCCTTCCTTCTGCCAGGATTGCCAAAAAGGATATCGGTGTGCTAATTCCTGTGGTTTTGTGAGTTTGTTTTTAATCATATATTCTTCTTCTGTAGCTGCTGAAATGTTATAGCCTGAGCACTATAGCTTTTGTTCAATTTTACAAGGAAAGGTTCTAGCCCTTAGGGTTGAAAAGCATAGGAAAATGAACTCTAAATGGCCTGGCATCAGTTGTCGTATAAATAACAAGCTTCTAAAGCAAACATTGTGCATTCTAATAGTTCTGAAAACTTCTGTTTTTTAAACCTGGTTATCCTGTTGGCAGTGTAGATGACAGATTGAGACCTCCTGGCTGTGGAAGGCCAGCACAGGGAGGCCTTCCTCGCAGGCACTGCGAGGGGAACATCCTTCTCTGGCCTCCGAAGTGCCCTTCATCTTCTGAATTGCTGCTTCTGAAACACCTTTTCTTCTTCGTGTCATAAGACTTGGTTCTGGCTCCGAATGCCAGCTGGATGACGTTCAATCCTAAAGTTGTTCCATGCAGAGCAGTTACTGGACCTCACTTTCTGCATGTTCCCTGTACACATTTTAACAGGTAAGAGCATGCTTTGATACAAGGGTATCAAAGAGATTGGGTGAGCTGTGATTTCGCGTTTACCCTTCGTACACTGGGGATCTGTCCAATCATAGACTGGTGACACAATGGTGTTGGCAGGTATATGTCACACTTAATTTCTTCCAAGTAACATGCCATAATCAAGTGAATGTAACCAAACTTCTGTGAGATGCTGCTGTTCTGCAGTGAGTTTCAGGTGTGCTGGGGGTTAAGTATGGTGGTGTCTTGTGTCTCCTACCTAGAGCTTGCTTATTTTTGTAAGGCAGAGTGGTTTTTTTAGTAAGTTTGTACTGTAAAATGTGCTTTGCTAAGGCTTTTACTGGTAAAAACAAGCTGAAAATGCTTTGCTAAGATTTTTACTGGCATCAGTAGATGAAATGCCTTGTTCAGTTTTATATCGCAGGCAAACATATTGATAAACTAAACTAACTTATCAATTTAATCCCCTCTATAGTCTGAGAATGACAGAATGTTCATTGCTCAGAAACATTTATGTGAAAAGATACTGTTTTTAATCTGAGCTAGCGTGTGTGTGCGTGCACACACACATCCTGGCGGGAGGACAGAGCTGGGCAGTGTGGAGGCAGGAAGGGCGGCCAGAAACGCAGCCAGCTGGGCCATGGTCTCCATTTGGGTTTGTGATGCTCTATATCCAGGATACGTGAGGGAACTGGGTGAGGAAGAAGGGGATCCTGCTGTTAGCTGCTGCAAAGCAGGAGAGCCATTGCATTAGCACCAGCTGTGCTCACTGCTCTGAGCATACTGCAGCCCTGAAGGTTAGGAGACCAAACACGAGTGGGAGGAAGATTGGCGAGTAAGCATCCCCACCCATCACTGTGAGGCCTCAGTTAGGCTCTTGTGTATCTGCTGCCTGGTGAAGCTTTGGCAGTTGTGACCAGCTGTGCATTCCTCAGTGCCCTCCCACTGTCGCTTCTCCTAAGCCATCTTCCTAACCTTGTTTTCCAGGTGGCACCACACAGCATGGAGGTTAGGACCCACATTGGCCATCCCCTTTGGTGACTCTGTCCAAAATGCCTGTCTGGAGGGCTCCCCCAGGGGGAGAAGAGATCCAGGACTCCAGGCAGAAGCACGAAGACGAAACACAGCAGAGGGCTGGTGCTGTGAGCTTGCTGACCACCAGCGTGTGCGGCAATGAGTGGGACCTGGCCGTGTACCAACACTCGCAGAGTAAACTGCCATCCCATCGCGGTGACCTCCTGGCTGCAGAGGGCACCCTGGTAAATACAGCAGCTGGGAACAGCGGGGCATGATGCAGTGTAGGAAGGCAGCTGGATGGCAGCCAGAAGAGTTTGCCGCACAAACACTATGATGTAACTTAGAGCGAGGTGAAATTACTGCTGATTTAAAGAGTAAAAAAGCATTCCTGTTAACAGCCCAGCCATTTCATGCTAAAGAACTGTGTCGTGTGGGTGTAGATCTTCCTACATCTCCACCAGCTGGCTTACTGAGAAATAAACCCTCCCGCAAAGAAGTCCTGAGAGCAGAGAAGTTGGCCAGACTGCTGAAATTGTCACTACCTTTCCTCAAAACCTGCTCAAGTTTGAATTTCCCTTGGCCAGACAGCAAAAACCCAGACTGAGACATACAAAAACATCCCATGCTTTATGAAGGCTCAGAAATCCCATTGCCAAGATGCTCTGCAACAGTCGCTCTGGGCAAAAACTCAAACCCTAGAGGCAGAGCTGAGCAAACTGCATGCAGGACTGGAGGGGGGACCACTGTCGACTGAACTTTAGGCACATGCAGCACTTGGCCGAATGGCCTGGCCCAGACAGACAAAACTCCCACTCAAGTCAACATAATCCTGATGACTGCACATAATCTAACTGCAACACATACACTACAACATAGGTGCTATCCTCCACAGGATTGCCTCCAGTTATATAGCAGTAGACCTAGAACTTACTATGCTGGCTTGTGATTTATACCCCTTTTTAAATAAGGAATGTGACTGCATTGTGAAAATAAGTAGGATTAGCCCAACCCCTGCAATTATGTCTTTAGTTGCTTTAAACATCACATAATTACATCTTTCTCTAATACATGTTTTTATGTTACACAAACATTTGCATGCTCTTCTAAGAAAGGTGGGAGCAGTTTGGAGGGATGGGGAGAATACTGGGCTGCCTCCTCTTGCCCTCCCCTTCTTCCCTGGCCCCCCAGTGCTGCAGCTGCCTTCATCCCAATGAGCTTTCTGTACTTGTAAGCAGGGCATCACAGTTTGTTTTGCATCTGTCTGCACCAGATCCTTCTGGGGCGGTAGCTAGGTGAGGAAATCTTGCCCCAGTGCCACTTCTAATCAAAGATACCATCATCACTTCCTATCCAACCTAAAGGTGCCAGGGAACTGAAAGACTGTAGAAGTTCTGGTTTTGAAAAAGCAAAGTTGCTCTTGAGTTATGACACAAAACACACTTTTGTTTTTCTTTGCTGTCCTAATATAACTGCTGAGTGAAATCTTAAAGTTTCATGAGGAAAAGAAGATATTAGATGTTGCAAGATCCAAATTTTCTGTCATGTTCAAAATCTGAAATTTCATGGCCAACTTCCAAGCCTGGTGGTGAGGGGGAAGGATTATCAAGGGAACTCAAGACCTTAACTATGGCAGCACGGGCTGAACAGCAGCAGTTTAAATGTCACCACTGCATGTTGTGGGGGAAAAATAAGGAGTTTGAGCAGAATTGGCTGCCCTCACAAGGAGAGGAGAAAAAATGCAGCTGGTCAAACCATTTGCTGCTTGCTTGAATGCTGCTCGCTCCAGAGAGGGTTGGCACCGACTGAAGCCGCCCTTTCTTCTGCTCTCCCCCCTCAGAAGCAACGATCGCATCCCTATAGCACTGGGGGAGGAACAGATTTTTTTTTTTTTTTCCTGATGAGGATTGCTGGGAATGAAAAAAGTGGTTAAGGCAAGAAGCTATTCTACTAGTGCCATCCAGGGGACAAGAGCTGTAATTCAGCTGCCTGCTAAGGGAGGGGACTCCAGGAAATTGCTGCTGGTTGGACAGGGCGTTTGCTCGTGTTTGCAAGAGCGGTGCCTTGCACAGTTCTCTGTCTCATGTGCAACTTGCTGTAGTGGCAGAGCTTGATCAGGAGGAGTGGATAGATCCTACAGGTCTGATCAAACAGAAGGCAACAAAATCAGCGGCAGGCATCCAGACAAGCCAGATCTGATCAGCTCTGGGGCACGAGCAGAATTTTGCTAGTGTGAATGGACTGAAAGAAACCATGGCAGAAAAGGGCTAGTCCCAGCATGACTTGGCTTAAAGATACGCATGAAGCTTTATGAAGCCCACCCAGCATTCAGCTTAGCCATAATACGAGAGGAATTGATGAGAAGTGCAGGAGTTTGTGAATTGACCATAATCTCCATGGCCCGTCTAAAGTACTAATTCAGGCTGTTAGATTTTGCCAGACCTCTAAGTATCTAGTGGCCTGCAAGGCTCCTGGTTGCCGCTGGCCTTCTCTGGTTGTGGGGTGGTAGCAAAGGGCATCCCCAGTCGCCGTCCCTGATCGCTTCACAAACTGCGGGGCTATTGTATGGAAAACCCTTCCCAAACTACTTACTGTGTCATTATCGGGGGCTACCGAGTGTTTAACAGTGATAAAACATGAAGTTGCTTTAGAAGGAGAAGTGAGGAAAGACACTGTCATATGAACAAGCAGCGAAAAAAATGCTTCCAGCTGCTGTCGCCCTCCCAGTGTTTTCACGGGAAACTTTTTCCCTGTTTTGTCGCAGGGGGCTGGGGCTGCCCCTGGGCCCTGCAGCACTGTGCAACCCCCCCCCCCCCGGGCCCCGCAGGAGCTACTGGCGCAAGGATGGGGGGCGACTGTGCCGGGGGGGTTGGGAAGGAGGCCAGGGCTGGGTGGGGTGATCCCAGCTGTGTCCTGGGCTGGAGGTGGGTGGGGGGATCCTGGCTGTGTCCCGGGCTGGGGGGGCAGGTTTGGGAGGGCTCTTGGCCATGTCCCAGGTTGGAGGCAGGGAGAGGGTGCTCCCGGCCATGTCTCAAGATGGAGGTGAGGGGATCCTGGGCCTTGTCCCAGGCTGGCAGGGAGTAGGGG
>NW_020448196.1:2429257-2531480 GCF_003343035.1 Apteryx rowi | reverse complement strand
CGTGCCCCGCCAGCCCCGTCTCCTAGCAACGGCGGAGCCCGCCGTTGGGTCCGGGGCTTTGACAGGTCCGGGCGGGCGCGCTTCCGCTAGGAGGGGCCGGGGGAGGGGGAACGGAGCGGCTCTGGTAGGAGGGCGTAGGGGGACGCCATTGCGGGCGGACGCCGTGCGGAGCGCGTGTGGCGGCGAGGTGCGGCGGGCGGGCGGACGGGCGTTATCCCGGCGGCGGGCGGCTGTTATCCTGGGGAGGGCGGCGGGGAGGGCCGCTGGGCGGCGGGCGCGCTGCCCCGGTGAGGAAGCGGCCGGCGGGGAGGGCGCTGGGCCCGGAGGGGAGGGGAGCGCGGCCTCCCCGGCGAGGCCCGCCCCGCCGCCGGGAGGCCTGTGGCGGCTCTGGGTGCCCCGGCAGCCCCGGAGGGGAGGCTGGCGCGGGCGGGCCCCGGGGCGCTATCGCAGGGCCCGGCTGCGGCGGCACGTGTCCCCTCAGGGGCTCGGCGTCGCCTCGTGGTCCGCAGCGTGGCTGCCTGCGCAGCGTGGCGCGATTACTGGATTGTAACGTGGGGTTTGGTGTTTATCTCGAGAGCTTTCGTGTGCAGCTTCTTCCCTGCGGCGGTGCGGAGTTAATGCCTTGTACTGGTCAGCGCTGGAAACTGATTTGGGGATGTGAAAATCAAGGTGTTGTATTTCTGGGGTGATGGGCTGTTGGCTTGCAAATGTTCTCTATGTGTCAGCCGTAGAAAATCCACTAAAAATGCTTCCTGTGTGCTCTGTTAAACTCTGTAGTTTTCAGGAATGGGTTTATTCTGGTTAACAAATGGTCAGTTCAAGCTAGTGGGTTGTGGCTAGGCTTGGACCACTGAATATAGGCAAAGCCAGTCAGAAGTTCCTGACAAGAGAATTTGGCTGTTAGTGCTGCTTTATTTAATATTTCTTTACTATTTTATCTTGTTACTACTTTAATGCTGGAAGCAAAGTTGAATTAGCTGTCTACCTTTGCTTAGTTATCCAAAGTCAACTTAAAGCTAATAGTTATTGAAGTGTATCTTTGTTATTGTAGGAAGGCAATTTAAGTCTGAATACAGCTGTGATGCACATCTGTTTGATGAAGAAGACGTCGCTTTTACCTAGTCACTTTACAAAATTAGCTGCGTTGAAAAGCAAGTATATTTACGTTTCTTAGAAAATATTGAATAACTCCAAGGTAGTTTTATATAAACTTTTTTTTCTTTGCTTACCTTGTAACTATACATAATGGTGTTAGTACGATTTACCAAAGTACTATCCTTTTTCATGAAGTTCTTAAATTATAGCGCTTCAATAAAGCCCATATCTTTTATTAAAGGTAAGAAAAAATATGACAGAAAAAGCAAGTGCAGATGATTTTCAAGTTTGGGATTCTCTCAAGAAGAAAAAGAAAAAACACAAACACAATAAGAAACATGAAAGTGAAGAAAAAGAAAGCATGCAAAATGCAGAGTGTAGCCATGCCTCTCCAATCCTTTTTGAAGATCAAGCTGTGCAGAGCAGTGAAAACTGTAAAAAGAAGAAGAAGAAAAAGAAAAAGAAGAATGAGGGAGAGCAGGAACAGCCTTTGTTAGATAACTTCTGTGCAGGGCTGGAAGATAAAATTAGTAATGAAACTGTACTGGATGGTTCCCCAAAGAAAAAGAAAAAAAAGAAGCGGAAACGTGATGATAGTGCAGATGGGCCCAGTGATGCAATTTGTGTTGAAGTACATCAAGATAATATTGAGAGCTATCAGGAGAATGAGACTGATTATGTAAAAAAGTCTGCTAAGAAGAAAAGAAAGGAAAAATCACCAGAAAAGGATGAGGTAAGTGAGCTACCTACCTCAGAAACATATGGTAAAAATGACAGTAAAAGGTCAAAAAAGAAGAAGAAGAGAAAACGCAGTATCACCCAAGATACAGAAGAAGGCACAGACGTAATGGTTAATCAGTCATTCTTGTCATCTCCAGAACAAAATACACAAGAGGAAGAAGACACAGTGTTGGCATTACCTACAGAAAACAGCAGTGTGACAATGTCCCAGCAGTCCCATGAAGATGCTGACTATATTGCTTCTCCTGCCTCGATCGAAGATCCTACGGAAGCACCTGCTAAGCTTTCTAAGCCTACTGAAAAAGCTGATCATTCTTTTAGAAAAACTCCAAAGCGCATTCGAAAGATTAAAAGCAGTAGCATAGTCATGGAAGAAAGTTCTTCAGAATCGGAGATAATGTAAGTTTGGATTTTTTTTCCTTCCCACCCCCCAAATGTTTACATCACACTATCCAAGTCCCACATTTTTTTCTAGTCTGTATTGTGTCTATTAAAAAAAAAAAAAAAGGCTTCCAAAAACTAAACTGTAAGTTGAGATTCCATACAGACCTACTTGTAGAACTTGATTCTTAGTTATTGCACTGAAACATAATGGAAGCTTGCAAGAGTGCAGTACCATTACCTTCAATGTAGAATTAAAAAAAAATCCATCCTCCCATTTGAAAACTGTAGGTATAGAACCAATTCATGTGCAAGCAATCCATGTTTAGTAAAAAAAGGGGATTCCAGTTGTTAAATTTGATCTTTATTATGCATTTTTATCAAACAATTAGTAAGCTGAATTAAGAAACTTAAAATTCAATGCAAACAAATGCTCATGTAAATAGCTCTTGGTGCTTTTACAGCATCTAGAACCCATAACTTTACCAAGAATGAATAAAGTTTAAAAAAAAAAAACCACACAAAAATTGTTCAGGTGTTTCACAGTTACAAAGTGTCATTTCTCTCAGGTAAAATCTATATGCAGAATTCCACTTGTCTATATGCTATTATATATTGTGATGACAGACTCAGAATTTGAAGTTAATCCTTTTTCAAGTTTAATGGACCAAAACTGTTACTTAATGAAAAATAATGTTAAAAGTAGTCTTTTGCTCTTACCAATAATGAGCACTAGCAAGAGACATATGGAAAAGTTCTGTGTTGCTGCTGGTAACAAGAGGCGTTGTTTCTTTTGTATATCCGTATGTGACAGTTCTGTGGGAAAGTGGGGGTTCTCATAACCCCGGCAAACTTTTTGAATATTGTAAGTACTGAAATGTCATAATAAATGATACCTATTTTAAAAGGTTGGAAATACAGGGGGACAATGTGTGGGATAGAATTTCTTATTCCTTAATGAACGTGTTCATTCTTTTAATTATAGAGATACTAATAAAATCTCTGTATTGGAGCTCTAGTAGTATGGTGGTGGCGTTGTTGTTATTGTTGTTGTTGTTATTATCAGGACACCAGAACCTAAAACATCAAATAGAGAGGAAGACCAGAAGAATTCCTTTACTGAAAATGTAGCCTCTGATGAACTGGATGATGAAGATGGCCCGGACTCTAGCATGTTTTCAGTCATGGATTTGGATACTGCAAAACAAGAACTTGAAGAGTTTATTCCTCATGTGAGGAAAATGTCAGATAGTTCAATCAGGAAGATGGCTGGAAGAGACTTAACAAGGTTTAAACATTTTAAAAAACAAGGTGAGCCTTCATAAGAATGCTCCAGTGAGGGAAGAATGGGGAGCTGCGATAATATTTTGACAGAGGAGAAATAGCTTGTTTTTCTGTCATGTCTTACTCAGTCCAATTCCAAGTGAGTGACAGTAGTTTGAATTATCTAGCAACGGGCATATGTGCATAAAACAGATAGTATCTTAATAGGCTCTCTTTGTCATATATTTAATTTCAATGGACATGCTTTTTCTGCTTTTGTAGCATCTGCTACCTCCACAAATTACAGTCCAAAGTCTATGTGTAAATTACCTGCTCCCAGCTCTTGTTTTATCCCACTTTGGTTTGCTTTTTTACCTTTTAAATTCATTGAACTTTCATTATATGTTTGCCAAAAAGTTTCTGTAAACTTGAAATGCAATGCAGAAGAGATGGTACCTAAGGCTTGGGGGGTTTTTTTGTTTTGTTTTTGTTTTTTAAAAAACTTTTGTATATTTTTAGGTATTGCTATCAGGTTTGGCAGATTTTCCCAGAAGGAAAACGATCAAATCAGGAAAAATGTTGAAGAGTTCTTATCACTTACTGGAATAGAGAATGCTGAAAAACTCCTGTTTACCTCTAGGTATCCAGAAGAGAAAGAAACTATTAATCGCCTAAAAGCAGAGTTTCTTTTCTGTGGGAAAATTGGTAAGTATTCAAGTTCCTTTTAAAATAGCTGGATGTTGTGTTCCACAACCTGGTGATATCGCTATATGTTTTCTAAAAAACATTTTTTTATTGAAAAGCACTAATGTTGCAAATCTGGCAAAAAAAGGAACATGCTGCTGAGATTATGTAGTTGTTAGTCTGTATTGTATACTATTTTCATGATTTATCCTCAGTTATGAAGAGGTTAGAGATTAAAATTTCATCATGATCAGCTGCAGATTTTTAAACTTGTAGTTGGGTATTATGATTTAAGGAGCCTGATTCACTAGGCAATAACTAAGCTTAGTGATTTATTAATGGGAGGTATGATTAAGTCCTGTCTGAAATTGTCAACTATTCTTAGAGCATGTAAATTGATGGCAGGTTCAGGACCAGTGACTGCCTAAAGAAATTAGGTCACTAGCCAAAGTAGTTAGTTTTCCAAGATATGAGGAAGGCAAAGTTTTAACTACTAAGCTTCTGTTTGCAAGAGGAACAATCTCTTCTCTTTCTCTATCCTCATTTTAATTGTTAGGCTTCTCCCTCATATGACTAGAACACTTCAATGTTTCAAATAGCAAACGTTCCTCTCGAAACCTGTCTGAATCTACTCAGTGTGCTTTCTCAAGTGGCTTTCCATTCTGTTTATTCTGTATCATTGTCACAGCAAGACAGAGTAAATCACAGCTCATAGTGGATTTGGCATTTGTATCTGTGGATCTTTCCCCGCTTTCAGGATCTTTCCTTCAGCCAGGATCTTCACTTTCTTTTTACTGGATGCCCCCAGCCCCTGGTTTTCCCAATCTAAAGGGTCTATATGCAGAAGCAGAGTATGTGATCAGCTTCCTAATTGGTGGCTGTGCCTCATATCTCTTTATTACCTGGAGGATTCAATACATATAATTTACATTTAGTCCAAGTGTTATCAAAATTTACAACCAGCCCTACCAGTTGTAGCTAGCAAGCAGCAGGCTTGTGCTTGAGAGTTCTAAAGTTTAGCTTTGGGTACGTACCTACACATATGCATACACACACGATTATCTGCTACCTGACAGCATTCACAATTGCAGTTATTTTTTGCTTACCACAAACATAACAATTACATCTTTGAAACTGTTCAGGAGGTTTCTGTTCAGGCTATTTCCTATGCAATTTTGGAAGTGTTGTAACATACATGCTCTTGAATGGAGAGAATGTTTCGTTGATAGCATTCATGAAAATGTATGTTGTGGGTTTGGTTTTTTTAAGTGGTCTTTTCGCTGTGAAAAATGTTTCTTAACAATGGATCATGTGTCTTCCAGCTGAGGGCATTCCACGACCCTGGAGACTGATATATTATCGAGCAAGGAAGATATTTGACCCAAATAATTATAAAGGGAGGTAAGCAAGTAATTTTATGTAGTTCCTGAGGCTTAATACCAGTCTCTGATGTTTATTTGTACATTAAAGGATACAGATTAAGATCATCTCTCCTATTTGTGCCAGTTACTGTGATTTAATTGACAGTTCTTTTTTTTTTTTTCCTGACCAGTTTTTATCAATTCCTCTGTATTGAAATGTGACCTGGAAAGGTAGTGATAAGTAACATTGAAATGTATGCTGCTTTTAAGATATTGGAGCATTTTGAATTTGCAGCTGAAGCTGTCCCATTTCTTCTACTAGGTATACTAAGGATGAAAAAGAAAAATTAAAGAAGTACTATGCTATACATGGCAATGATTGGAAGAAGATTTCTGAGATGATGTCTCGTTCTAACCTCTCAGTTGCTATGAAATACTCTGAAATCAAGTCTGGTAAGTAATTTTAAAAATAACAATTCATTTTGTATATTGCAATTTGAGCAGTTATTTTAATTGTGTGTTGTATGTGTCCTAAACTTTGGAAAAAAATTCTGAAGTGTGTGTGCTTTTGTCTGTGTGTCTTTTTTTTTCTTTTTTATTGATTGTAGTTTTCTTTTCTAGGCTGTTGTTTGCATTTTCATTTGGAAGTAATGAGAACAATTTCTAATAGGGGAGAGAAATGAAGCAGGACAAATTCAGTTCTTTATTAATGGAACTAATACCTTGACAGACATATCATGGGAGTGGGGGGAGAAGAATTTGGCAGTCAGGTGTTAAAATAGAAATTCCTACTTGGAACCAGGGCTGTTCTGTAGTCACTGGGCTGAACTGACCCTCTCAAGTCTCTGGGATGCAGAAGAACTTTTGGGAAGCATGTTAAGAAACTGATCCAGTAAATATGAGTTAAAAAATGCAAATATTTCAATTTGTATTACTTTTTTTTCTTATCATTTATGATAAATTCTGCCTTAGCCATGATTTTTTTTTTTTTTAATTTTAGCTATTAATTATGGTCCTTGGACTAAGGAAGAAACACGGAAGTTAATGCGTGCAGTGGAGGAGGTGATTACGAAAAGATCAAAATTGGAAGATGAGAAATCTTCATCATCAGAAAAGTCACGTAGAAATCTCTCAATTGACCGTGAAAAACTCTACCAGAAATTACCATGGACTGAGATTGAAGCTAAAGTGGGAACTAGATATTGGAGGCAGTGTAAACAGAAATGGTAAGGTTTTATACTAGATTTAGATATCAAAAAATGCGTTCTGGGAAGTATTTGTCTGACTTCATTTTGTAAAACTGATTGTACCATGATGTTTGCTGGTAAGATTGGTAACAGGTTGTAGACTACGGAAGAGGTGTTGCAAATGCATCTATGTGTCTAAGAGACAAATAACTTTGCTAGCTGTGGTAAATTTTCTCTTTGCTGTGATCTTGAAGCTTGATTGTGGCTTCTCTGTGGCAGCAGTGCCACCTTAAAGTCTCTTCCTTTTGGTGCTTGGAATTTCCTGAAAAAACATACGTTTTTGTCTGTTTTCAAAGGACTTCAATTTTAACAAGCAAGATGACCAAAGGGCAGCAGTTATACAAGGGGACCAAAGGATTACAGGCCAAAATCAATCTTATTAAAAGGTATCTTTCAAAGTTAATGTAATGTTTTGCATCTCCTATTGTTATAAGTTGTGTTTATGAAAGCTTACTGTTTGAGAAAGTTTTATACTAATTTCACAGACACACTTTCTTTTGGACAAAATGTCCTGTGGCTTTTGACTGGGGGGAGAAGTCAACATTATCAAATTAGTTCTTGAATTCTGTCTACAAATTTCTCCTGTATTACGTTCTCAGGTTGTATGAAATGAAAGTGGAGGATGCTAATGAAGTAAACTGGGAAGAACTCAGTAATGCTATTGGGTAAAAACTTTTTTTTTCTTTTCATTCAGATACAACGCATAATTGAGGCAGCCTGTCTTAAACGCCACAAGAGAATCCATATGTCTAGGCATTTGCGGTCATAAAAAAAGTTACTTTGGTAACGCACAGCTGTATATCCTTGTGTAGTACTGAACAATGAACCGTACCCATCAGTGCTGAAACGTATTTTTAACCACTTCTAACAATTCTTGTGGTCTTAACAGTGTTTTCTACATATGAGAACTGTTATGTACTCTGTGCTAAAGTCTTTAACAAAGACTTTTTCAAGTGTTAGTCAACAAATAGCAAAATGGATAATTATTGGAATGCGGAATGTAACGTGGTAGTCTTCCAACCAGAATACGTGTTGAATATGAAATTACCAATATTGTTATTGCTTTATATACAGCACTTTTTCCATAGTATATTTCATCTACTGTTTCTTATTATTAAACATGTAATAAATATGCATAATATCAAGCTAGTTTTAGGTGCTTAGTTTTAAGGAGAATTGCTGTCTTGGCAGACTTTTTATTAGGATTTCAAATCTGTCCTTTCTACTTAAAACTAACAGATTGTTTGACTGGAGTTATTCTCATGAATGGATAACTGAGTAACACAGAGACTTTGTTTGTTGCATCCACTAATTCTTTGAATGCTTCTCTTTTCAGAGATGTCCCTAGAGCCTATGTTCAAGCCAAATTTTACAAGCTAAAGGTCTCCTGTGTCCCTTCTTGGCAAAAAAAGACTTTTCCTGGTCAGTATCCCCGCTATTTTTATGTATTCCTTAAAGCAGGGTTTTTGTTTGAATCTTAAGTGGGTAAATATACCACTCCTAAATATTCAACTCGGTTAGCTTTCCTCTAAGTAAATTGGCTAAAATCACAAGCTTTATACTTATTTTACTGAATACTCTCTTGATGTGTGTGTGTGTGTGTTTTTGTTGGTTTTTTTTTTCTATGTGTTTTTTTGCGGAGGGGTGCACTTAGTACACTTTCAGTAGATTCTTCATGCAGTACTTAGCAATCTCCTCTCTTTAGTACTTTGGCTTTGAAAATTTTACTACTGGGCTTTTTAGTATATCTTTGTATATATGTATTTGCCCAATCTACCCTCTAGTCAATATGATTACCATGGAATAGTGGTATTTTTTTCAATTAACACTGACAAAATTTATGCCAGTGAGTTCCTGTTTTCTCTAGACACCCAAAATATGATCATACATGCTGGTTGGGTTTCTTTCTCAGGGATTCAGGAGTATTGTTTTAGCTATGTAGACTAGCTATTCTTGCCTCTTGAGTCTGGCTGTCCTCAGGGTCAGGATGTGGTTCAGATGTTCCACTAGACTTTGATTTGGATGCATCTTTCTTGAGTTAATCTAGGGAGAAATTGTGTGTGTGTGGTGTGTGTGGGTTYTTTTTTTTTTTTTTGTTTAGTTTAGTTTGTTTTTGTTTTTAAATCCTCTTATTTATGTGCCAAAAGGATATATCCCTATGTGGATTTTTTTTAACTCTTCTCATACTTCTCTTTTCTCCTGAAGTGCTTGAAGAGCAATGGAATTGTTAACGGTACTAACCAAACGTTACCCCTCAGTATTGAATCGGCCTCTGTTTAGATAATGGCCATGTCTCATCTCTGAGCAGTTGCATTTCTTCCTGCAAATCCAGGCAGATACAACTGCATTATTTGCACTCAATTTACCTTTTCAAGAGCACCCCTGCAACTTCTAACACCTAGATATTTCTATAACTGAAACCAGAATATCCATAAGGCAGCGTTTTTATGCTACCAAATGCTGCTGGTAATCAGTTTGAACCTTGATCATTTAAGCATATTAGAGTAGATGAATGTCATATCCTGTGCTGACTTTTTTTACATATTTTTTTTTTTTATAGCTTTGTTAAAAGGTTATGAAAACCTTGGATTCTCATCATGACATGCATGTTACTGATGCATTTTGTGATACAGTACTATAAACTTATGTTGCACTTTTGTATCATAGGTTATAAAACACTTGGGGTTTAACAAAACTACTTCTAAAATATTGCTATACCTGTTCGGATGTGCATGAGATGATGTATAGAGGCTATGTAATCTTACCTTGTGAATCCTGGACTGTTGGTGAAAGGATTTGGGATCCCTAGTTCTTTGCCATTTTATTGTGTCCCTCATCTAAAAGTGTTACAGTGTTAAATAAGAAAGCACATGTTGCCGTTATTATTAGATATAGATAAAATATGCAAGGTTAGAGAACAAAATGTGGAATCAGGACTCATAGCTTCTAACTTGGTAATTGCCTCATACTCGGAGTTATTTCAGTTCCTCTCCTTTTGTAGCAGTTTCTCTGTTTGTAAAAAGTTAGATCATGAATATCATTTTTAACAAGTTGTCTTGTTATGGATTAGGAAATGTATTTATGTGTATTTCACCAAACCAGAAAGGGTGGGGGGAAGGTCAAAATGATTGTAACTTAAACTGTAGTTAGAAACATTGTTTATTCCTGAGAAGGCCAAGATTCAATTAAGAATACTTTTTTTTCCCAAAGAAATTATTGATTATCTTTATGATGAGAAACTTCCAGAACTTGAAGAAAAGTTGCAAAAAAGGAAAAAGAAGCACCTTAGTTCTGACAGTTCAACAGCCAGCGAACAGAAAAAGGTTTTCCAGCTCAGTGAAATTTTTGACTCCAGTGAAGAGAGTGATAACTGATTGCCTTAACAACTCCTAATCTGCATATTTAAGATGCAAAATGGATCTGGTTGAAAGTGGACACAGATCAACAACTGCAGGTATACAAACTGAAATAATGGAAAAAGCAAAGATAGGCATGCCTGCTTTTCTTGTTTCATATTGAAGACTGAGGTAAATACAGCTTTTGTGCCACCTTTTGTTACTAAGAATTTATCTTTGGTTTTAGATTTTTTTTCTTTTTTTTTAAGAATCCTAGTTGCTTTCTGCAAGACTCAAAAATAGGTATTTTTTCCTTTCATTTGTGTTCTGTGGAGTTGGAAACTGCTGTTTACCTTTTGTGCGTAAAGAATTTTAAATCTTTTTTTTCTTTTTTTAAGGAAAAAAGCTTGACCAGGAAGAAGGCTATTTGCTTTTAGATATCTCAAACAAATCTTCAGACACATGCTTTGAGGGGAAACAGCAAAACCATTAATTTTTTTCTTCAGATACTATGTTCTTAAGAACAATTGATTCCCATTTTTTGATGTGAGTTGCTCTTTTTTCAGTTCTTCCAGGAAAAAAGGGGCTTATGTCCGTTATTATAAATTGTCATGCAAACCAGAATGATGAATTTAGAATGTTTTCTTTTAATATTTGGAATACAGAGAGAAAATAGACAGTATATATTTTTTTATTATGCTGAGGAGAGTTTCTACGTTTTAATATGGAAGCTAAGGGTTAAGATGGAAATTGTACTCCTGTCTTTGTATGATATTTTTAACCATTTGCCTAAAGTAATTATTTGTAAATTGACAGTGTGAATGTAAAAAATCTTACCATGCATGTAAAGTACTTGTTTGGCTTGTTTATATTTCCTATAAAGTTGCATTAGAAAGCAGTACAGAGTGGGGTTTGTCTGTGACGTTGTTTTTGGTTGCTCATATAGATAAGCGAGGATTTCTTTCACTTAATTGTAATTGAAAATGGAGAAGTTCTAAAGGATCAAAATAAAGGCCTTGTTCGAGGCTTTTTAGAGAGAAACTTTTTAACAAAGACTTTTGCTGATAGATTCTTTTGTAGAGAAACTGCTTTCGACAAGCAAATAAGCTGGGCCAAGAACTGCAAGCTGGAGGCAGTGTGGGGGCAAAGCTACGGCTGCAGTGGCTGCTTTGGGAGAAATACAGACCTGACCTCCACTACATGGCCAAAAAAAAAAAAAAGGAGACTGCTTGCCCTCCCTTCAGTCGCTGGGCGTGGAGCAGGGAAGCAGTTCCTTACCCTGCCCTATTCAGAGGACACAAAGAATGGTGAAACATCCAGTTTGGTAAATCGTTGTTCACAGTCACTTAGCAGCCGGACAAAGCCGAGGGAGGGTGCTTGCTGATCGCTTCCCATCCTCCTGACAATGGCGCTTGAGAGGGCGTAAGAAAGCATCTTTTCCCTGTGCAGTCGGCTTATAGAGGAGCCTGGGTGCTCAGGAAGAGGAGGCAGTTGTTTCATATAGGTCTTTGAAGGAAAACATTACTGCACAACAGAGCAATTCCAGAGATAGTGGGTTTTTTTTCTTGTTTTTTTTTTTTTTTAAAGGCTCCCCTGAGCAAGGGGGAGAGAACATTGACAAAGCTTTGTGTAGCAGGCTGCATTATAGATAAGAGCATGACAGCTCCTTCAAGACTAAAAAGCTCTGCGGGATCCCCTAAAAACTTAAGTGATTCAAACAAATATGTAGCTTCAAGCATTTTCATGGCACGTTAATGGCCTGAATGGTGTTATGAAAAAAATTCTTGACTCTGTGGTGTTATCAAAGACGGAGACAGCTGGGTTACAAGAGTTGTTTGCAGCTGAAACGCACTTCAAAGTTGGAGAACTCTTATGGTGGCAGCAGCTGAAGATGAAACGGCAACTTGCCTTCCTCTCCCCCTCCCCTTCCCCCCTTTCCTGTAACGGCCTAAACATGCAACAGAGGTAAGGTGAAGGCAGCAAACAGCCCCTGTTCAGTTCCTTAGAGCCCCCTATGTCTGGGGTCAGCATCTTCCCTGTAATGTAGAAACCAGGGCATTGGACTGAGGAACAAGCCTTGAGCCAACCTGCTTCATCATTGACACTTACGGGTAGGGTTTAGACCAGAGCATCAATAAAACTTTCTCTAAAGTGCTTTTAAATGTGCAGGGAGCTGAGCAGCCACTCATGAGCATCAATTCGTCATCAAAATGCTTGGCATCAACTGTCCTGCAGTGTGGTTGCAGTTGCATGGTAAAAGGCAAAGTAAGATGAAGCCTTCTTCCAGTGGTCTTACTGCTTCATCTATGACATGAAATTATTATTATTTTAATAATATTATTTTAATGAAACATTTTAATATTTAAGTTATTTAGTTCCACTGTTGGGGCAGGGCCCCTGGCAGTGTTGTGCTCAGCACTCTGACCCCCCCCCCCGCACACACACACACGTTATGTCCCCATGCAGCTTTGTGCTTCCTTCTCGCCTCAAAAAATCCGAATTGCTGCGTGCCTCAGTTTCCCCATCGCGACGGCTCCGCAGAGAGGTGCTTCGCGCCCCTCGCTCCTGGCCCTTTAAGAGCCCCGCCCCCTGGCCGCGGGGGCGGGGTCTGGCGGCGCAGGAAAGCGGCTCCCCGCCCTCACGGAAGCGAGCCCGGCCCCACTTCCGCCGCCGGACCGGAAGCGAACGGGGAGGCGCGGCCTGAGGCGGGGCCCGCGGCGGCGGCGGCGGCGGCGGCGCGACGGGCGGCCTATGGCGGAGGAGTAGCGCCGCGCCGCCAGCCGGCAGCGGCAGCAGGTGAGCGGCGAGGAAGCGGCCCGCCTCTCCCTCCCCCCGTAGCCCCGCGGAGGCGGCCGGGCTCGCGTTTCGCTCCGCTCCCGGCTCCTCGCGCCCCGCGCCGAGGAGGCGCCGCCGCCGGCCGGGCCCACCTGCGTGTGTAGAGGGGGAGCGCGAGGCGGCTGTTACCAAGCGCCCGTGCGGGGCCGCGGCCGCCGGCGTCGGGCAGCGGGAGACCCGTCTCGCTCCCTGTTTCGGTTTCGTTTCTCTCCCAAACGGGTGTTGGTTTCCCGCAGCGGCGCCCATTAAAGCGCCTCCGGGCTGCGGTCGCTGGTGTAACGGTACCGCGCAGGGCTCCTGTTCTCCAGACGGGGCTGCCGGGCCTGCGGGTGCTTGTTTGAACGGTTTTACTGCTTGATGCGCGCGGGTGAGTTCTTGCACCTTTTGTCAGGGGAAAGGTACGTGCTGCAGGCTGCGCAGCCACGCTTGAATGAAAGATTTCGGTTACGAAATCGTACGAAACGCATCAGTTCAATAAGTAGTTGTGCTTAATGTAAAGATAACTATGTTGAGCTAAACACCCGCAAAAGTCTGTTTATCTGTTGCGAGTGAATCGAACTGAATTCTGCCGATTGCTGTGTTCCTCAAGATCTTTGAAACACAATCGACGCTCGGTTACCAGCAGATGGGTTATTGAAGCCGCTGGTTTGCTGCGCTGTACTCGAGTGGGCATGTCCAGCTAAAGGTGTCAGCCCGTTTCGCCAGCTGCGGGGCAGCACTGTTATCTTGCCCATCATGTGACCTGACACACCTGCACAGCCGATTGCTTCCTTTTCCAAAGGTGAACACCACGTTTATTTTTTCTGCGTGCGTACGCAAATATGCATGGTTTTGCTTTATCTGGGTTTCCCTTCTGCCTCGCTATTCTGAAACTGAGCTGTTACCGTTGTTCGTTTTATGTAGTCCCAGTGTTCCTACTTTTCTAGCATTCAGCTGAGTTCTTCAAAACGGTATGATCTGGTATTACTCTGTTGCTACTTAGAGAAGGAATTTTGTTTTTAGATGTAGGAGTATCGCAAAATTATTGCCACAAACTAACTCACTGAAATAATAAAAATGGGAAAGTCTGGAATAAGTACTCAGTGCTGATGACAACAGGGATTTATTGACCCCAAAATTTTGGGAGGAGATTCAGGAAAAATGCTAATTAAGTTTTGTACCTATTAGACCTTGATTTTGCAGATACCAATAAAAAGCTATTTAAAAAAACCCCTTAATTATATAGCTGTTGAAGGTGTGCTTAAATGTGGATAAAGGATTTTTTCGTAGGTAAAGTGGGTTTTTGTACACTGTTGTCTGGTAATTTGCAGACTGTATAATTAATGTGACTTCTTTTCAAGGCTTTTTAATATTCCTAATTCAGTGGTCATTTTTCTGTAATTTTTATGTAGCTGCTTTAATTAAATTTCTTTGTTTAATTGCATGCATCTATGTGATATAAGAACAACCAAGAACATATGTGCACATATTAATGAGTTGCAGAAATCCATACACAGTTAAGAATTAGGTACTATTGTGGCTGAAAGGAAATAACTTTTGCCACTTCTAGTCTTAGTAGTTCTGTTATTCCTTCTTCTCTCCCTTTAAAGAATGAGCACATGTCGATGGTGTACGCCTAGTGGTTCTGATACCACTGAGCTCCTGAAGAACTATGCTTCTAAATGGTTGTCCCAGGAAGATCTTGAAGGATCCAGTGATGATCTCTGTTACTGCCTGGAGTGTGTGGTTGAATACCACAGAGCAAGGGAGAAATTGCCAAGCTTGCATGAGGTGATTAAGAGGTTTGACTCTTGCTCTTTACTGAGTAGGAACATCCTTTGAAAATTTTAGAGGGGACTTCTGTGGTCTGGCTTCAGTGAAGAAGGGATTTTTGCTTGGGGGTTGAGTTTTACTGGTTTTTGGAAATAAGGTATGTTGCTTTTTAACTGTATGTGGGTATATTGGGTTGCGTAGAGCCTAGCATAAAACAAGAAGTCCCTCTTGTTTTGCATATATTCAAATGAGTGAAAACTAAAACAGTAGTAGGAAGTTGCTGACTAGACATTAAAGCTTGAATTTCGTTCATGCTGTGATGGTTTTGGGTCTAAAAAAAGAACAGCCCTCAAACAAACTAACTGCTGTATTTCTTAATGTATTTTCTTCCTTTCTTTGCCTTCTGTTCAGTTTTGTGCTTTTTCCTCTTTTTGTTTGCTTTTGCTTTTCATTCTCAGTTTTCTGTCATACTTGAATTTCAGACCTCTGATCCTGCAGGCGTGTGAGTGCAGTAAAAACAATCAAAATTGTTTTAAAACCTTTATCTTATTATAAGCCTGTTACAGTTCTCCTCTTATTAGCATCAGATTTGATATTTTGGAAAGCTTATTTTCATGTGTATGTGTGTATCTATATATATGTAAATGAATGTTCATAGGTGGTTAACCTTACTACTGGTGTATAAAAGGTTGCTCTTTAGATTACTCAGACTTTTCTAAAGTCCACAGAGAGAAATAGATACCTCTGGAGGGCAATTCATCCCATCCAAGTATAGAGTGGAAATAACTGGAGTGAATTGACTGCTGAAGGTGCCTTTCTCTCTCCGTTGACTGTAGGAAATAACCTAGATTTCTAATTGAGGTTTGGAGCAATTACTGTAAATGACTAATACTATGTGAGAAGAGTCCTGTCCAAATATTCAGCAAATCACTCAGTCTGTTTGCCTATTC
Source organism: Apteryx rowi (assembly GCF_003343035.1). NCBI lineage: Eukaryota > Metazoa > Chordata > Aves > Apterygiformes > Apterygidae > Apteryx > Apteryx rowi. The sequence continues at coordinate 2,515,836 of NW_020448196.1, read as the reverse complement.
TACTTTCTCACTCTTCCACTAAAATGTTGCAAAATATGTGAAAAAAGTTTTTAAAATCATTTTTAAAATCATCAATTCCATACTCCTAAATATGACTCATCACCCACTTTCTTGTATAGTAGGACAAAGTTCTGTGGTTAATCTGTGGCCTGAAATTACTGAAGCTATTTATGAATTTTTAACAAAGTTACAAAAATGAGTCCAGTTGAAGTGCCACTGATTTATTTATTTTTTTATCATTTCATAATCTTAACTCTGAAGTGAAAGTTCTGTGATTTGTACAATCTGAATTCCGTGTAAAACCTTTAATGTTTCACAACATGCTGGGGAAAAAAACTTTCTAAAATTAAATTGTGAGTTTTGAAAGTCTAATCAAGGTATCCCACCTACAATAGTAAATGTCCTTAATCTCTCCCTTCACAAATGTATGTTGATTAGCTATGTTTTTCCCCACTGAATAGGTCCTGTGGGAGTTGGAAACTTCCCGTCTCATTGCCCACATTGAGAAATCCATGAAAGAAGAAGTTGGAGAGGATGATGAATTGTTTATAGTGGATGAGAATGGGGAGACACAGCTGTCTGGTTATGTAGGCCCGGATTTTGAAAATAACTTGCGAGTGCCCCTTCTAGAAATACTGAAATATCCCTATCTGCTGCTGCATGAGAAAGTCAGTAAGTATTTTGTAGTACATAGTTGGAAGGATGTAGTATTGTTTCTACTGCAGGAAGCAAAAATAACAATTAGTTGCCATACTAAAGTACCAGTATTTTTCTTTGGCACTAAATAGGTTAGTTTATTTTTGTTTTGTGAGTATACAAGTTAGTCCTTGCTATATTTGTGTCTCTTCTTTTAGGTGAGCTTTGTGTAGAAGTGCTCTGTAGAATGGAACAAGGTCACAACTCCTTTCAGGTCTTTGAGAAATATCCAGGAATTTATCTTTTCTTGGTACACCCCAATGAAGTGGTAAGTTAAATTTTCTGTAATTGGAAACCTTACTGCCTTTTATTGGGCCACATCTATTCTAAGAATTTGATGATGCGGTCTTGTGTTTTTTCCACTGTAGGTAAGATAGACTGTTATTTTTAAATTCAAATGTCTGTATTGGAACTACTTTGTATAAACAATCAGTAGAATTATGCCACCTTGATTAGCGATGGGATAGAATGAAGGTATCTTGAATTCGTCTAGGAACGTCATGCATGATAAAAAGCTGGTGTCCTGCATGGTGTTCTGCAAAAGCAGCTAACTTTTGTTAAAATCACAGGATGAGAAAGTGTGTCAAGTTGGCAGACTCTCTGTACTCCAAACTCTGTGGTAAGACTTTGTTAAGTTTTGCCTCTTATCTGGCTTTCTTTGGCTTTTCTTGAACCAGAGTATTGCAGAAGCACCAAGCCTTGAAATATCTTTACTCCTGAGTTTTTCCTGAGCTTTCTTTGTTCGAGAGTTGCATGCTGTATACAGGACCAAAACCCTGTTAGTTAAAAAATAATTTCATCTATCAACAGGAATTCCACTAAAATTTAGTTTTAAGTAACATCAGATTCTGAATTTTAGTGATAAGAACATGAAAAACGGTGGCAGCATTCAAAATTTAAAATGGTTTATTTTTCTGTCTTTTTTTCTAGATTTCTGTAGGAAAGGAGCTTCTCTCCCTGAAGGAGAGAGAACTCTTTTGCCGTAACTTCTAGAATTGCTTTAGAATTGCATTTAGTCAAAAGAAGTTAGAGATGTTCAACTCAACTGTAAAGTAAAGCCCTATACTCCCAAATGGAATTCTTCTCAAGTGGGCCAGAGTTTGTACTCTCACATGTTAATCCCCTTCTCCTTTCCTGTTCTTTCTCCATCCCTAGAAGCTTTTATCTTTTAGTAATACTCAGAACCTTGCAAATTACAAAGGGTGTATTTGGGATTATCTCCAGTTTAAATTCTTGTAGTGAGACTAGTGTAGGTAGCTGAAAGGCGATATATACTCAGCAATGTACTTCCTCTAAAATTCACTGTAGTTAAGTGTCACGTGGTTTTGTAATTACCAGGAAGCATTATTATTTTTAAGTGGACTTGTGTATTCTATGGTGGGACAACTCAAGACTGCAGAATATTTTGGCCTGTGTCTGAATCCACAGGGGATATTTTAATATTGAACAGTCCAAGGTCAATGCTCATTTGAAAATGTAAACAGGAGAGCTCCATCGCATGTGATCTTTAATTGCACCAACTGGTTTTGGTAGTGTTCATACTAGTGTAGATATCAGAGGCAGGTCTTGTTTTGAATCCTGTCTCTTGAGGAAAGTGACAAAATGATGAATTTTGAAATACTGAATATGTCTGGGTTGAAAGTGTTAGTAACATCTTCAGTTGTGAACTGAACATCTTTATATTTTTGCCAGTCAAAGAGGATTGAGAGGCTACAAAAAAGACCTGAGGTTCTAAAAATGGTACTGATATGGCTGAGAGCCGACTCTTCTATATTGTTTTGAAGATGATATATTATCTTGCAAAAGGAGGTTGTTCCTTAAAACTACATATATACATAATGTATCCTAAAAGTGAAGCTGATATCAGTAATAGGGGAGAGTACAGAAAAATGGTGATAATACAGAGAACACTGAACATAAACCACGCTACAACTGGGAGGGCCTGTTGGAACATGGTGGATTCATGTGTCATGTTAATACTGAAGTGAGACTGAATGCTTTCCTTGCATGATCCTAAAGAGGTCCCCATGTGGTGTATTTATCTGTGTAAAGTGAATTTGGATGTTTAACTCTCAAAGGAGTACTGAGTTGTTATAACTCACATCAGATGTTTATTTACTCCATAGGGAGGGGGTGAGTTTTTGCTGTTTTTCTTCCACCTCATTTTATGCAGCTTTGGACAGTCTGGTTACAGGTGCAGTGGCTGGTGAGCAGACTGTGGCTACAGCATTTCTAAGATTAGCTCACTTGTAAACCAGTGTGAAGTACAGAATTTTAAGCTGTCTTAAGAAGTGGTAAAAGATTTAATGGTATTGTATTAAATACTTGACAATATTCTGAAATTCTCTCAGTGGATCAGAGAATGATTCCACCTTGGTAAGAAATAGTCAGTGTCGTCCTGCCGACAGTGTGGCTTATGACTGTTGTTATAATATGCAGATATCTAGATGATACAGGTTAGTCAATAATGTTTAAATGATGTAAATAAGTACAAAGCCAAATGGTGCCTCTTTCTCACGTGAATCCTAAGGAGCTTTGTTTGTTTATATCTCTCTAAATTTTAGCCTCTTCTTTGTTACCCACATCTTGTAGAGTAAGCCAGTTTCTTAAGTCGATTTGGAAAAAGAGTAGCCCTTGCTTGCAGTTACGAGACCTTGCTTCAGTACAAAATATACTTTATCCCATTTGTTTTAGCAATGATTCCTAATCATACAGCATTGACTTTTTTGCTCTTTTTGCTGATTGATATTTGATATCAAGTTTTTTTTGTTTTAATCTACAGATTCGTCGATGGGCCATCCTAACGGCAAGGAACTTAGGGAAGGTTGACAGGGATGATTACTATGACTTACAGGAAGTGCTGACATGCTTGTTTAAAGTTATTGAATTGGGGCTTTTTGACAGTCCAGACATTTATAGTTCTTCAATGATTGAAAAGGGTAAACTCATCCTTCTGCCATCTCATTTATATGATACTACCAACTACAAGAACTATTGGTTAGGTGAGTATTTATGATCAGAAATTAACTTGTACTGGTGATCTTTCTCATCTCATGAGCGCTTCTTTCAAGTGAAAGCTTTACTATTTAGAGTAGGTGCTGTTTATTTTTGGGCATGTCAAATGGAAAACCTGAGCATTGCACACAGCAGTAGTGAGGTAGTGATTTAATTAGTTTCATATTTCTCTGCTGCTCATCTCTTTGGTCAGGTGATCTACTGGTGGTGATATTTGAAAAGTGATTCTTGATTTGATGAAACTTCAAACTGAACAAACTTTCACAAATATAATGGCAGGTTGCTTTTTTTGTGTGTGTCTCTGTGTAGGTATTTGTATGTTGCTAACAGTGCTGGAAGAACAAGCTATGGATTCCTTGCTGCTGGGTCCAGACAAACAGAATGATTTCATGCAGTCTATACTTCACACCATGGAGAAAGAAGCAGATGGTAACTAATTTTTACAACTCAGATTATGACAGAGTTCATAGTCTAATCTTCATCTTCATGATTTTGTTTGAATTTGTTATCATTTTCTAAAGAACTTTCTTGTTTAGTTGAGTTAGTTCGTAGCATTGAAATGCCGAGGTAATGGAATTTTAATTGTGAGGCTTATTTGTCATCTTGAAAGATGGCCAGTATGTCACAACATTTGGACAATACTGACAAATACTGAAAAATGAGGTTCGAACAAATTCCTCGCTAGAGAAGGGATGGTGGTTCTTTACATAAGGTTGGGTTAGAAGGTTCTGAGGACAAATTTACAGTTTCTACCAGATCACTTTCACTTAAAATATAGGTGCTATGGGAATGTACTTTTCACTATAGCATAAGGTTTGAATTTGGGTCCTAAAACAGAGAATCTCCATGTTTTGATTTGCTTGAGTTTGCTTTGAATTTGAAATTTGACTCTTCCATCCTTTTTCTCCCCACCCCGCCTTTCTTCCTTTCTATTTCATCCATGTTTGTGATGTATTGTGAAAGTGGAAATTGGAAAACTTGTGGGTTTTTAACAGCTTCTTCAGGAACTTTGAAATTTTAGCATTTTTATATGTATATCTGATTTCAAACTGTGATCATTTGGATTATTTTTATATCATCTTTTTAAGATGTAGATCCTTTTAACTATGAAAAAATTAACGATAGTAATGAAAGGAAGGTAAACCTTAGAGTTGCATGCCAGAATCCTGTGTACAAGGTGCCTTGAAGTGTCAAAGAAGTTCTGAGGGTAGTTTACAGGCAGAAGATAATGATTCTTCAAGAGCTTTGCTGCAAGCCCAGACTGTGTGGGTAGCTGAGTGTTAGGCAACCCCTTTTACAGTTGGAAATTCAGACTAACTAGTGGCTCTTGGGCCATCCTCGTAGCCCATATACGATAGCCTAGCCCTGGAACGGCACGTGAACTCAAGACCAGGGTGTGTATGCTGCCTCTTAAAGGAAACGACTAGTTCTTTATAAGCTTAGCATGTTTGCTAAGGATATGACATGTCCTTACCTTACATGAGGAAGGAAGAACACATATGGAGGAAAACTATATTGCTTTTGTCTTACATTTGAGGAATAAATTGACTTATTAGTGTTATGTATACCTACTTCTTAGGAGAGTAGCACCACAAAAAAATTAGTGTGGAAGAGCAAGTTTCACAGAGTTGGGAAATGTTAAGAATAGTCATCCAGGTTCCTGTTGATTTCAGACTGTGTAAGCAGCAGTGTCTGTACATATAGGTATTTTTCCTCTGTTTTTTTTCTTTTCCTCTGGAGTAAAGACATAGTTGCAACTTAATAAAATACTTATCTCTATTAATACTAAAAAAAAAAAAAGAATGAAAACCGATTTATGTCAACTTGAGCTTACTCTAAGAATGTACAGGATTTTTTTGCATTTCAGCTCTCCCCAATATTACTGTTATGTTTCAGATGATTCTACTGACCCCTTCTGGCCAGCGCTGCATTGTTTCATGGTTATTTTGGATCAACTTGGATCTAAAGTATGGGGTCAGCTTATTGATCCTGTCCAAGCCTTTCAAACCATTATCAACAGTGTGAGCTACAACAATGAAATAAAAAATATACGCAATAGCTTTAAGAGGTCAGTTGTATCTTTTTAAAAGATTGAAGCAGTTTTAAGATTTTAATATCTGGTAGTGTAGTGCTCTGATCTTGTTTTCTTTGTCAATGTTGCCTTAATTTGTGTTGCTCGAGGAAAATGGCAACAAGAAAAATAAGATTGCCAACTTCAATCAATGAAATGATGAAGTAGCTCCTCTAAAACTGTGAAATTATTAAAAAAATTACTAACTTCTTTTTGACTACCTGACATCTTTTATGCTTTTCAGGATTTCTTCTGAATCAGGAAGGCTGCTATTTGTTTAATGTTTGCTAGTGCTATAACCAGCTTGCACTGAAGCTTAAGGAAGGATGCCATATCCAAGACTCTTGATAATATTATGGGAATTGCCAAGTTTTCAATGGGTGCCATAGTTTTAGATTTTACTGTAATTATGGATGTCAGCTGGTTTGGGTTTACTTTCAGTTTGTGTTAAGTCTTAGATATTTCTTAAGATTAGATTTCCTAGAAGATACTGCAGAGTCTTAAAAGTTTCATTCTGTTTCTGAATGTATTGCTTCCAGGGAAGGTGGTAAAGCAGGAATCCCTGAACTGTGCTTTAATGGCGCTGGTATAATATAGTGAACTTCCAAAAGAAAGTGTTTCAAAACACATAGCAGGCATCAGATATTCTTTCTGCAAGGCTTTGTGTTCATATAATTCAATCCTAAGATAAAACATACTTTTGAATCTCTTCTGAGTGACAGAATGTTAGATGTTCTGTATTGAGCAGGAAATAAATTAGATAAAGCACTTGTTCAGTGCAGAAGTGATCAGTTAAAGTGCGAGGAAGTCTACAAATAACTTGGGTGAACAGAGTTTTCTTATGTAAACTTGAACTCCATCTTTTGGCATGCTGTCCTTTTAAGGATTTGTACCAGAATTCAGGCCTTAAGACTTCAGGAACCTCCTGTTTTCGAAAACTAAAATTATATCTGCTTTTAAAAAGTGTTATATGGCCCTGGGTGGCCATATAACTTTAGTGTTCTCCTGTGATATATTTTGAATCACTTTTGAGTAACAATACGTTAATTGTTTAGTATTAAACAGTGTGTGTGTGTATACATATAAAAAAGTGATAACTTTAAAAATGTGTCTTTTAAAGCCAGTACTGACTCTTTACTTTAGTCATGGAAGAAAACTAGAAAGTGTAGACTGGTTAGCTCCACAGTCTTTGTCGAGTGATGTGTAAAAAGTACGTGTGTGTGCAAGGGGAAGTAGATGATAACAAATAAACCAGATTATTAAAATTGGTAAGACCTGTCTGAACTTAAAGTTAAAACAGCAGAGGAAAACATTAAAGGAAATTTTATTCAGTTAAACAAGATATTTGAGTGTTTTGTATGAACAATTGCATAACATTGTATAAGTATATAGCCATGATTCAGCTGTATTTACGCGTAGAAAATTCAAAGAGTGTGCAATACTTCTAAGTGTTTGTTCTAGTTAATCAAACCCATGACATAGTGGTAAACTTTTTTCCTGAAGCAGTATTCCCCCCCCCCCCCCCCCATTTTACGAGCAGGGTAGAACAAGCTCGCACAATTTTATGTATGATATGTTTTCCTAGGTATGTTTTATTACTGACAACTTGTAATAGTCACGTGGTCAGTATTTGAAAAATGAAATCTGTGTCTTTGCCAGTCAGCTTTCTTATCGTTTGAGTAATTTGTGTGGAGTCTATAATGATTTGTATTTCTCATTTTAGGACCAAATCTGAACCAGAGTCAGACTATGATGATGAAATGGTTACTTGCAGTCAGATTGTATATAATTACAATACAGAAAAGCCCCAAAAGGTATTTAAAAATATTTTCCTTGCTTTTTGAATTGATCATCAAATGAAACTGTTAAGTTAAATCATATATAAAATATGGAAAGGAAGCTATTCTGTTTCTACAAGTAACATTTAAATGCTGTAAGTAAGAAATATTAAGTAGTACATTTAACTATTGTATGCCTTAAACAGCAGCCAGTATAGTCACTGTTACTGTTTAAATGTTGTATACATGGTGCTTTCAGACTGCAAGAGGAAAGAAGAATGTTCTTGTGAGTTTGGCAGGTATGGTATTAAAGCACCAAAATTTGTAGCAAAATTGTAATAAAGGTTCATACCTCAAAGAACTTTAAATTCAATCTTTTTTTAGAAAGTCTGGTGGTTGATTGATTTTTTTTTTTCTTGTATTTTACTTTTTGTTTATTGATATTTTAAACTAATTTATTGAGTATGGAGTAATGAAGTATAAAATGATGTACTTTTAAATGTTAGAGCCTGCTTCAGAATAGTCACAGCTTGTGGTACCATTTATTGTTTTAAAACAGAAAAAACATTTGTGAGCATGTTCTGCTCATAATGTTGGAACACTGTATTTATAAAATAATGTCTCTTAAATGTTTTTGATGTAGCTTATTTGAATATCTGAGGCTGAATTATGTCAGCATAACAAAATTTCCAGCTTTTAAAATGACTTTTAAAGGAAACACTACTCGACTCTTTTTATTTCGTAGGTTCCTCTTTGGCAAATAAGTTCCTTTTGTGTGTGCTGGAGTTTTGTTTGTCATACGTTCGGGATAAAGTAACGTTTATGGTTAGAAAACACTGGCAGATCAAACTGTGCAGATGTTAATAATGAGGATGATATATGGTGAATTTATTTTTCAGGATACTGGATGGAAAACTGCCATTTGTCCAGACTATTGCCCCAACATGTATGAAGATATGCAAACGTTGGCTAATGTGCTTCAGTCTGATATTGGCAGAGATATGCGCGTCCATCACAGCACGTTTCTGTGGTTCATCCCTTTTGTTCAGTCACTTATGGACCTCAAGGACTTGGGTGTGGCATATATAGTAGAGGTCATTCACTACCTCTGCTCAGAAATCAGGGGTATTCTTAATGAAAAAATCCAGCAGTGTGACAAAGTCTCTGAATTTTTTGTCCTGATCTTAGTGTCAATTATTGAACTACACAGAAATAAAAAATGCCTGCATTTGCTGTGGGTTAGCTCACAGGAATGGGTGGAGGCAGTGGTGAGGTGTGCTAAGCTCCCAGCCATAGCATTTACGCGGTGCACTGAAAAAACATCTGGAAACTATCCGAGAGGTTCCTCAGCATTATCTTCACAGGCTTCTAACTCTGTGCAACATGCTTGTGTGCAGTTGATACGCAGCCTTCTTAGAGAAGGTTATCAAATTGGGCAGCATGCTCTTTGCAAGCAATACCTAGACAAACTCAATCTCCTTCTGCGTGGAAATCTATCCTTAGGTTGGCAGCTGAGCATCCAGGAAACCCAGGAATTACAAATGTGTTTAAAGCAGGTTATAAGAAGTATAAAGGGCAGAGCAATGAATACCTCTGTGTCTATAGAAAACAATGCGAACTCTACAACTTTGCCCACCCTTTCTATAAAGCAAGAGAAGAGGATGCATGGTGATGAATGTGAAATGACTGTACATGGTAGAGATGACCTTTGTTCGCCTTTTTCTTTTACATCAAAGGGAGTCAGAGATGGAGGTTGTCAGGAGAACCTTTTCACTAGAAGAAATGATGCCTGGAAAGAGGAATGCAGAGACGCATGTAAAACTTCAAGATCTTTCACTGAAAGGCACCTTGTGGATGTTAAAAAGGAGCCTGATGATAAGGCAGCTCAGGAATATGAATGCCCACAGAACTCTCTGACAACAAAAATATGTGGGGAAGTTCAGAAAAATATGGACAGTCATCTTGTGTCAGGGAACTGTGATAAGGATAATTGGTTCTTTAATCCAAGTTTTCAGTGCTCTGACTTTAAAAGAGGTGGAGAGTTGGAAACAAGAGGTGGAGAGTTGGAAAATAAATGTGAAATGGAACCCGTAACACCAAAGTGTCTGGTTGCTCAGACTTGCATTGATTCTCCAGAACATGTTCATAGCTCAGATGAGAAGGAAAGCAACATGTCTCCTAATTCTTCCTCAAAATTTAAAATAGATGCAGATAGACTCATGAATCTGAAACAGAAGGTGCTGAGAACTGACTGGACCTCAAAACTATCACAGCTAGTGAAGCCACCCAACTTGCAAAACAGTTGTATGGCAGTAAGTGCTTCAAAAGCGGAAGCAGACCAACCTCAGCTGTGTACTGACAGTGCATGTGCAAGCAAAGATTGCTACGGACATCAAGGAGTGAATATAGCATGTGAAAATGAAATCTCTGTTACTTCTCAGGCTTCAAGGAGCTTTGAAAACAAGCAGGAGAAAAGCATGAACGATACTTTTCAATACAGATTGGCCTCCATTAAACAGGAGTCAAAAGAGACACTGCTAGATTGCTCTCGCGCCTCTAAAAATGAACCTGATTTGCAAGAAAATGAAGATGACCATTTTTTGCTTTCAGGGATTACCAACAATTTAATGAAAAAAAGACCCAGTGAAGAAAGATCAAGTTCATTGTTGAAGTCTGTGTTTAAGAAAGACCTTAACATGCAAACTTCAGACCAGGAACAGCCTAATTTAGGCAACTTAACTAAAGATGACTGTAAAGGTCAAATTTTGAGGACATTCTGCGTAGATAAAACTTCAGCAAATGGTCATCTTCGCTCTGGCTCTGAAGATAAGGGGAATGTATCCAACACTGCTCTTCGGATCAGTCCACTCTCAGTGAAGTGTGAATCAAGTGACAGATTGTTAGAATTTTCAAAGTATTTCAAGAAAGAAGACAATTCAATGGGGAAAAGTGATGAGGATTTTGTGAGGGTGGTTTCTGGAGATAGCAATTTAACAGACTCCGAGGTTGATAGAGATCTTAGTAAATTATCTTTAGCTGCATATGCCAAAAGTGTCAATTTTCCCATTGATTCAAGCCAAGAAAGCTCAGTATATCATAATATATGTGACATTAAAAGGAAAGTGAAAGGTGCTGTAAGATCATCTGGCAATGTCCAGAGTAACAAGTCACCCTGTGATGCAGATTGCCTTGACAATCAAATCATTATCATTTCGGACTCCTCTGATGAAGAAAAGAGTGTGCCTCTTGCGGAACAAACAAAAAAAACAAATGAAGACAAGTGTCCAGAAAAACAGCCTTTAACATCCAGCTGCATTTCTGATACTGAGATCAAAAAAGAATTGAAGACGCCTAGCTCTCCCTTGTCGCACGACGAATGTGAGTCTCAGTACTTTGAGTTTGAAACAGAAGATGAGGTCTTTTCGGTTTGGCAAGATACTCAGATGTATACTATGGAAAAAATTCAAGAATATAAACAAGATCGTGTTTCAACATCAGTTGGTAGCAGTGACTCAGATAGTGTACTGAAGGATTACACAAATGAATGGGGTTATGATACAGATTACATAAGTGATGATACCATGGAAAAAGAAGCAAGTGCGGTAGAAAAGCAGATAGATAATCTCTCTCATCAGAAGGAAGCTGGTAATACAGAAGAGGTATCTAGTTCAGCCTTACAAGAATCTATTAGTAAGGGAATCAAAAAAGATCAACTGGAGAATTCTGCAGACAAAAGTGCTGTTGCTGAAGACTTCATCCCAAACACAGAACTGACTGAACCCAGAGCATCTACATCTAACATATCGTTAGCTTCAAAGTTGGCCATTAAGAAAAATAGCGTGAGCCCACAGAATAATTTAGCAAAATCTAAGTTGGTAAGAACTATTCAAAGAAGTCCTAAAAGAACTCTTCTTAAAACTGCACAAAGTGAAAAACTATCTCAAAGTACCTCAAAAAACTCTCAACCTGGCAGGTCAACACCTGCTGTGGTTCCTCCAAAAAAAGTTCGGCAGTGTCCTGCACCAACATCAACTGCAGAAAAACTTGGTCTGAAGAAGGCACCCCGCAAAGCATTTGAATTGTCTCAGCGCTCTTTAGAGAGTCTGGCTCAATTGCGTAGCTATGGTAAAGCTGCTGGGAAAGTTGGAACTGCACAGAAACAGAAGATTAAATTAATTACTCCTCAGACTTTGTCAATAAAAAATAATAAAAAAATGCTAGCCTGCCAAGATCTTCAGTTTTTAAGGCAGACAAGGCCCAAACAAAGTGTCAGAGGGAAAAATCTTGCAGGAAGTTCTGACAGTAGAAGCAAAAAGGTTAGCAAAGTGGATGCAAAATCTGTGAAACAAAAGCCTAAAAGTTTTGGCTTGACATCTGTTGAAGGAGCTGTTGAAAACCAAGGGGGAGGAAAAATGGAGCAGACCTTTTTTCCCTCAGCCAGTGAGAGAAAACAAATCAGAGATGTCTCTCTGGAGAAGGAGGGTATGCAAACTACACACATTTCTAAAATACCTGTTTTTTCAGACTCAAACACAAAAATGAAAGAAAACAATATGGTGGTTCCTCCCGTACCTGTGGATTTGGATCTCTTTTCCCCTGTAGCTGCTGAAGATGATAAACCTTCAGAAGGAGGTTGTGTTGTCCAGTCTAAGTTTGAGAAGACAACTTCAAAAGAAAATGGATGTAAATCAAATGAAAACAGTGATGATGATGATGATTTATTTTTAACTCAGTTAGATCCTGTGGATATGGAATTATGTTCCCAAGAGGAAAATGATGGAGAAATTACTATATCTAGTAAACCAGTGGAAATGGAAATAGATGCTGCTGAAAACCTTCAGCAGAACAAACCCTTGAGTATTGTGAAATGTAAGCACAAAGACTGTGTGGAAAAAGTGGAAAAAATAGGTGAGTACTGTAGTAAGCATTCAACTACCAATTTGGAAACGGATCATTTGTTTGCCAAACCTTTGCTGCCACCTTCTAAAACAAGAAAGCCTTCCACTACCAAAGTTTTCAGCTCAGTAAGCTCTTCACGGAATGCAGCCTTCACCAAGGATCTTGAAGATGTTAAAAAGCTACCACCAGCTTCAAAAAGCAAAGTAAACGTAGTGAAACCTGTGGTGTTCAGACCACCAAATGCAAAGGCTGTACCAGCAGGAAATCAAGTATGCAAGACCCCAAGTTTCAGTAATGTTCCTCAGCCCTGTGTTTCCAGTAATGTTCTCCGGCCGCAAAATACACAGATGGACAATGCTTCAAATATTTCCAGAAGACCTGTCAGAGAAGAATATTATTCTTCCTTTCTTGGGGCTCAGCAGCGTGATCATAGTATTTTTGTTAAAGAAGTCCTAAAGTGGACTTATGAAATGTTTGCAAACTGCAGCCAATACGGACCTCCGGATAGTCTCCTGCAGTCTGTAGTAGCCTCTGTTCCCATCAAATTTCAGGGATACAATGACTATTTTAATACGTTTTTCCCCTTGATGATGCTAAATGCCTTTGAAACAGTAAGTACCTATCTGCCTTTTGGTTTGCTTTCCTTCAACACTAGTTAATTTTAGAAAGAGTTTAAAAACTGCTTTATGTTCTCTGTTTAACTTCTGAAAATGTTCTGTTCTTAATTTTTAGAAAAAATTTTGATTAGTTCTACATATCTGAGTAGAAGAATGCTTTGGGGTAAATAGTCTAGACAGATAACATGTTTAAGAAGATTGGGCACTGTTAGTGTTATCCTTCACTTCGGTGAAGCTTTTTTGTTGCACATCCACAATAACTTGCAAAAGGGGGAAAACAGGAGGCCGTTCTTTTTTTTTCATGGCATATAAAGCCAAAAATAGAAATCTTCATGTCTTAGAAGTTGAGATCTTTCTACAACAGCCTCTGTAAAAAGAGGCTAAGAACGTAGTGTTTTGTTTTATGCTGAGAATTTGTGCGAGAGAGCTGGTTGATCTAAGAGGTGTTGTTTCAAACTACTTATCTTTAATAGTTTATTTCTGGGAGAGGACTCGGTATTCCCTCAGTTAAAGGCTGTATGCTTTTAAGTTCTGTCATTGCATCGCTTTTCCGGTAGAAATAAGGTAAAAAGAGTATTGCTGGTATTTTAAAGCAAAAATGGAAAGGGAAAAAGAACACATTTGTTTTGAAGAACTTTGTGGGAAAGTTGCGTTCAAAATGGAACAGCGCTTTTCCTCTGTGTGTGTGTGTGTATGTATATACATGTATATGTATACACATATGTTTGTGTATGTCTAGAGGTATAAAGAAAGAAATAGGTAAGACTTTTCTGTCTTGTCCATTAGTTTTCATTTATTTCTGCCTAGTCGCTTTTGCTGTTTGTGAGTTATGATAAGCTCTTCTGAAAAAATAACCCTTCGGAGTGCTTTATTTAGCTTCTGCTTTCCAACTTGTAGCTGGCACAAGACTGGTTAGAAAGCCAGAGAATGAGAGAGAGGAGTTACTACTTCCACTTGCAAAACTTCTGTGCTGACTTGAAAAGAGCAGATTTTATAGGTGAGTAGGTTTTTTGTTGTTGTTGTTGTTTTTTAATAACCTTAGGTAGGTAATGACACAGCCTGTTTTTCCTCTACTCTTTATTTCTGCTTTCAAAATACAGGCATAGATTTACTGGGTGACTAAGGTATTTAGTCTTACTTATTACCTAGCACCTTCCTACGAATATCACACATTTCGGTGACGCTGTTCTTCAGTTCTAAATGTGGTATGCTGAGTCTTGAAATTGGAGAGGAGTTTGGCATTGCAGTGCAAATCTGGGTGATGCTATCTCCTGTTCACATGTCCACCATCGCTACATAACTGTTAAGGGCCTCAGCTTCTTTCCTCTTGCCTCCTTTCATATTGTGGCTGCTTCCTCAAATCTACAAAGGTTTTTATTTGCTTTAACTACAGGAAGAATCATGAATTTGCTATTTTACAGAATGCTTATAGTAAAAATGCATTTCAGTACAAGAAGTTACTTGCCTGGGGTTGGAATACTTTCCATCTCACTCCTCTGGGATTTCTCTTCAGTTTCTTTTGGTAAATAAAATAGTTCTTGACTTGCTCTGCTTTTACACAGATCTGTTTTCAGACTTAAGAACATGGAATGGAGTTACAACTGTTCATTTTCTTTTGCTATAGCTTTTTATAGCTTTAAAACTTAGCAGATAGGTGTTTCTAAAGTGTATGCAATATGTTAATCATGATATTTCTCTAGTCAGAAAGTAACTGTGCCCATATTCCTTTTATTGTTCTAATTCTTAAACGTTTTTTTTGGGTAGCTCACATTCGAGAAAGTGATTTGGCAAGGCAGCTTCACCCAAAGGAGGATGATTTAATCTTTTTGGTAGTCCAAGAGAGAAACGCCTTTGGGGAAGAAAGCGAGGTGGTGAACCATCTAGTGAAGCACGTGGGTCTTGTGACACGATTTTCGCGTGCATCTGGCAGTTCAGCTAGTAAGTAAATGGGGTTGAGATAAAAATGCAATTCCTTTTGATACCATCAAATACTTCTTTGTACCAGGCTGATAATATTGATAATATATCACTTGTCTAAGAGGAAACGGATTGCTTCTTTTCCTCTTTCTATTCCAGGCTAGAAGTTGTGTGTTTAAAAAAAAAAAAAAAAAAAGGGAGGGGGCAGGAACTGAAGCTGTAAATTTGCTTTTCATGCATTTTCTAGAGACTTCCTGTAACAGAGATGTTAGTGCTTTGTGTAAAACTAGAAATTAGTGATGAGCAAGTGATGTGCATACGCCTTTAGGAGTGCACTGCTGTAAGATAAGGAGTGCACTGCTGTAAGATAAGGAGTGCCATCATCTTCTATGACTTCACTGAATAAAATGTTCAGTATCTTCTAGAATTGGGGCTGTGAAGTACCAGAATTACCAAGTACCAAGGTTAATGCTGCTTGATTTAAAACAGTGATAGTATGGCTTTATTACATGACCAATCTAATCATAGCCTTTTTACAGAGCAGTATTTTAGTTTTTTTGCAAGAGCTAGTTGCTGGCTTTCTATAATACGGCACAGCATCTGGTTTTGATAGGTTCTTTGACTGAGCTGTTTGAGTATCTTTTAATTAGTGATTTGAATATTCTTTGAATTAACAATTTTAGTGTTGTGATTTTTTTTTTTCTTTTAATAGGACAAAATGAGCAGCATCCTGTCTGTCATCTCTCTGTGCAAACTCAAGGCAATTTGTCATTTTTCATAAATAAGCAAGTGAAATGTGTGGTGGTTGGCTCCCTAGTAACCACACAGCGAACGTTCAAAGGTCTGCTACTACTGAGCAGGAGTCCCCTGGCTAAACCCATCATAAACCCAAGTTACAATGACTTCTGTCCCAGAGATTTGCACATAGCTTCAGAAAGTGCTGTAAGTCCTGTGGCGAAGAAGTGATGGTGAGGGATGACAAGTGGGCATTTGTATCTCATCACTTTTGCAAAACTGATGGTCATGCTGGTGTTTGAGAGGTGACTAAGTGCAAATACACAAGTTTCAAAGGCACTGAGTCACTCTGCTTTTCAGAGTTGGTGGATTGGGTGGGTAGACAGGAAGCTGACTTTGCTCAGGTGCTTCTGATCTGTTGACACGGACATTAACAGTGCACCTTAAACAGCTGTCAGGTTTTTGTTTTTTTTCCTTGCTGGAGAAGTCTCTGTTCAGGAAATAAGGGATAGCAATGAAAAGGTAGTGCAAAATAAAGGTGTGTAGAGTAAACAGTCTTCACTGTAGCCTTTGAGTCAGGATTGGGTGTGCCTAGAGTAAACCTAAAGTCAAAAGCTTCCATGACCTCTGTAAGGTATAAGGCTTTCTTAGCCCTGGAGGGAGGGATGGGCGATTCTAAAGCTTCCATGCTCATTTTTATATATTTTTCAATCATCCCTTCAGGCTTATATAAAAGAATACAATGAAGATCAAAAGAGAGCCATCAATACTGCTTATGCCATTGTAAAACAGCATCCAGGACTTCCCAAGATCTGCCTCATACATGGACCACCTGGAACAGGGAAATCAAAAACTATTGTTGGACTTCTGTCTCGTGTTTTGAGAGAGGTAGGTGAATGTGGTTCGTTCATCATGTGCTGCTGTTTGCCTTCCCAAGAGAATCAGTGCAATGGAATTGATGATATCTTGAAATAAATCAGTGGGTTACTAGGGGTATAATTCATTAAGTTGAATTTCTTTAAACCTGTATTCTATAGGCTGTAACTGTAGGAATAATACTTCTGGTACATTTTGGAAAACACTTATTTTACAGAGCTTAGAAAGTAAAATCAAGAAAACTTCCTGCTGAACACGCAAACAGGTAGTGTAGACATTTGTCTCCTAAAAGTGCCTTCATATTTTGATGTATTAAAGACCATTACTTGACCTATCCCATTTGATTTTTCCACATTGGCATCTGAGGGATCCATCAGGTACATCATTGTCGTTGAAGGGAATTCGTGCAAATAGTGTTCATACATTTGACTTGCCTGTTACTCAGTGTAAGGCATACTGTACCTTAAGAGATGTTCAGGTACAACAGTCTTTATACACTGCATGCTGGTTAAGAGGAGTGTACAGTGTGGCTTTTAAAATACAAATAAGAACTATCTAAAGAGCCTGTTTTGATTTATTGTTAATTAATCTACAGAACACTAGGAATGAGAAAAGAACTCAAAAACTAAATTCCAAGATCAAGCCAAACCGTTTTCTAGTTTGTGCACCATCCAATGCTGCTGTTGATGAACTCATGAAAAAGATCATCGTTGAATTTAAGGAAAAATGCCAAAACAGACAGGATCCTTTGGGTATGGTTTATTTGAAAATTTTTTTTCTGTGGTTAAATAGATAAATCCTGGAGGAGAAACTGGAACAGCTTATTAGGTATGACATTTATATGTTACTCTAAGCAAAAGATGTTTTCTCCTGCCAAATATGATTGCTGCATCCTCATGCTGTTGTTTTTCTAAAAAATGTATTTTTTTTATCTTTACAAAAAAACCCTACATGTTGTCTTTATGTAGACATTGACCCTCTCCCCTTATTGTTAATATCTGTTCTCCACTATTTAAGTACCCCTTAAAGGTTTGAATAGAAGATTCTTATCTTTGTATTGAATTAAATTGGACTTCACAGATCATATTAAATGGAGACCGCTAAAAATGTTTGTGTCAGAGCCGTTCACTTTTCTCCTCCTTGTTTGTGATTAATGTGAAGCAGATAAGTTCTAAACAATGCACTGAGTCTGTAAAGAATTCTGCTTTGTAACCAGATGTTAACTTCGTATTGATTTACCAGCTGCATTGCTCTTGATGGTCTTCTAGAGTTTTCTAATGTAAGAATTTTGTAAGTTTTAGATGAAGTCTGAGAGCTGGTTCTGTTAATTCGAGGTAACATACTTACCTATGCTTTAGTGGTGGTAACAGTTAACATCTTTTTTTTGAGTATGGAATTACTGAATTTTTCTGTAGCTACCTTTGTATAAGTACAAATAAATTATTGTAGTCCCCCTAAGAGCAGAAAAGGTTAAAAGCTTTGTTTGGTATTCACAATTTTAAAAACTATTTCTTCTCTGAAACCAAAATGAAGAGGTGATTGGAGCAATCTAAAAGGATTTTGACAATGTTATTTTTCATAAACAGGAAACTGCGGTGATATCAGATTAGTGCGACTGGGTGCAGAAAAATCGATCAGCAGTGAAGTACGTGGATTTAGCCTGGATAAGCAAGTTGAACATAGAATGAGTAAGTAACATGGAAATCGGACTTTTTTCAGTTTTCTTCAAGAGGTTGATGATGATATACACTTGGGACTACTGTATGCTCAAAAAGAGGGAAGATCAGGCAAAAGATTTTTATACAACGTCACACATTATGCGACAGTGCTTTCACAAAATCACAGAATGGTTGAGATTGGAAGGGACCTATAGAAACTAGTCCAACTACCCTGCTCAAGCAGAGTCACATAGAACAGGTTGCCTAGGACCATGTCCAGATGGCTTTTGAATATCTCCAAGGATAGAGGCTCCACAACCTCTCTGGGCAATGTGTTCCAGTATCCAGCCACCCTCACAATAAAAAGGTTTTTTCTTTTTTTTTTTTCTTTTCTTTTTTTTCTTACATTCAGATCGAACTTCCTGTGTTTCAGTTTGTGCCCATTGCCTCTTGTCCTGTCACTGGGCACCACTGAAAAGAGTCTGGCTCCACCTTGTTTACACCCTTCCTTCAGATATTTATACACATTAAGAACCTCCTGAGCCTTCTCTTCTCCAGGCTAAACAAGCCCAGCTCTTTCAGCCTTTCCTCATATGATAGATGTTCCAGTCCTTTAATCATCTTAGTAGCCTTTTGCTAGACTCACTGCAGTAGCTCTGTATTTCTTTTGTGCTGTGGAGCCCAGAACTGGACACAGCACTCCAGATGTGGCCCCACCAGAGCTGAGTAGAGGGGAAGGGCCACCTCCCTTGACCTGCTGGCAGCATTGTTCCTAATGCAGCCCAGGACACCATTGGCCTTCTGTGCCGCAAGAGCACATTGCTGGCTCATGTCCAACTTGTCCACCAGGACCCCCCAGGTGTCCTTCTCTGCAGAGTTGCTTTCCAGCAGGTTGGCCCTCAGCATGTAATGGTGTATGGGGTATTCCTCCCAAGGGGAAGGACTTTGCACTCCCCTTTATTAAACTTCATGAAGTTCCTCTCTGCCCATTTCTCCAGCCTGTCGAGGTCCCTCTGAATGGCAGCACAACCTTCTGTATCAGCCACGCCTCCCAGTTTTTTATCGTCAGCAAACTTGCTTGAGGGTGCACTCTGCCCCGTCATTCAAGTCATTAATGAAGAAATTGAACAGTATTGACCCACAGGGTGCACTGCTAGTTACTGGCCTCCAACTAGAGTTCATGCCACAACCCCCTGAGCTTGGTTGTTCAGCTGGTTTTCAGTCCACCTCACTGCTCATTTAGCCCGTACTTCATCAGCTTGTCTATGAGGATGTTATGGGAGACAGTGTTGAAGGCCTTACTGAAGTCAAGGTAGGCAATGTCCACTGCTCTCCCCTCATCTGCCAAGCCACTCATTTCATTGTAGAAGGCTGTCAGGTTGGTTAAGCATGTCTTCCCCTTTGCGAATCTATGCTGACTACTCCTGATCACCTTCTTGTCCTTTGTCCAATGCTTTATAAGCATTGTTTCTGTCAGTCTTAATGGGAAAGCATCAGCTTACATCTAAAAATCTAAGTGAAAACAAAGAAAATTAAGACTGTTTCTTGTAATTTTTCTTTTTTAAAGTAACAATAAATACACATTAAAGCCATTGCTTTTAAATAGTGCAGAATTACTTCTTTAAAAACTAGGCTCTGCAGCATTTGAGAGCTGAACTTGGAACCAGAAGTGTATTATCTTCATTTTTACTGTCCAAGATGAAAGACCTCAGAGGAAAAGGCAAAAAAAAAAAAAGTTTGTCTTCTGTTCTTAATCATTTAAGATGTTTGACTGAGGGAGAAGAGATATTGTAACATAGTTTTTATTTCTCCTGTATGTTTTCCTTTATTGTAGAACGAAAACTTCCTAACCATGACCAGGGTATTCAGAAGAGAAAAGAAGCTCTAGATCAAAAGCTGGACATGCTGTCTCGTCAACGTGCCATGCATAGATGTGAGAAGAGGGACATAGTAAGATGATAGTATTTTTAATCTGTTTGTGGTTTTGTATTCATAGCTGAATCCAAAGAGCAAAGAACTCCTTATAAAGCCATGTCTGAGCAGAAACAGTGTTTTTTCACCTGCTTTTCCAACTGATGGAAATGCTGGTTAGCACCATGAAAAGGAATGAGGTACTTTACATCAAGAATTTTCTTGTCTGTTTGTTTGTGTGTTCAGCTGCTCAACCATGGCACCTTTTGCTCTAGTGTTCAGTGGCTTTCATTTAGTTCTGTCATCAGTTAGAATTCAGTGTAACCATACATAAAATTTTGTGATTCCATTTCATTGTGTACTTCAAAGCTCTGCTTTTATTTGTTTGAAAATAAGCAGATATTTTGCAGTCTAAGATTTTTGGGATCTGTTTGTTGTGTTTGAAATTTTCCAGCTGCATAAAAATTTGGCACTTGTGCTCAAATTATAGATTGTTGAGGGTAAATAATGTATCCAGTTGCACAGAAATGTACAAATTTAGACTCTGTGGCACACAATACTGGATATGTTGACAACTTTTATAAGAAACAGTGATCAACATGTTTTTTTCAACACATTTGATACTAAAAGACAGTCTGCGCAAGTTTAGATGTTTAGGAAACATCTGAGGGTATGGGAGAAAAAAGATCTCTAGGAAATGTGTGTTGTTAATTATTCTTGATATAAATATACAGTTTCTTTTTATTTTATTTTTTCCCCCTCCAGAATCAAATGTTAGATGATGAAATTGGCAGACTTTCAAAGGAGAGACAACAGCTTGCTTCTCAACTAAAGGAGGTAGGAATTTATCCTCAGGGCAGTTCTTTAATAAACCTCAGCTAATGTATTTATCTACTTGGTATCCTTTAAGAGTAGTGGAGGTTTGAATTTGATGTGGCTGGGAGTATTTATAAATAAAGTAGTAAATAAATAGATAGAGGACATAAGCTGAGTAAGTAAAGGACAGTCTGGTGTGAAATACAGGTGTAGTCTGCTGGCTGCATATTGCAAAAAAAGTGGATGAGGAAATTAACTTTGGCAGATGAGGGTGAATGTAAAATAAAACATAGCGTATTTGCCAAAGAAGTTAATAGAAACATGCACATTGCCCTCATGTTCTAGGACCCATCTTCATCACCACTTTTATGCCTTGTGCTATGCTACTGGAGTCAGGACATGTTTTTAAGGAAAGCAGTATCTGGAGGATTTTTTTGAGAGTGGAAATAAGAAAGGATAGAAAACCAAACCAAACCCATAAATTAAACCCAAGTAGCACAAATCATACAAAAGATATTGAAAGGTTGATATTCAACAGAGATATGCTGACTGTCATGGTCATGGAGGCTTGGAGTTAACTGAGTGTGATGGCAAACTAAGCTTTGCTCACAGTTACTATGTTTAGATTGCATAACTGTAGAGATGAAGGAATAAGGAATAAGTCTTACTAGTTTGCCACCTAGGCAGCATTGATCTGTGAATTCAGGTGAGAGTAACGCTTCAGTCAAACAAATTTGTAACTTGTGTTTGTAATAACAGAGGTAGTTTCATTGGGATGGCATATTATGTGTGATCTGTTTGGCAGTTGGAATTGTTCAGGCAGTTAGAAATTGTTATAAGAACAAAGCAGGTGGTTCAAGAAAGCTAAAAGAGAAGAGGAGACACAGTGTCCTGTTGTACTTGAAGGTTCGGGGATGCTCCCAGAGAGTACAGGCAGAAATCATCTTGGAGTCTGACATCATCTGCTGCACACTGAGCACAAGTGGAGGGACTCTGCTGGAATCCGCTTTTTGGCGGCAAGGACTTGATCCGTTCAGCTGCGTCATTGTGGATGAGGTCAGTAAAGCTGTCTAGACCTAAAGCATGTTCCACACCTAATGTCTGCCTTATTCTTTGCTTAGGCTACTTGTGGCTGTTCAACCGCTGGTGTAATATATTGTGGGTTGACTCCCCTGTCCCCATGTTTTAACTGATAACCAGCCTGTCCTACCATGTAGATCCCTGAGCAATGCAAATAATTTGTAATAGTGTGGAGGTTTTTTGTTTTTGTTTATTTGCTTGCTTGGATCTTGCTTGAATGGGAAATATCTTTACTTAAAAACTATGGCTAAACTGTGACTCTAATAACAGAGATTTCCAAATGTTTGGGTTACATTTGTATCTGTCTGGAGAGTTCTGCACATCACTTAAACTCTGAACAAATTTTTCAGTTTTGTTAGGAAAAAATCCTTCTTTTTTTCTCCTTCTTTCTTTAGAAACATTAAAAAGGATGTCAGTTATTCTGGCTGTGTTGCAGAAAATATAACATACTTCTCTCCACCCTTTTGCTTACAACTTCTACTCTTTGTCCTGTTTGCATATACAAAAGGCAGGACAGTCCTGTGAGGTTGAAACACTCATTCCACTGATTCATCGCTGTAATAAACTTGTCCTTGTTGGAGATCCCAGACAGCTCCCTCCTACTGTAAAATCGCAGGTAAGTGTTCAAACTGTTTGGTCGCTGCTGTGCTGAGACCATGTCAATATTGTCTTTAGGTGTGTGAGTGTAGCTTCTATAGAAATACCTGATGTAGCTTGAAAGTAGTTTCATACACTAGTAAGAAAAGCTGTGGCACCAAAACTTCAGTGCTGCTCTGTTGTACTGTTATGTGAGCTTCAGTCAGTGTTGCATCCTTTAGGGAATGGGGATGGAGACTACCTGTAGGTGAGGAAGTCCCCCCACAAACAAAGGTATTTTAAGGATGAACATGTTAGGAGTGTTATCTTGTATCCATCAGTAGGGAGGACTATTTTAAACATCTGATAAAGGAGGAAAAACAGACTGCCTTCTCTGGTAGCACAAATTGTGGGGAGGTTGAGCATTTCTTTAGAGATCTTATCCGCAAAATCTTGCTTTCCATTATTGTTAATGTATTTAAAATTTTAGTGTGTTGCAACTCAGAGAAAGAAAATGTGTGTTACTGAAGACTGCACTAACAAGATTCAGACTTATGTAGGTGACCTCTACTGAAATAATAAAAGTACAGATAGAAAGCTGAAGTCAAGTAGTTAGGCTGTCAAACTGTTCATCAGTGATTTAGAATCTTAAAATAGCAAATAGTTTAAGTCCAAAAAGTGAATTCCTGTTGTTAATTTTGGACCTGATTCCCCAGAAGTAAATCTTGTGTCTTCCCTCTGGCAGAAAGCTCAGGACTATGGCTATGATCAGTCCTTGATGGCACGCCTGCACAGACACCTGGAAACACAAGTGCAGCAGAATATCTTAAGAAGTCTGCCAGTCGTGCAGCTGACTGTGCAGTACAGGATGCACCCTGACATCTGCCTCTTCCCCTCCAATTACGTTTATGGCAGAAGTCTGAAGACTGACAAGTGAGTAGCGCTCACAGTGTTCTGCTTTCTGAGCAGAGGCTATTTCAAAGAAAGCTTTTTCACATTCAGGATGTTCTGCATCTAAAAATTCTTGTGGTTGTGGAGGAAGATGCTTAATGGGCGAAGACTTAACATGCCTTCTCCTGTTAATGCTGGCTGTGATGCATGAAATAACTAGGTCATTTTTAAGATTGAACAGATTCCTCACTGCACAGAGTTCCATCTCAGGCCTCAGTATACACAGATAACAAACAGTGAAAAGTAGGGACTCTGGCGGGAAAAAAAGCTGAAAGTTGATTGTGTTTAATAACCATGTATCAGTTCTTAGGATTTTTTTTTTTTATGGTTACCGAGTGATATCAATGTTATTTACAGAGCAACAGAAGAGAACAGATGTTCTTCAGAATGGCCATTCCAGCCTTACCTAATTTTTGATGTAGGAGATGGTCAAGAGGAGAGAGACAACGAGTAAGTCCTGTGTTCTGCTCTGCCAAATCTTAGACATGGTAATAATTAATTGCCTGCAGAGGAATCTTCCTTTTTCCTTTATTCTTCTCTGTATGCAGCAAATAGCCAGAACTTCATTTTTGGCTAGACTTGGTTTAATTTTCTGGAAGGCTGCTTTACTGAAACCAGGTGTTAAGTGTTTTTCTTGATATGTAACCGGTTTTAATCCTGGTTTGACTATCTGCTAGGTGCCAGTGTATGCCTTCAGTCTGTGCTAACTGTAATACAGTTTGAGTCCCCGATTTTTTTTTATTTTTATTTTTCCCCTTAGCGACTTGCTTTTCACAGCTGCATGCTGAGATGATGCCAGAAGAGGGCAGGCTCAGTCTTCCCCTTCATGTCTTCTCTAAGGGAAAGCAAAGCTGTGGAGCTCTAGGGGAACCTGTAGTGCAGGCTCTCAGTGCAAACATTTTTCATTTTTGCTAACCCCTTGTCAAGGCCTGTTTCAACGTATTTTGAGCATCTATGTGAAAGAGGCTGCAAAAGCTTAAGACATGGGCTTCAACTCACAGTCCCCCTTCAACTTGGCCTGAAGTGTTGAGTTGGAAAGAGCTATCAAACATTTCTCTTTAATGTTTTTCTTTCTTTCTCTCTTGTTCAGCTCTTTTAGTAATCCCCAGGAAGTTAAACTGGTGATGGAATTAATTAAAACAATTAAAGAAAAAAGGAAGGATCTTGGTCTTCGTCACATTGGAGTAATTACCCCTTACAGTGCACAGAAAAAGAAAATTCAGGAAGAACTAGACAGAGTGTTTAAGAACAACAGGTAAAGAAACCCCTGAGGTTTCAAATAGAACTCTTCTTCTTGCATGTTAGTCCTTTATTTATCCTCTTAAAATTGGAGCAAAATGTCTCAAACTTTTCTGTGCTGCCAAAATCTATACTTAGTTACATCTTTTAAAGGGGACATCCAAGCTTTTTCTTTTAAAACAAGCATGACCTTTTGGATCTTAGCTATTACTTGTATACAAGCTCTGATTATATTGCTGTTCTGAAAAAAGCTGATTTACAGATAAACTTAAAAGTGATTTCTAAGCTACATGGAACTGAACAGCTTTTCAACACTGATCCTGGCCTCAAAAAAGCAAATATTGCTTTAGATTCATATACTGAATCTTTCCATGTTCAGAAGCAGAAGCTTACCCTGGACTATTTTGACAGTTGATCGTTCAGCATAGTGTTTAGGCCATTTATGTCAGTGTATTGCTTAAAAGTTCAACTAATGTAGTTTAGTGGCTTGCTAATTCTTTCTTTAACAGCTCAGGGGAGGTGGACACAGTGGATGCATTCCAGGGGCGAGAGAAAGACTGCATCATAGTGACGTGCGTCCGGGCGAACAGCTCTAAAGGGTCAATTGGGTATGTTTGTCTTCAGTGACTTGCAAGTCCTTGTTACACTGACAGTCTAGATATAGTCATTATATTCTGAATATTAACAATAAAAAAGTTATTAGGGAACAAATTACTACAGCTAGCAAATTAAAAAGTGTCTTAATGCATGAGCTGATGTTACTGGTTTGAGATCTTTGATCAAAAGGTACATGGAAATGCTAAGTATTCTTCTGCAATGCGTACTGATGAATTTGCATGGTTGCCTTAGCCCGTCACTGTTTGTTTGGCAGGATTGGTCTTGGGAACTTGGCTCTTTATGTTAGTGCTGCAGCATTTATTCTCCTTATAGCTTTTTGATATATTGTAACTTTCTGAATGCTGCTCTTCTAAAACAAAATCCTTTTTTTGTGATTTATCACTATCCTATTAATACAGCATTCTCTCCATAAAAGTACTGCTAAATGGTTATATGTCGTCTTAGGAATGTGACTCAGACCAGCTGGATGGTTTGTTCTTAGATCAATGTGTATGCCTTTTGAGGGATAAGGAAGTTCACAGAAACTCTTGACTCTAGATCACAATTTTGATAATTGTATATAAGGTTTTCCCTTTTGAAACAGAAGCAACTAGATATCAGATGTGCTGTTTACTCCCAAACCACTAACAATTGGGTTGATTTGCTTTATTAATAGTCTCTGTCATAAAGGTGACTGTTTTAGTTTAAAAAATGGCATTAGAAATGAGCCTGTCTGTAGTTCATTGTCTTTTCAGCTAATCTATGAGGGGGCTGTTCACAGACAGAATTTTTTGTTTCCATCCACAAAACTTCACAACTTATGTTTCTTTGATATGATTTTCTAATTGCTAGATAAAGGGCTATTAATTGTACAGATCTGTGCTACTTTGGGAAGGGAAAGAACCATTTTTCCATTGAAGTCCTACAGTAAACACCAAGGATGCTCTGGGGAAATTTTTAATCTAGTTGATTGTGTTTGGAAACCGAAGGCAGCTATAACCTGCCTGCGCTTTTGGCTGGCGTGTGATTTAACCTCTATTTGTTCTTTTGGAAGAAAACTTTACAACTTACTGTGGTGAAGCTTATACAATAAAGCTTTGGCAGTGTGATACCTTATAGGTTGTACATACTGATGACTTGGGTGTCTGTTTCAAGGTCGGGCTTCGTTGGCAAGGTGCGATGGGAAATTCTGCATCACCACTACCTCTGATCTCGTAGCTGAGCAAAGTATTTCAGTCTCCAGGACTGCTAGTCCAGCATTAAACTTACTCCAAACGTAACTTGAAAAGGGAGGAGAAAGCTCTCCAAGAAATGATACTTAGGGATTTTTTTCTCTTTCCTGAGAAAATGCATCTTGTCTTCCTTCAGTTTTAAAAGCTATTAGGAATATTTAGTTCTCTTTCATCTTTTTTCAGTAACGACTATAACATCTGTGCTGTTGGCTCCACTCCCCTGCTCGGCTTCTTGTCTCTCCACCTTTTTTCCTGCATTGTCCAAATTGTCTGAGATAATTCTGAGGCTTTTGCAGTCTTTACTACAGGTGTGGTGAGATTGCTGAAAAGCAGGTTGCAGTACTGTGGCCGCAGCAGGAGGCATCGTTGTTGGACCTGTTCAAACTAAATTGCATGAAGATTTGACTTTTGTCTTGTGAACTTCATTAGGATAGAATAAGCACTGCTTTTTGGGAGCACTTTCATTAGAGAAGAAATGGTGGATACTAGTTTCACAGAGCTTTTTTTCTCCAAAGATTTGTTGGAAGTTTTGTTAAATAAGTATTAACACAAATCAACCTTTAAGCAGTACATTATGCATTTATTTGTTGAGGTTTTAATGCCTTGTTTTTTTGATCCCACAGAAACAGTCGAGATGTGGTCTGATATTTGTAATATGAAAACTTTCTTTTGCAAGGAATATGCTTTTCAGAACTTGAAACATGACCAAACAAAAGCAAAAATGCTGCATTCTTCTAGTGCAGGTCACCTTTAGAATAAGTAGAATATTCAAGTCCAGCATTTAGTATCTCAGTAGAAAGTTTTCCCATTAATCATACCAAATAGTTCAGTTCAAGTCAAAAAGAAGTTTAAAGTCATGATAGGTGAAGTGAGTCAAAAGGAGTAAGGCTTTGAGGAACAGTTAAGGAAGCAGTGATCAGCATTAAGAGGAGGTTTGCACTAAGAGAAGAAATATCAGTGGCGAGAGCTGGAGGGCTGGAGTTCCCTGCAAGGAATCAAAGTGCTGAAAGGAGTACACTTCACCCAGAGCCCTTCACCTAAGGCAGGGCTACTGTAGTGGGATCTGGGAATGGTTGATGAACTTCCTTCTTTTTAACTACTTGTGTTATCTTCATTTCATTGATTAAACCAACTGTTATCTCCTTATAATATTTAAGTCTCAGAAGAACTTAGTTTTGTCTTGTCACTTAGGTTTCTGGCAAGTCTTCAGCGACTGAATGTTACAATTACCCGGGCGAGATTCAGCCTCTTCATTCTTGGAAGACTAAAAACACTCATGGTAGGTGCAGTGTTACATCTAATGATCCTTTGTGTGATCCACCCTTTTAGGTCAGGTTAGGGATGAGCAAATGAAAACTACTAAAACAGACTATTCCAGTACGTGAAAAGGGAGCCTTTTTAAGTGTGTTGCTAAGTAAGAGCAATGAAAGGCTTGGCTGTGATTCTTACAGCTTAAAAAAGTCTCTATTCCTTGCTTCCAAGAAGGAGAGTTAAAAATGGCTCTCCCAATGTTTTTAGCTATTAAATTCTACCACAGTACTTTTAAATTAGAGGATGGCAAGTGCAAAAATCATGTCTACAGGTAAGATAGGATGGTGGTGAAGATGCTTTCCTGCTTGATCATTACTGTTCCTGCAGCTTCAGTTATTGTAGTTGTCAGAAGATATTTGAGCAAGTAAAATTGTTTGTTTTGGTTTTAATCAATCGAAAAAACCAAAACTCACCCTCTTCTGATTTTCAGATTGTGTTTGACACTACTCTGTGTAGTCACATGGTTTCTCAGGATAGTTGTACTCTGAGGCAGGTGTTTCTGAAACAGAACTACATATTTGGGGTACTATAAAGGCCCACCAAATGGGCAGGGAGTGCTCTAGAGTAGACTTAATGTCTGACTGTACTTCACTTATATTCATTGTCAATGGGTGGGGGTTGTTTGATGGCTACACCACTAGAGGGCATTGAAGCTGTTCCTGTTGCACTCGCATTCTGCGTATTCTATGGGCTTCTCTTCGAGCCTTCATAAATACAAGAGTTATCATTTTAAATAGTGGATCACTGATGGTTGAAAGCTCCAGCAGCCAGAGTGCCTATTGCTGTTTTGCTTTCAAGTGAAACTTAAATTCTTTCATTCAAGAAGGATCATAACGGTGATTCCCATGACAGTGGGGTCAGGTACCTTGAGTAAAAGAGGGTGCGCATCCTTCAGCACCTTTGTTTGTATGTGTCGATTTCCTTTTGCTAGCTCTTTTCTTTTGTGTGACGGGGGATGTCTTTTTTCCCCTTTTTCTTTTTTAAAGGAAAATAAAGACTGGAATGAGTTGATTCAGGATGCTCAGAGAAGAGGTGCCATTATCAAGACCTCAGACAAAAGCTACAAGAAGGATGCTGCTAAGATTCTGAAGCTCAAGACAACAGTACAGACCCCCCCCTGCCAGCCCCCCACCAAAGCAGGGACAAAGAAAGCTCCTCCGGTGCAGGCTCATTCTCCTGGTGGCAGGAGGGGCGAGCTCACAAATCCGAGGGAGGCCAGCAGTCCGCGGGAACTCTCTGCTCCTGCCGTCCCTGCAGCACCTCAAGGGAGCAGAGGGCTGCAGCAGCCACAGGGGCCTCAGGCTGTGGACTCCAGGAGAGCCCCTGTTTCCACACCAGTGGAGGCTGCAGCACAGCCTGCTGATCGAGAGAAACCACGGGACCCAAGGCTGGCTGGTAGAACAGAGACAAAAGGGAAGGACCAGGTCTCAAAAGACAGCAATCGGTCAGCTCAGGGCAATCTGGGAGCAACAGCACAGCAGGGCCCAGAAGTATCCTCAGCTGTCAGGGATCGGATTTCCAAAACAGAAACTTCTAAGAAGCCCCAACAGACAACGGGACAATCAGACGTGCCTTCCACGTCATCTTATGCAGCTCAGCGAGAGAGTGACTGGAGAGCTTCTTTATCAAAAACCGATTCAAAAACCCATAGTGGAGGAGGTCAAAGTAGTAGCAGTAAGTGGAGCAAAGACAAAGACTATCGTTTTGTAACCAGGAGAGCATCAGATGAATCACCAGAGAGCAAAGACTCAAACAGTGCCAAGCGAAGAAAGACCTTTCACTGACTGCAATATCTTTAGTATTGGCTCATTACTCAAAATCCAGCCCCAGATTTCTGTCTAGCAAGGACTTTTAAGATATTTCATACACCTGGAACTCCCTTATTTTGATACTTCTACAATGAGTAGATTGATCTTTTCCCATCCTGTCACTAATTGCAAAGAGACTTTATACCTGACGGTTGATAACTTTGAGCTTTTGAACAAAAAAGTTGGGTTAGCTGCATTGCTTGGAAGGGCAGTGAATTTTGTCATCTAGGAAGCTGAGATTGTAAATGTTTAATGATGTATATTTGTACAGTATAAAATTATTTTAAGATTTAATTTGGCAGGTATATAGCTGCTTGTTTCCTTGTGCAAATGCTAATTTCATAGTGATGCAATTTTTTTATGAAGAACCCAAGCAAAGCAAAAAAAAAAAAAAAAAATCCAGCCGGTCTTCTTTTTCCCTTTGTCCTAGTAAGTCTAATTTATTTGATAGCAAACAATGAATTTTGGAAAGACGGTAGCAGTGATTCTTCCTCATGTTCTACTGGTGCCTCAGGGAAGACTGAGGGCAGATGAACATAGGTTGAATGGAGAAAATTCTACTTATTTTGTATATTTTATTGCCTGTTTTTTATAGGAACAAAAGAGCTTATGTTTATACAAATGTGCCTTGAGTTTTGTTCTTGCTGCTGCTTCATCAGCTGGAATCTGTTGTCTTTTTGCAGTGGTGGTACAAACTGTGGATTAAAGCCTATGAGGTCTGTTTGGGCTTGATGAGTCCATGTGATGAGTGATCAGCAGGACTATGGAATCTCAGTCAAAGATCTACTTAATGATAATGATACTTGAATTTCTTTCTATAGAGCTCTTGGAGATCTACAGAGATAAAAAGGGCAAGCAGTTAGTTCTCAGTGTTATTACTGGATTCTGTTCACTGTGTTGATGTAGAATACATAACCAGTAAGGGGGCAGGGAGGGGAGCAGTTGTAACTTTTTTTAAGAAAGCCATAATACTGGCTTTAAGAAAGCCATAACATCTCACCGTAACACTTCCATAATCAGAGTGGAATTATTTCTGGTAAGAATGCCTTTGGGTCACTGTGAAACATTGTTTTTTCTTTCCGGAGTAGAGCACATCTGTCTCGAGCAAGTGACTAGCAGCATTTCCTATGCACACTATTTTGCCTGGAGACAGTCTAGCACGCTTCTGCTTGCGAGTTCAGCACCTTTCTAAATTAATGCAAGCTGGGGGTATTGTGTGCAGGCCAGACTGCTATCTCCATGCATCTGTGTTAAAATACAACCTGCTATGACCCAGGCAGTATCCTGTCGTCCCTTTCTAACTCCGACTCGAGAAGGGATGTTAGTGGTGTGCCTGACTTCTTGTGCTGTGGCCTAATGCTCTAAGGAATAGAAAGATGCCATCAATCTTTTGTGTGCGGAGTCCGGTAAGTTTTAAGTGAATTTTACACCTGAAAATCAAGACCTGTCACATAATTGGGGACAGGTTCTGGTATGCTGACCTACTGAGTAACTTGTGCTTAACCACTACATGAGGATGTCTTGGTTCCGTGACTGCAGAATGAGCTGCCAGACTTCTCTGGCCAGAATTTAACCATTATCGTTACCTGTGTTTCAGTCCTGACACATTCATTGCAAAGATTAGTGTTAACTTTGTTCTTTTAACCAACTGACAAATAGGTATGTGTGATACAGTTCACCAAAATACAGATGGCAAAAATAAGGTAGCAGTTTAAATTAACAGTAATTGCCAGTATAACTTGTTTAATGTATCCAAGCACCGAACAGATGTTTTTTACTAGCAACAACTGAGTAGTAGGTGTGTTGGAAGGCTTTTAGCCACTGTATGTGCTTGTCCTGCTCACAGTGCTATGGTATGGAGAATTTAAGATAATAAGGGAAAATTCTGACCTTCAAGATGCCCTTGAAGTGAAATCAGTACATGGTGCAGTGTTTAAGAATTACACTTTGGGCCCAACGCTGCAGTTTATTCATTATATTGCAATCTTAATTGCTTCACTGAACCCTGACCCTCTCTTGTCAGCAGGATATGCACCTCTAAAACTGTTGTGACTGTTCCTTACGGTATGTACCTTGAGTGAGAAGGAAGGTGGTTTGAATTAATCTTATTGTCATGAATTGGACATTGCTGTCGTTCCCAGATCACAGAATCCATGCCCTAAGTGTTATCTCCCTTCATGTTAATAGGAATACTTTAAAATACTGTCTTCATGTAAACCTCTTGGCTCTTCTCATCACTGCTATGTCAACTGCCTGCTGCTTCTACTTAGCACACTAAAAAGGCTGCTATTCTGCAAACTGCTGTAAGATCCTGTAGCTATGGTGGAGGCCATGTAGTCTGTATTTATATTAATAAAGTAAAGGCCGCAACAGTGTGAATGAAGAAATGTGCTTTTCTGGCCATTAAATAGAACTTTGTCAAGGAAACATATTTCAAAAACTTCCCTTCTAGTTTCTTTTCTGCTTAATTTGTGTTTCAGAATATACATTTCTCTTGAGAACTCTACTTGCCACATGCTGGAAGGAATTTTGTTTTAACATTTCATTTCTCTTGTATTAGGTGCACAAAGCATAGGTCATATAATTTTATAATTCCTGTATTTTTCCATAAAACATCATTTATAAGGAATGGTCAGGTGGCTCAAGCTTTTTTTGCTTTGCCCCCCCCCCCCTTTTTTTTTGCTTTTTTTCTTCTTCCTCCCCCCTCTGGTTTAATACTAGATTTATTTTATCAGACTTAAGTTGTCAGTCTTTCAGCAGTAGCTTATTCCTACCATATCAGTCTGTACTGTTAATGTTGTATTCTTGAATAAAACTCTTTGGGTTGTTTGCACTTGGAACACTTCTCTCTCTTCACATATAAGTCAGAGTAGGTTTGCAGTTTTAATTCACTTTTTTCCTCTCTATATTTTGGTCAAACAGGTAAAGTCAGCTCCAAAGCATATTTCTCATTGGTTCAAGTGAAATCTCCACTGGGGTACAAGCAGATACAGTACTATTTAGATAGCTTCTTCTCTGCTGTTTCCATTTTGTGTTTATATAATGCCATCCTGAGTACTGATGGACAGTCCTATTTGTAAGCTATGAGTGTAGATTTGCTTTGTTTATTCTTACGTATTCTTGTCTCCGAACCAGTGAAAGTCAGAGGTTGTTCAGTGATTCTTTTTTGCTAAATTGTGGAAGTCAGAAAAATCAGTAAAGAACACAGAACTTGATGTAAAACAGTTTAATTGGACTTTGTGCCAAAAAAGCTTTGGAATAAGAAGCATTTGGGTTTTCATACAGAGACTTCCATTCTTCCAAGCTTGGCAGCTTAATTCCCAGCGCAAAACCAGTTCCCTATGCAGTACTACTAGTCACTTGATGCCATTAAGATGGGAAAATTTCTTGTAAACGTTGGACTATATTTTGTTCAAAGTACCCCCCCCACACACACCCTTTTTAAACCCTTTGGCTGTACGCGGAATAGGTGACTTTCTAGAAAAGGTGAAGTTATCATTCTGTTCATTCATTTCTCCCTTAAGGTTTACCCTAACTGATTTCCATGTCATCACTGCAAACTATGGACATGTGAGAATAAACCAGAGCCATATGTATAATGATATCCAAATGGTTACTTGCCTAGTGAGGGTTTTTTTTTTCTTAGCTATGTGTCACTGTACCTGCACTATGGTGTAGGGTGCTGGCCGAAATACTGGGGACTTCATTGGTCTGCTGGCCAGCCGGAGGAAAACGAGCAGTTTGCAGGAGCATTAACCCAGTCTGGGAAGCATAGTGGCGGGAGGGCTTTCATGGCTTTGGGTGATGGTGGTAGCCACGAAGGTGTCTGAGTAATGCTGAGAGCTGGTGATGTCTCTGTGTTGTGAACAGCAGTCATGAGGGCAGCGAAATGCTGCTGAGAGGAGGTCTAAGCACACCTGAGAGCATCAGCATCTCCCCCCAGTCTCTTGCTACACTCCCGTTGCGGTGAGGGGATGCCCTTCTTCCCTGCTGCCTCCTAGATAAGGTGAGGGCAGTGACTAGTTAGCGGTGGATGGAAGCGCAGGGGTTGGAGACTGAGCTGGGTATGTGTGAGCTGCGTACGGATTGGCAAGGCACTTCGTCTCTTCCCCTCGCTAGTCCATAAAACAGAAATAACCCCTGCCCCTTCTATACTGACGCTACGGAAGTACTGAGGGGTCTGTGTTTCTAGAGCAAGAAAGACGTAGTGACAGAACATGTACCGATTAAGGGTGAACAACGTTCTTAGGACCAGGTGGTATCTAAAAAGTAACATGGAAAAACAGTAATTTCACGGTTGGGACTTCTTTGCAGTTACTGAAGTGTGATGAGATGCTGCAGTTACTCTTGAATGTACAAGAGGAGAGACTGAAGCGGCCAACAGCTGAAGGTGGGCTGTTCATTCACAGACTATTGACTGTAGCAATACCAAGGATAAGCAGAACCGTGGTCCTAAAAATGCAAGACGTTCTCTCTCGTCTGCATGAATAAATGATGGATGAAATGACTGCTGTATTGTAAATGGAATTTATAATGTTAACAATATAATACAATCTCTTGCCACAATGGGTCCGTTCCCAACTCATATATAAGGTCTCCTTTCTTGTCTTTTTAAAATGCTTGGAAAGGAGCCCAGTGCGTTATTCTTCACAGATAACTGTAAGCTAGCAGTCTTGTACACTGAATATTGCTGATACATGAGCCCTCCTAGCCATATGTAGCTGTCTGCGAAGGCCTTGACTAATTTTCCACTAACTCCCAGGCAAATAGTGGCGGAAATGAAAATGAAGGTAGTTTGAGTGCACATTACATTTGGCACTGTGAAAATGTAGAAAAAACTTGTTTTATAGCCTGGCAGGCTACACTGATGTGACTGTCCAATTTTTCAGATTTCACTTGTATCAAGAACGAACTCCTTTCTTTGCTGCTAAGAAATCACATCAATTTCCCTCCTTATTTTAATCCCCAAAATACTGTGGAGAGGGGTGGGATAGAGGTGGTGCAATCTAGTATTGTTGCTGCCCAGGATAGAACATAGCCAAGGGGCAAAACCAGGTGTGTTTAGGCTTGCTTCCCATGTTTCACCCTGCAGCGAAACTTCTTATGATACCTAGGCAATCCAAACGATACAGGGGCCTTTCGGACGGTCTGAAGCTCTCCTCTGCATCTCAAATTGGAGTGTGCCATTTTTGCACAGTTTGCGCAATAGTGGCCAAACGCTCCAAATCCCTGCCAGAAGGGCTCCGAGAAAATGGTGATATCAATATCTAGAATCCAGGGCCACTCTTATTTCTGGCAGGAATGCTCAGCTCCTCCTTTTTACGTTATTTTCGTTGGAGGCTTTTCATCGACATCAATTATAATACAGAATTGGTTGGCAGGACCATTTATTACAATACCAATCATGTGTTGATTCTCTTGCTGCTGCAGTCTGCACAAGGCTCTTTAAGAATTGCTCCAGCAGATGAGATGCCTGCCTTCCGAATCTTTAAAAAACAAAGAACATACCTGGTAAGTGCTGACGGACTGAGATTGTTTTTCCCCCTCCTTTTGTCTCCAGCTCAGAAGCTGCAGGCTTAACATTTCATCTGATGAGTGAGCAAATATGCATAAAGCCAGACTACTGTTGACTTCTCTGCAGCTGGGACTACAGACTCACCCTGGCCACAGCAGTCCGTCGCGTCAGGCAAGAGACTGTGGACTCTTGTTGCCTGGGGCTTCTGAGCATACAGCTCCAACAGAACTCTAAATAGTTAAAATCGGAGTAGAATTGGAAGTAAATAAGAAAAATCAAAAGTTCTGCTTGTACTGTTTGAAGAGGCTGCTGATTTTTGCAGAGAGAAGTAGAATTTAAATGCTTTTTCAAATGAGTCAAATGCTGGCTGCGTGCAGGCGGGGGGATATGCATGGAAACCTCTTGAAAGAGCACAAGTGGCTTTTCTCGGAAAGAGAAGTACCTTTTGGTTAACCTTTCCACAAGTAAAGTGTCAAGCTCATTGGACACCGCCTTCCATTTAAAAGCATTAACTGATGCACAAATGGCTTCAGCTTAAAGATGATGAACTTTTGGATCTGCAGGTACATCTGGGAAGGTTTTTTCGGTATTTCGGTAATGCTGTAGTCTCTTTATGTAGACGCCTGTGTGGTCGCAGATGTCTGCACTTAATGGGCCTTCAGCACCAAAGTTTTCAGTAGCTTTAAATTTTTTTTCTTAAACACCGCATTTAAGGTTTGTGGGGGATTTTTCTATCTTGGGATGACTTCTGTTGCTTGATCACAAGCTCCCCAGCACCACTGGACAGGTAAAGTGGTATCCTAAACCGGAACA
The DNA here is from genome assembly GCF_003343035.1 of Apteryx rowi. NCBI lineage: Eukaryota > Metazoa > Chordata > Aves > Apterygiformes > Apterygidae > Apteryx > Apteryx rowi. The sequence continues at coordinate 2,479,725 of NW_020448196.1, read as the reverse complement.
GGCAGAGCCAGCTTTGCATCTGAGCTTGAAGGTGAGGTCTACTGCCCAGTCTGCAGCCAGAGCTAAAAAGGACTTAACTAGAGGCATCTTTAAAATTCACTCTTTTGGCTTTGCTCTTGCTCATAGTCAATAGGCCAAGTAATTTCTTCTGGGAGATGAAGCATGTTGTATTTGTCCTTTTTGACAATTACAGTTTTACAGAGGTGTTTGCTTCTGCACAGCCAGCAAGAGCCGAAGAGCGGTGTAAGCAGTATGGAGGGTGACTTGTGTTTTCCTCCCATCTCCTTCACCATTTCTCAGGTGCGGTGCCAATCCTGCTGCGGCTATGCCAAAGGCCAACTTCCTCCTCCTGGTCGCAGTCACGGAGCTTTGTTTGGGCTTCAGTTAAAGAAGGCCTAGGACTGAATCTTCCTGTGGCAATGTGTGTTCACGGGAATGTTGAAGCCAGTTATGTTTCTTTTAAAAAACAAAACAAAACACAACCAATGACAAAAAACCCCCACCCCCAAAAGGTCTAGTTTTAGTGAAATACCACCTACAGCCACCTTCGTGCTCTGGCTGTTGTGAGCTTTGTTACATTCCTCTGTGGTTATTTGCTGCGGGAACTTGGTGCTTCTCTTGCTGCTTGGAGCTGTCTCCCTTGCTTCCAATAAAAGCATGCGTTTGCAGGGAATCAGCCGGCCACGGTGTTTGTCTGGGATACAGCTTTATGAAGTAGTAAATTTTCTGTTGCTTAATCTAATTTTCTAGAGAAAAACACTAGTGCTGGGAAAGGAGAATGTGTGTTTCACCTTCCAGAAGTGCCATTAGAGATCTTGATCTTGTTACAGACTGTTCTACGCTATTACTTATAAGAATAGTAACCTATGAGGGTTTTAAATATATCTTGATAAGAAAGTACGAAGAAAGAGCAAGTGTCAATAACAACAGACAGCAATCGACTGCCTTAAAGAAAGGGAGGAAATGGTAGTGTCAACCCGCTGCCTTACTGATCAAATCTCAGCGGGGTGATTTTAACCCTCATTTCTTTTGTGATGAAGTAACCAAGTGCTGTGACCTTCCTCTGTAATGTTAAATGCAGAAGTCCTGCCTGCTCAGAGCATGCACCCAATTTATTTGTGACATTTTGACACGAGTGTCTGCCCCATGCTTTTTATTCCAATTTTCTTCTCCTTTTACAAAGTGCTAGTTCACTGCCCCCATCCCCGTAGAGGGGCTGTGATTTGGTGGCTCTGGCTACGCACACGGCTTCTGCAGTGTCAGACTGGAAGATGCTGCAGGCTCTTGGGCCTTTGAACATTTGGCTACTCCCAATGATACGAGCTGTAGGGACAGGACCATGCCTAGAGGACAGAGCATTGAAGCAGAAGGGCCACTGCTAGACAAACTATTGCAGTAGCACTCTGGGTAAAGACACCAGCCCCGGAAACGCTGGCGGAGGGCTCAAGCCTGGATTGCACAGAGCTCCTGGGCTAGCTCAGAAAAAGAGCAGGCTGGAGCCAGCGGTGGCAGGACCTGAGAGCTGCTCCCTTGTCATGAAAACTAACGCAGAACTGAAAGCACTATGGGGCGGTGGGGATGTCTCTACTCCTCTTAATCCTCCCCTCACCTCAGCTCCCGGCTGGGCAACTCTTTGGCCATGACAGACTCCAAGCTCTTGAGTGGATGGAAGATTCCAGTTGTCCCAATTTTTGAGTTATATGATTTGTCTCTGGTTTCTCCTGCCCCCTTTTCTCTGGTTGCAGCATATTTATGAGCTTTAAATAAGTTGATCTGGCCCCTGCAAGTTCTTTATTGAAGTCCCAGGCTGTGGCTGCCTAAAGATATTCAAAATAGACAACTTCTGCAAAGGTTCGGCATGACACCAGCTCTGTGGGGTGCAATGGGTTTGGACAGCTGAGGTCCCCCTGGAGAAGCATCCCTGGACTATCCAGCCTTCTCCTACTGCAGCCTCCTTTGGAAATGGCACTTCAGGACGAGATCAATGCTTAATATATAATCCAGGCTTTGTTAATTGTCTACAGTTAGCAGTCTAATCTAGGTTCAGCAAAGTAATTAGGAGAAATAATTAACACTTCTCAGTGATGAAACAACCTCTCTCCCCCCCTCCCCTCTCCCTCACCAGGTAGTGCACCTTGGTAGTGACTCAGAAAACACAAGAGGACATTATGAATCAAAAAATAAGTCTTTACCTGTAATTAACTGTGCACACAAAAAGGAAAACGTGGTGATCAAGCAGCAATTAATAGTTGCTTTACTGTAGGAGGATACACCATAATCAAATGCTCATGGCAAAATGTCCCTTTAAGGGGTGGTTCTTTTATAACATTTAGTCCAAATAAAAATAAGTCTCTACCAAAAGAAGTAACTGAACCGTACACTATACGGAAATGTGTGGATAAGACACTGCGCTCCTCACATACCATGCGCCTAATGGCCCGTGCTCTCCGTAAGTGCAAGAAAGGAAAACCCAGCCATGAAAACACAAAATCAATGCAGCCACTAGAGCTGTAGGCAACAGTGGGTGTAGGGCTGGGCCGGGCCACGCCAGCGGTGGGACGTGGGGCGACGCAGCAAGGATGGACCAGAGAGTCCCTCTTCCCTCCCTCCCCTTCCCCTACCTGCTACGGGGCTCTGGAGTTTTGACGGGCTCTTACAAAACGGGACACTAGGAAGGGAGGGAAAAAAGAAAAAAAAACCAAAAACCAGCCTATACCAAAATAAATAATAATAAAAAATAATATCCCTTGGATTGCGGCACTGTGTTGCCAGGGTCCCTGTGGCCCGGGTCGCCCCGTGCAGAGGAGGGGAGGAGAGCGTCCCCGCGGCGCGGTCCCCTCTGCCGCTCGGCGGCCGGCTCCGCGCTGCAGCCCGCTCCGCCCGGGGCCGGGGCGGTTTGGTGGCTGGCGGTCAGCGCCCGATTTTCTGCGTACCTCTCTGCTTGGCAAGCGGACTGAAAGACATTGCGCAAGTCCTAGCGGGAAGGAAGGCCGCCGGTTTCCTTAGTCCCCCCGGGTCCTCCGGTGGCGTGCCTGGACCGGGCTGCCTCCGGCGCAGGCTTCAGAGGTCCGCCCAGCCCCGCAGCTGGAGGGCCAGCGCGCCGAGGAGGAGGGTGCCGAGGCCGGCGCGGGCGCCGGGGGCGGCGTCGCAGTCCTTCCTGTCGGCGTCGCACCGGGGCTGCTGGCACAGGACCCCCTTGAAGCCCGCCGGGCAGAGGCACCGCTGGTTCTGGTAGCAGGTGCCGCCGTTCTGGCAGAGCAGGAGCTCGTCGTCGCAGACGTTGGCTGCGAGGCGGGATGGAAGGACGCGGGCGTTAGTCTGCGGCGCGATAAACCCCCCAGCCGCCCCTCGGGGTTAAATTATCCGACCTGCCGGCACTGGGTAATTTAACCTCCAAGGCCAAAGGAGCAGATGGGATCTGCAAGCTTCAGGGGCAAAACTAGCAAGTGATAGAGGATTTGCAAGGAAGGGCTGGAGACTTAGGGCTGTTCTCATGCCGGACCCTGAAGGACATGGGGCAGCTGAGCAGGAGGTGCTGAAGATCCCCCTTGGGTCCAGACCCATCTCGCCTCTTGCTTTCTGTCCCCAAGGTAGGTCCATCCCTGAGGCAGGTCTGTCCCCAACCCTTCTGGCGTCCCTCTGGCCCGCTGTGCGCTGTGTGCCGGGGTACTCACGGAAACAGCCCTGTCTCCAGTAGTAGTTGGGCAGGCAGTCATCGCACTTGGGTCCCGTGGCGCCTTCCTTGCATTCACAGTAGCCGGTCTCGTTGCAGCGGTCGTGCACGGAGCCGATCTGGTTGCAGTTACACTCTGCCCGGAGACAGGGCTGTTAGTCCCCCCGTCAGGTCCTGCCCGTGGGACCTGCTGCTGCCTCGACGTGGGCACCGGGGGACATCAGAAACACCCGGCCAAGGGCCAAGCCGTTGCCAGAGCTGCGAGCGAGCGAGCCCCAGGAGGGCTCAGAGCTGCTGCTAGTGGAACAGTATTTTTGACCCACGTTGGCGAGGGGGTATCTGGGCTTTCAGGGCGGAGATGCCTCGGAGGGCTGCAGCAGCCCTGCATGGATGCATGTCCCTCAAGGGAGGACCTGAGCGGAAGCCCACCATGCAGAGCAAGGCCCTGCGAGCTCGTGGCCTGGCTAAGTCCACCCGCGCCGCCACGGTGCGCTCACCTATGCAGACGTTCTCGTCGTCCAGCTCGGCCGAGCTGTTGCGGTAGAAGCCCAGGCGGCAGTGCTGGCAGTGCTGGCCCCGCGTGTTGTGCTTGCAGCTCACGCAGGTCACCACGTTCAGGAAGTCGATGTAGCTGCAGCGGTTGGAGTGGCCGTAGCACTCGCAGTCTGTGGGGAGGAGGAGGAAGAGGGAGCTGGGGAGGCCGCGCCGGGGCAGCCCGCGCGAGGGGGCTGTGAGCGGGCTGGGGCAGTAGGTCCCTTGCATGGTGAGGGAGGCAGCTCTTGTCTGTCCCAGGACACAGTTGCTTTAAGGAAAGCCCTACTTAGGGGAGCAACCAGCAGAGTGGAGTTAGGTGCTAATTAGAGAGCTGTCTGGTTGAGGAGGAGAGCCCAGCTCGGTGCCTGGAGGTGGAGGTGTAGGGGTCTTGCTGGGCTGGGCTGGACATGGTGTCCCCAGCTGGTGCAGGGCTTGGACCCCCTCATGGGGCTCGGCTATCGGGCTGAGGCCGGTGGAGGATGTGACAGCACTTGCTGGTAACAGGAAGGTCCTGAGCAAGGCTGAGATGGAGCTGAAGCTGCCGTGTGCCCAGGTAAATCCCTGCTGGCCTGTCCCACCCATGTCCCTTCTCAGCATGGCCGGGGCTGCTGCCTTCCCCCGCTCCCTTGGCCAGGCCATGCTCCCTGAGATCTCCCGAGCTGGACGTGTGTGCTGTGGCTCTTGGGTTAAATGCTTTGGTTGAGCTTAGTAAGGCTTAAAACAAGTGTATGCAAGGAGTGGCTTGTGTGGGGTCCTTGGAGAGAGGGCAGGGAAGCGGAGCAGCCTGGTGCAACGTGGGGGAGCCCCGCAGCGGCTGCCGGGGCAGGGAGATCGCCCCCACCACCACCAAGGGCTGCCCCAGCGTATGAGGCCGTTTTGGACCACCGTATCGCTCAGCTGTGGCTGCAGGTGGGAAGACGGCCACCCAGGTTTAATTTCCAGCCAGAGGCATCTTGATTAGTTGCTTCTTGTGCCTGCTTTTTGTTAGACACCATGACTCAGGGTGGCGAAGGTCTCGCCATGCTGGCAGTGTTACGGCTCTGGGTGATGGCTTGCCTGGGAGTTTGCAAGGACAACGCAGGAGGCGAGGAGGTACCCCCAGGTGTGCCACGGTACTGCCGTCCTGGCCAGGATGCATCCCAGCATGGAGGATGGCGGGGGCAGAGAGCACCCTAGCCAGCTCTGAGCTTCCTCGCGTTTGAGGAGGAGGAGGGAGGCTCAGAGCTGGGGTTGTGGTCCAAGCGTTAAACATGCAAGGATGGCAGGGAGATGGGAGGCGGGAGGCAAGGATGTGGGCTGACATGCACGTAGGTTTGGAGATTTGTGTCAATGAGATGAAGACCAGGGAAGGTGGAGCAGGGCAGAGGTTTCCCCTCGGTTCGTGGCTGCCTGAGGAGGAACTGAGAGTCGGTTGTAGTCCTGACCCTCCACGAAATATCTTCTGCCTGTTTGACCAACAGCCTAAGGATTTCAGCTCAAATGCTTCTGGCTGCTGCAGTCCACGAGCATCAATTCACCCGAGGCACTCGCTCTCGCCTGCGGCTCATCCGAGCCTTGTACGGACAAACCCTCCCCACCTTTTCCACGTCTGAAACTGCTGAATCACATCGCGCCGGTGAGGGCGAGGAGCCCCGGAGCCGTCAGCGCTGAGCTCCCTCCTCTTACCTTCGTACGTCTCTATAGGAGCCACGGGGCCAGAGTCTGGTTTGAGCCGGATGAGTTTTGAGGTCTTTGAGGACGCTTAAGAAAAACCAGAGACATGCTTTTTCTCAGCGCTTTAGCCCCGCTCTGCGCGCTGCACACCAGCCAGCGGCTCTGCGGCTGCAGCGGCGCTGAGCCGAGCTGAGGGCAGCGCTCCGGCCCGGCCGAAAGCCGCTTCCGCCCCAGGCAGCTGGCAGCGCCTGAATCGCCTCTACATCTCCCCTCCTCGATGCTTGACGCGTGCGAAGCTCCACCTGGAGCCGCGTTGCGAGGCCCAGAGCCCCGCGCCACGGCGGAGGAGCTATTCGCACCCCCTGCCTCTACGCGTGGTCGGTGCGACGAATTGCGTTGGTCAAGCTGAGCATCTACAAGTCTAAAGAGCTTAAAAAAAAAAATAGAAAACTATTGGCCGTGGCCTCTATTCGATGCAGGTCACACGAGCTCGCATCTAAAAAGCTGCTAGGAGCACAGCTAAGAGCACGGGAACTGCGGCGCCAGTACGAGCGCGGCTTTCGGGGGGCTCCGGCGCGCCGGGGGCACCTACCTGCCTCCTCGCCGTGCCTCTTGCCTGCAGAGTGTGCTGTCCACCCGGCTTTGCTCCTCGGCGCCGCTGTGCGAGACAGCAAAACCCGGCTGAGTGCCGCGGCGCGGAGCGAGCCGCCGGCTGCCGGGCTGGTCCACGGGGGCAAGCGGCTGCCCCCGAGCGAGCAGGGCCTTCCCGGGGGCTCGCCGGCCGCTGAGCGCCCTCGGCCGCAGCGCGCGCACCGGGAAACGACCGTGCTGGTTACGCTACGGGCCCCGGCTTCAAGTTAGCGCTGACGGCTTTCAGCGCTGGGAAGGTTTTGCATGTCTGTAACCCTGGTAAGGGGAGAGGTTGCGCAGGGGGGTGCTGCCGAAGTCTCGCTGTTGCAGCGATGAAGGACAGCAGCCTAAAACGTGGTGCTGCTGCGTGCGTCCAGCGCTCGGTGCAGCCCTGGCCGGGGCAGGCGCTTCCTGAGCCGCAGCGAACGGCAGCCCCCTCCCTCGCGCGGGTGCGGTGGGCGCTCGGAGCGGGGTCCGAGGCCAGGACTGCTGCTGCCGCCTCGTCCTCGGCTCGTGCAAGAGGCGCCTGAGCCTGCGGCAGGGTACGGGGCGGGCAGCCGCTGTCCTGGGCCATGCTCTCTCAGTCCTGCCACGTCCGTGGCATCAGGGTGGGGATGCCCAACACCGCGGAAGCACTCAGACCCCGTCCCACAGCTTATTTAAAAACGGGGCCCCACCAGTGTTCGTGTCGCTTCTGGCCTTGGCTACAGCCAGCAACTGCTGCCTTCGCCAGCCGAAGAGCAGAGCCTGTCCTCCAAACCTCGCCGGTCCGAAGAGCTACTGCTTTTGCATAAAGCCACCTCGGAGCCTCCTCTCACCTGCTGCCACGTGGGACATCCCACGGCCACACGAAATACTGCGCCGTGCAAGGACGAGCAGGGAGGCGCAGCTTGCCGGGGCTCCTGACCGACGCCGGCTTCTCTTTCGCCTGCCGTGTCCCCGGGGCGCCCCGATCCCTGGTGCCCTGCTGGGTCTCGGCGCTGGGTGCTGCAGCCGTGTCGGGGGGCGATTCCCCCGCGGAGAATTGCCCGTGGCTGCGAGCAGCCCTGCGGGGATGGCAGGCGTCCGGGGCGGTCGCCTTCCCGTCCTGCCGGCGCCGCACAAACGTGGGGGCCGAGCGTGGCAGGGTGTGGGGGTGCAGCAAGGACGCTCCGGGCAGTGTTAGGTGTTGGGGATCGGCTAGCGAGGCTTAGCCAAGTCGAGCCCGCGTGGCCGACTAGTCCCGTTAATCCTGCCCTTCGGCCGGACAAGGTGCGGTGCTCCTCGCTCTTCCAAACGCAGCAGACGTGGCTACGGGCTTTCCTGGGGTCCGGCATCGCTTTTTAGCTTTCCTCTTGGAAGGCAAACGGTGCAATCGGCAGGACGAGGTGACAGGTTTTCTGTGTGTTGTTGGGACAGCTGAAAGGATCTGGGGTAGGTCGTCCCCTTAAATCAGCGTAATTCAGGAAGAACGAAGCTTGTTTAAAGGTCGGCAACTTTACTATGGTTGGGAAAAAAAACAAGGCTCGGAAGCTGAAATCCGCTTCAGAAGCGGGTTTGAGCTGGATCCTCTGGTGAAGCAAGATGCGTCCTCCCCATTGGGTGGGGAAGAGGGAGACGTCCCGGTGGTCAGTGGCAGAGGGGGAGACTCAGTCTCCCGCTTCCTCGGCACAGTCCTACCTGCCCACGTCTGTCACCCTGAAAGCTCGCTCCGAAAGAGCGCCGCAGTGTGGGGTGACCTGAGATGGACCCTCGGAGCAGGACAGCAGCTTGTACGGTGCTGGGTTGCCCCAAGGAGGGCTGTTATCCCCCTGCTGTCACGGGGAGAGAAACCCATCCTGCTCCGTCTTCGCTTCCTTGCTACGGGCTCCAAGCCCGGGGCACATCCTTACCTCGGATGCTCTCCGGAGGCTCCGGCGGCTTCAGCCTGGGTCCGAGCGCTGCGGTGCTTGGTGGGCGCTCAACAGCTTGAAGTGGCGTCAGTCAAAGAGAACATCAGCTTTAATACAGATCCGCTGCTTGCTTGTTTAAAAAGGTGGCAAAGGGGCGTGGGAAGCTCTAGGCAGGTGTCTAGGGTGGGTCGGGGGAGCCGGATCTAACCTGATCGATGACACATGGAAGCAGGAATGAGAGACAAAGTCTCCCGGGAACGGGAGTCTTCAAGTAGGAGGAGAGGCAGAATTATTCACAAGGGACCAGGGAGCAGCTGCCGGCCAGCAGCGCGTGGGCACGTGGCCGTCGCTCTGCCCGGGGGCGGAGGGGGGCTAAATCTGCAGCCCGCTGTCGGGACCCAAAGGCCCCCCTGGCTGGGCACAGCCGGCGAGGTTCGCCCGGCGTCCACACGGGTGGTGGAGGCCCGTCTGCCGTTACCGTATCAAATGCAATTTCGCCTCGCTCCGAGGCTAGAGACAACCACAACGGCTGCAAACAGCACGTTCTACATCGCGGCACGCTCTGCGCCAAGTCAAAGATTTCCAAGCGCCGGCTTGCGCCCTGGGCCCAGCTTTAGCGATCGTTAGGGGTTGTACGGAAGGGGATGCTAATGTCTACGGCTGGAGGCGTCTCGGCTGGGAGACGGGCGCTGAGTACCGGCAGGCAACCGCCGGCGGGAGCCCCGAGGAGCGGAAAGCTTTGCCCCTGGTAGCCAGCGCGGCCCCTCTCGAGGTTCCCCCCGGCGGTTTGTAGCCCACCGTAGGCAGACACGTGGAAGCCTCAAAGCTGGGAAATATCTAAGCAGGCGTCTACGCTATCGGCGACACGGCTCTATCTAGTTACAAAGTCGCTCCGCTCTACAAACAGCGGAGGCGCGGGAGCGGTCGCGGAGGCGCTTGCCGCCCGCCCGGGGGGGACCCCGCGCCGCCGAGCACCTCCTGCCTCCTGCCCCCGCGCCAGCCCCGGCCGGGAGGGAGCCGCCGGCAGCGGGGCAGCGGCTGACACGCCGCTGGCGTCTTGCAGCCGTCGGAGAGGAAAGCCACGTCGCGGGGCGGCCGGGCGCTTCGCCGGGCTCGGGCCGCCAACAGCCCCGGCCTCGCGGCGGGAGGCGCGAGAGCAGCGCTGCGCTGAGCTGCCCGTTCTCAGCAAGGCGTTCTCCCTGCGCCCCCCTCTGCTTTGGGGGTTCTGCTTTGGAACAACGGAACCGAGAACCCCCAACCCCCCCCCCCCCCGCCGGGTATTTCACGACGGAGGCAGGGAGTCCTGCTATCTCGTGCAAAGCTCTAGGCCCTCCTTCAGGCCCTGCTGTTCCCTCAGAAACACCAGCTAAAGAATTCGCAAGCTGCTGCGGAGAAACTAAAGCAGCAAGAGATTTGTAGATCGCCTGTTGGATTTCTTTTTTTTTTTCCCCCCCCTGCAAAGCCTCACCCCTTGCTGGCTCCAGGCCCCTTCCTGGCTCCTCAGTATTGGTAACAATCTTCAGGTTTGCTAGAAAACAAATCAAGGGATAAAATTTTAAAAGCCATATTATTAATTTCAAGCTCCAGTTGGGTAACATAAGGAGGAGGAGGAAAAAAAAAAAAATCCCTCGATCCTTGCCAAGTTTCAAAGGACAAACCCGAGAAGGAGAGAAATGTGATTTCCCAGCCTCAGCAAGGGGATAATAAACAATGCAGAATAAAAAAGAAAAAAAAAGATTTTTTTTTTTAATGACAAGCTCTAAGAGAAGGTGATAGACATTGTCCTTTTCAGCTGGAAAGTGGAAGCCAATTGATATTAATACGGTGTTAAAGAGAATATGTAAAAAGCCCTGTGCAAATTGGCAAGGGTTTAATTAGAGTCACAATAAAAAACAGCCCTGGAGGCATTTTGCTTTTTAGTCATTCACATACACCTCCACTCAATCGCATTTACAGAGCCAGGGAAATTATTAATGCTCATTATCCCGAGAACCTTTCCCTTGTATCTCTGTGACATTAATGGACAGTTTTACATTTCAGGAATGGGAGAGACACGTCTCACCCCCAGACCTACTTAATATATATAGCAAACGCTGGGCAGCTCTTATCTGTGGGGCTTTTATCAACACCGATGAAAATCCTCAGTCTTGGTGGGTTTCTGGGGAAGTAGAATAAAGTGCACCGAGAAGTCACGCTTTACAGCAAAAAACACCGGGGCAAACGATGTTTTGAAGCGGCACTGGAGTAGGGGGAAGGACCTTGAGAAAGTCCTTTTGTTTACGCAAGTGCTATAGCCCTTCTGGGAGAGAAAAGCTGTGGGCTGCAGCGCCGGTGAGCCAGCAGAGCACGAACACGGCTCCCAGCACGAACACGGGACCGGCGCACAGCCAGGCTGCTGGTGCGCTCTCCCTGCTGGAGCTCTTCGCCGTCGAGCAGGGCGTAGTCTGCTTTGGTTTTTCCCCAGAGCTGGACTGAAACTGCTGGGTTACAAACCGGGGGGGGGGGGGAAGTGGAAGGAGAAAAAAAGCTGCTTTTGCTTATTTTAGGCGTGGGAAAAATGTCACAAATGGTAAGAAAGAATTTGACAAGCTTCAGGGAAGGCTTAGAAATAACAGAAGTGCAGAAGGCAAGTGAAAGTAGCGCTTAATTCTGCCTCCTTTGGGTAACTCTGCGATTTCCCTCCGTTCTGCCCCTTTTGGCACCCTCGGTGAAGTTCAGACCATAGACCGTGCCCATAAATTCCTGCGTTTTGCCCTCTCATCGCATGACGGCTGAAAGGGCACAAGAGCGTCCTACAAGCAGGACCACGGCTCCACCTTGGCCGCAAAGGTGGCCGCTGGCAGCCAACGGCGGCAGATGTCTAGCAGATCCGCGCAACCCAGAGACACAACCCAAATCTAATCTACTCCTCTAGTCTACGTGCTAGGCTGGTTTCTGCCTTGCTGCCGCCTACTAGCGTGCGGAGGCACGAAGGAGAAGGGAAAAGCACATCAATCCGGCCTTAAATACCTGTTTCTTCCTGTGTCTCCTGCATGGGCACAGCGGCAGCGAGCTCAGAGGCTGGTTTGATGGTGGTTGCTTAAGGCGGGAAGCAGAAATTCAGAAGGTAAAAGACAGCGCACAGGTTAGAGGGTGAAACAGTGATGGGGCAGGGCCCTAACAGGGTGTTTTTAAATGTCTGAATGTCTGAGCTGGCTTTAAAGAAAGGAGGGATTTTTTAGTGCTTAAATTGAGGAGGGAAGCGATGACTGAATGTCTTTCTTTGGGATTCTGACCCAGCACTGGGTTATTGCATCTCTCCTGCGAACGGGCATCTTGCCAGAAGCTAGGAGGGTCATCTTTTTAACAAGGGGTTTTCCCTGAGGTCCAAACGAGTTAGATTCAGAGCACCTTTGGGATTTCACGGTATTTAAAGAAGCACTTTGCATTCTGCAGGGCTGGAGGGGGAGGAACTGCCCTGTGCCAAAATGCTGGGCCAGCCCTTTCCCATGGACTAGGTGGCCTCTCTGAAGAGGTGGTGGCAGCTGCAAAATCCAGACCTGTACTTCCTTCCTCGCATGAAGGTAGGAGTTGGGGGCCAGCTCCACTCAGCTCCCTTAAACTCCAGGCAGATCAGAATCGGGCTATAGCTTGATTCCCTGTCCCTGGTCAAGGGTGTAAAATGGCCTCTGGCTATTGCTGCTAGAGGCCAGGATCTTCAGCACCAACCTCTCGGTATGTTGGTGATTTAAGTGGCTGGGGGACAGCAAACTATCTTCTTTGGACCAACCGCTCCAGGGGCTGTATCCATCCCCAGGCACATCGTTTTGGGGTGAGCAGAGCCTTGCGGGTGGGCAGGCTCCTCAGCCAGCACCAACGGGGACAGAGGGCTGCATGGAGATGAGCGGCTCAGTGCTCAGCCTGGCCCGTGTGTGGCCAGAGGTGTGACAGCTGGACTGTGATTTTTTTTTTTTCTTTTGTCCCTTGCCACCAGTTAATGAACATATTACGAAAGCACCAGTTCTGCCTAGGAAGCAGGTCCTGGAGGTGTAATGAACCCTGAGGTGAGTGACGTTTCCCAGGTGCCTCGCAGCAGTTCGGTGGGAGAGACAGACCCACCAGCCAGCATCATGCGGACACCTTCCTGCCACCCCCTCCGGTGCACTACAGAAGCAGGACAGAGCGCTGCAAGTCATACACGAGACAGACACTAAGCACATAGACACCGGGCGCTTGCGAAATATAGACCAGAAATGCTGCTACGGGCGAGCACGGATAAAAATCAAACGACCCCAAGTGCATTGCACAGACGTGATCCACCGTCACTGGTGGATATATGGAGATGCTGTGATCTCCGGGCGAGGGTGGCAAAAAACCCTCCTCCCGCACGTGTACAACGTGCATCCGGATAAGGAGCACTTTTTAACAGGGAAGGGCATCGCAAGTCTTTTGCCCAGGGTCATTCCAACTCCTTGGAAGTTGGAGATAAACCCCCGGCTTCCTGATTAACTACTCAACCAGGGTACTTCCATGAATATAGCTATATTTGCATAAACATGCAATCAAGTTTCCTCATCCCTTTGACTGGCTTCTGGCAGCTCCCCCAGACAGGCTGTTACTAACACACTGTGGGTGTAAAACGTCCCCCTGGGAAATATCAGGCCCAGAAAGCACGGCAGCGCAAGGAATGCGTGTCTAATTCCCCCGTGAGAGGCTTGAAGAAACGTCCTGCTGTTAAGTTTTATCTGCGCATTTCCAAAAGAAAAGTGAGAACGATGTCTCCTTGCTCGCAGGGGGAGGAAGGAGGAACCCCAGGAAAAATGACAGACGTTTTCCTCTGCAGGGTGATTTTAGGAATTAGGGAAGGGTGTTTCAGGCTCCCTCCCCGGTTGTACAAGATGCCGCTTGGGGAATGTTAATGTGCGACTCTTCCCAATGAAAACCGCCCTTCAAACGCAAGGCAGCCGGGGTTGGCGCCGTGGGACTCGCCCCAGGGACGTGGTGCAGGACTCGGAGAACCGGGGAGCAAAGCCAAGACGAAAGCAAAACCAAAGAACAGCCAGCCGGGCCCCGGACCCAGCGGCCGGTCCCTGCCAGAGCTCAGCAAAACCTCCGGGCTGCTCCGGAGCCGCCGGCGCCAGGTGGGAGGCTGCCGCGGTGGCCCGGGGCGCGCGGAGCCAGAGCGGTCCTGCTTCCCGGCTCCCCATCGCGGGGGGCTTCCTGCGGGCACCAGCGGGGCAGAGCAGGGACCAGCGTTGGCCGTCCTGCTGGGTGAGCAGCAGGCAGCAAATGCAACGGCTGCCTGCTGTGAGGCCCCACGAGAACGTCGGGGGCTTCTCCTCGCCTCTCCTTGCAGCCCGGCAAGGTTGGGTGTGCGGCTTAACTGCACCGGTGGGACAGCAAAGCCCTCCTTGCTTTCCCTCCTTGTCCCTGCCTTGCGGTGGGAGCTGTAAGAGAGCACCTCTCGCAGCCGTGCCAGCCCTGTGCAGGACAACGTGGTCCTGGAAGGGAGATTTGGAAACCTCCTCTTTTTTTTTTTTTCTTTTAATAAAAGGCCATGGCTTTGCTGGCCTTGAGGTGGACCCATCACAGCTATCTTTATGGTTACAGGAGCCAACTCCGGGGCTGGCACACTTGCTCCAAGCTCACGTTACCAACACCAAAATGCTCTTGGACCGAACTGGCTCAGAACAAACTAGGACCTCCCCGACGCTGGGGGATGTGACCACGTTCGGGGGATTTTTATCCGTGTCTCTACATCAGCCTACAGCGCAGGTGATCAGGGCCACGACACGGGAGTCGCACGCCGCCGTGGGAGCCGGGCCAGGAAGCACCCAGCTGGCCGGGTGGTGGTGGAGGTGGTGGGTGATGTAGGGGTGGTCGGTTTGGTGGTGGCACCGCGCTGCGGCCGCTCGTACACTAACAGGCAAAGAGCAGAGGGGTGAGGAACCTACTGGAGGGCACCGGAGGGCTTCGTCGCCAGTCCAGCGCGCCCGGCATCGCCCCGGCTCCGGGAAGTGGTGCCGGGAGAGAGCCCTGGGCCCGGGATTTGGGCAGCTCCAGCTGATGCAGCTGGATGCTGCAGGGGCTGCACCAGCCTCCTCGGCTGGGGCAGATATTAGCTTAAATGCTTAACAGCTCTGCCGTAACCTGATCGCCAATTAAGCGGAAAAGAGGCAAAGAAAGCCCGCCTGCGCGGAGGGGGCGAGGGGACCCGCACCGTCTCCACTTCTCCATTTCCACCCTGGCATCCTTCGGGCAACGGGGCACATTAGTTGCCGGCTTCGCTTCAAAAAAAAGAAAATCCCTGCCGCTCTCGCCACCACGGCCGCAGCTAAAATAACGCGCGGGACCCAAATTCCTGCTTAACGCACACCTGCTGCCCCCGTGTCCTCGTCTGTCCCGCTGCTTCGTGCCGATTATCACGCTTAATTTCATAATAGCCCTTAGCTAGGTTAAATACTTAATTTAGGTCACTTCTTGTCTCCTGTGCAGGCTACATAATCTCTCCTTAACTGTCCTCGGATACAAATCCCTCCTGTCCACTTCCAGCACTTCTCGCCTGCTTTCCCGCTGCCCTCCCAGCTTCCCCCTAGCGGGAAATTTTGGTGGGAAACGGTTTTCCAGTGAAACAGATGTAGAACTGAGAATGTCCAGCTGTGTAAAGGGGAAACAAAAGAGTTAATTTATCAGTGAGTCCTCAATTGAAAAAGTAAAGAGGATTTTGGGCTGCTAAAACACTTAATTTTTTAAATCCAAAATTACTTTAGGGAGACTTTTAATTTTTGTTTGAAATTTTTATATCACGTTTAGATTTAAGTGCTTAAAAATCTAAAAGTTTCATTTATCCGGAAATGCTGTCCTTCGCTTTCCATTCAGGCACCTTTTTTCTACTATGTTTGAATTTACCTGAAACTATTTTTCCTCCAACTCTTTCCACTTGCCTGCAGAATGAAGAATTCATTATTCATTCAGCTCTACAATTTGTTTCTTCTGGAAGGTAATTTTGAGGCACAAAATTCAGACCCAGACTTCTGCGTACCCAGAGCTCAAGGCTCTTTGATATCAAACTACCTCCAGCTTTGTTAAATAAGGAGTCATATCATACCATCAATCTTTCAGCAGAAATCCCTGCTGAGCTCTGCAGACTTTGCTGCTGACACTTCATAGACATATGTTCCTATACGTACACATGTATATACAGACGTACACACGCTATATATGGGTTTTTTTAGATAGCCCAAGGTGACCCAAACTGGATGCTGTGCCAAATAATTTAAAAGCGGCTCCTTCTCAGAGCAGGAGCCTGCAATACTGGGGGGAAAAGTTCACAGGGAGCGCTGGCGGCTTCGAAGCGCCTTTTTTTATTTCCTCGCCGGCTGCCGTTCCAACGAACCTCGTGGGGGGAAACTGTGCCAGAGGAAGAGGCAAAATGAGGCTGCTGGAGTCAACGGAAGGAAATGTAAGACTCTTTGACAGGACAGAAAACGAAGCACGGTTAGGGAAGACTGAGTGCCTGGAAGGTGATAATGGACAGAAAATAACCACTATTTTTTTTCCGCCCCCACCCCGCCTAGCGACACCCTCAAGGACCATGCACCGCGGGGCGAAACGCCGGCGTTTCGGGTATGGTTTTACTTACTGCCAAAGGCCGAGCCTGCAGCTGCACCTGCAAGAGAGGAGAAGACGGGTGGTCACGGGCGCAGCGAGCGCCGGGTGCTGCCTCGGCCCCGGGGGCGGCCGGGTGGGGGCCCAACACCCCAAACCTTTCCCCCGGGGGGGCAAAGCCGCCTCGGGCCTTGCCAACAGCTTTCGCCGCGAGCGGTTTCCCCGACCTGCCGCCGAGGCCGGGGGGAGGCGCGGCGGGGCGAAGGCTTGGGAGCTGCCTCCGCTCCACGAGAGGACGACGTCCGGGCCGGGAGCAAGCGACAGACGGGCAGGGAGTTGGACGGGAGAAGAAAGAGAGGAGGAGACGGAGAAATAGGAGGCGCCGCCGGGAGCGGAGGGGAGGGAAGGCGCGAGAGCAGCACGTCGCGCCTGTCGGCACCGAGAGCTCGCCGGGCGCCTTTGAAGCGCCGCGGCCGCTTGGCGGTAGCTGACAAGCGCGTTGCCGTTCAAAGACCCTGCGCGTCTACCAGCCCTGGCACGCACAGACATTCCCGTCACGGCCCTCGGAGCCTGCGTTTCGGCTTTGATCATCTTAAAGCACATAAATCTTTCAAAAAACCTGGGAGGGAGGGAGGGGAAAGATTCTCTTTGGTGATGCTCAAAGCTGCTGCTTGACGGGCTGGGATGGCGACAGTGGCTCCGCGACGTCCAAACGAGGCTGCTAACGCGACCCGGACGGGAAGCCGGGAGAAAGGGGCCCATCTGTGATGTCTGCTGCCCAGCTCCCCTGCTCCGAGGACGGCGGGGGTGCACCCTTCATCGTCTTCCTGCGCCTTCGCTTCCGCCGCTGAAGCTGAACGGTGCAAGCGCTCAGCCCGCGGACTGCTTGAAAGCCAGCGATTTGCTGTGGCTAAATAACGTTTTCTTCAAGGGACAGTAACCTGCCTTGCCACCCAAAGCCACGGGCCTACGCCTCAGCCCAGACTCGTGCAGACAGGGGTAAGGTCATCCTTCCTATTCTTGGCCTGCATCTGGACTCATCGCTCAGCTGCTAAAAGCCAACAAACCGCCTTTGCATCCACCCAGTGGCCTCTGTGCACCAGGAGCCTGGTAAATATTGCTTCCCCGCTTAAAACCGAGCACCCTGCAGCCCTGTGCACTAATTCGATATGGTGGAGGACAAGGGGGGACTCCGCTCCCGTCGGCAGCCCAGGGTGGGAGCGCGGCCAGGGCTGCCTCGCTGCAAGCTACTTACACGCGTTGGGCGACCCGTTGGGGAGAGGCAGGTAGGATCCCGCTCGCCAAGACCTGGAGCGAAAGTTCTTCTTGCACTTGCCGCAGTCCTGCCCCGTGGTGTTGTGCTCACACTCGCACTGCAGGCTGCCCTCCCTGAAGGTGCACAGGTTGGCGTGGAGGTTGCATTTGCACCTGGAAGAGGAAGACAGCAGAGGAGATGTCAGGTATCGCTGCACCTCCTCCTCGGCCCCAGAGTAATCCCGTCCATGGATGTGAAATTGCAGAGGTGAAGCTGGGCTGGTTACCCCTTTCCTGTTCCTTTCGCAGGATTTTTTCCACCGAGCGCAGCTGTTTTCCCGGGGTATTTGGCGCTGGGGTTATGATGCCCACTTCCTTGCCCGAGGCGGATCTGCAGTCTCTGTTCTGAGGTGAGAGAGATTTTGCTCCCGCTATCTGACTGCAGGAGCACAGGCCGTTTAATGGTAAGTCAATGTCTCAAGCTGAGGCTCCAGTAAGGAGCCACATACGTTTCAGACTGTAACAGAAATCCATATGATTAGCTCAGATGTAGGCTTTTACTTGGAGGCAGAGAGGACAGCCCTGGGCTTTTAGTATGGTTAACACTGGTGTGACTCAGCCCCTCGATCCCTGGGCAGCGCACCGAATCCAAGAGCGTTTTTTTTCCCTTGGTGTGAAGTTGGGCAGCACCCACCCTCTCACTGCTTGCAGCACAACCCCGGCCTGCTGTGACCAAATTAATGTGCGGAAAAAGAAAAAGTCGCCATCAGAAGCTGCCTTTTAGTCCCAGCCCCATCAGAGAAGGCAACAACAAAAACCACTATTCAGCAATTTGCAAACATTAACCAACTTTTAATGAGCTGTAGTGCAGCATGCAGGGAATAATTATCTCCATGTGTGATAATTCCTGTTCCTCAGACTCCTGAGGTGACTTGTGCAAAGCACAGAGGTTGCCAGGGCTGAGCCTGTAATTCATGTGGCTCTATCGGCTCCCGGGCCTAAGCTCAGGCCACTAGACATGGACTAAGGGGACCAAAGTCTCATTTCATTCCAGAAAATGTATCCTAGCACAGTGCACTGAGGTTTCTCTGCTTTGTCCATGGTGCAGCAATTTATGCTCTCGAAAGCAGAACCATTAGAAAATAGCAATGCTGTGGCTTAGGCGAATGGGAAGAGCTGCCTGCCCGGGTAGCGCCGTGTTTTACAGGGGTGATTAAGCAGGAGGTGCCTAAGTGAAGTGTGAATAGAGAATATGGAGGGATATGGCCTGTTTCTTCGTGCGCTGTGTCTGCACTGGGATAAACGAAGCGGGTTGGGCTGGGAGCCTGGAGACGGGTCCCTTCAGCTGCGAGAGCCGCGTGTGCCCGCGGGTGCGCTGCTCCCCCTGCCCACGGCTCGGACCAGAAGATCCCTCCGAAGAGGCTCCCCGGACACCTTCCCAGTCCGGTGAGTCCGCCTTTGCCATGCTCCTGTTCGAGCACGGTGGGATAACGTGACCTCTCGTGTGGTTCTACCAAAAGCTGGCGACACTGCGTATCGCTGAACGCGCTAACAGCCTCCATGGATCCGCGCTCGGGGGCCGGCTGCGAGCCGGCGCTTCCAGAGCAAGGCAGCAGCTTTGGCCAGGATCCTGGGCTTCAGCTGCTCCGTGTCCTCTTGGCCTCTGATGAGGAAGAGTTTCAGTTCAGCTCTCGCAGCCCTCCTGAACGGGCGATGCCTGGCACTCGGGTGCAACGGAGCCCGACCCTGAATTACTCAGAGTCCCCCAAACGCTGCCTCCCGCACTCCCTTCAAAATCAGCGGAGGGGAGGGGAAGGCAAAGAGGGAAGCAGGCATCTTAGCAGGTTAAGGCAGGGCAAAACCTCACTGTTGCCTCCCTGGACCCATGCTGAAGCAGAGCAACAGCTCTGGGAGACACAGCTCTCCCCTCTCTCATTGCTGACGGGAGCAAAGAAACGTGAGCCAGCTCTAGGGCGCAGCGAAAAAATCCAGCTGAGAGGCGCACGATGCCCCGGGGGGGTATGAGGAAAGCAGGCCGAGGCATCTCCAGCTTCTTGGAGGTCTTCCCTGGGAACAGGCATCCCGAAATGCTCCTGTGTGCAGGGGAGAGGGAAGGTGAGATGCTGGCAGCTGCTCGTCCCAGGAGAGCTGGAGCCCCTTGGCTGGAGGATGTGGACTGCACCTGTCCCAGACCTGCTGCTCTTGCAGTGGGGACATGGCCCCTGCACCCCTGCGCTTCCTCCCTCCAAGGCAGGGCTAGTGCCTCGCGACTTCAGCTGCCGAGGAGGACCGGCAGCCAGGCACCAGCTCCTGGAACATCCCTCGGAGCTGCCTTCTGCCCCTGCGAAGGTGGCCAGGCGTTCCCTGGACGCTGGTCCGGGGCTGGCACCCCCAGGGCTGAGCCACGAGGTGTCCCGGGGGTGTCTCACTGCCGGAGCACGTCAGGACAACATGCACTGCGCTTCCCGGAGAAGATTCTCACTCCCTAATCAGTGTAAGCAAGGAAAATTAAATCAAGAGAAAACAGAGCCAGATGGTCGCCCTTCCCACCTGGTCCTGGGCCACCTATTTCTTGCTGCTCGGCCCTTAGCCACCCTGCAGAAGTTTTGTTATCCAAAGAATCAATTTTACTGGGGAATTGCTTTCTAATTTTGACCTTTGAGGATCATCAATCTAACCAGAGAAGTATCGCCTGAGCCTGCTGACCCCGCAGCACAGCGCTTTGCAGACCAATCAATCAGGCTGCATTATTTAATAGCAAGCAGCGGAGGGGCTTCAAACGGCCCCGACTGGCAAGTCTGCCTTGAACGAATGCTTCTGCGCCCGGGCCTCCCTGCTCCTCACCAGCTCAGCTTTAACCCCTTCTCTGCCTCCTCCGCTGAGCCTCCAGCCCAAGGACACACGCGCACGCTGCCCGTGTGCGCACAGCGGCTTCCTCTAGCCAAGCTCCAGCTGGTGGAGACTGGAGAAAATGACATTAGTCCAGTCCCCTGGGCAGAAGCTGCTAGTCCTGCTTGTCTCTGCTCATCTTCCTTGGGCGTCCAGCCATCTCGGGAAAGAGAAGATGAAGGAAAAGGTTAGGAGCTACTTAGCAGCAAGGCTTAAACTGCAGCAGAGGGGAAGACACCTGCTCTGTGCCCTACACAAGGCAACGATGGCCCTGCTCCAGGCTCGGAGCCCCTCCAGCTCTGCTCTCCTCCAGCAAAATGATTAGTGCAATGAGGTCCGTCTGGCTCAGAGGCTGATTGGAAGAGCTGGTGGCTTTTCACCTCTCCAGCTGGTGGTTCAAGACTGGCGGCGACGACACTACTGCTCGGCGAGCGTTCAGAGCCCCTGTGCGACGCAGCCCTGGTGGGTCGCAGCCTGGAGAAGAGCAGCCCCAGCGCAGATATGGGAGAAGCCACTGCATCTCCAGAGAGGCCACCACCTGGGGGACACCAGGGTCCCGCGCTGGGCTGTTAGTAGGTGCACGGAGCTGCGTGCTGCTGCAGATAAGCAGAAACCTGGTCCACACCATTCCTCAGCAAAAGGCCTGGTTGCTGGAGCAGTCTGTTTGGCCCAACATGTTACAGTCTGCACGATGGGGCATTTACAAATTCATCTTCAATGCAGGTCGTTTAGCCTCTGCCTTCCCCTCGAAATGGTGCAGTGTGATCAGAGGCTGCCAATGTCTCCACCAGGGAAAAACAAGGAGCTTGGAGCGCCAAGGAAAGTTTACAGGGATGTGCCCTTTTTTTCTTTCTTTCTTTCTTTCTTTTTTTTTTACAGCCATAAAGAACAGTTCGTTGTCCCTGCATTTCTCCAAGTCAGCATCCTGGAGGTCACAGCAGCAAGCGGTTGGAGAGGCGTTTCGGTGCCAAGCCAGCGTGTGAGGAAGCAGAGGCCCAGCGTGCAAGCTTTTAAAGGAGGTGCAGCCTGGCGGCGAGTGCCGCAAACCTGCAGGAACAGCTCTGGGGGTGGGAGAGCAGCCACCGCTCCTGAGCTTTCATTAATAATGAATTTTTAAATAACTTTAAAAAGAAACCCCAGCCCTTCACTTCCCTTCCAAAGATCTATATGTGTTTTACAACCTCCCTTCTGTCCATAACCCCATCTTGCAGAGCAGGAAACCAACAGAGAAAGGCAAAGAGCATCTCTTATTCCCCTTCCTCCCTGAAGGGCAGAGGCAGGCAGAGCCCGGGGTGGTGGCACCTCCTGCCCGGGGCTGAGCACGTGGCCCCACTCTCATGCTGTGCAGGGGTGGGAGAAGCACCTGCAAGGTGGGAGCCCTGGAGAGCTGCTCTGTGCCCTGCACCTCTCGCCAGCTCCCACCACGGCCCCGTCCTGCCTTCCCCTGAGCTCCTGGCAGGAGAAACTGGAGGAGGATGTGGGACAGCAGAAGGCCGCTGCACTGGGCCATGACCTCCCCTTTCCAAATCTCCATTGACTCCAACCTGTCCTCTGATTCCCACCCTGCACCCAAAGCGAAGCTGCTCCCACCGGGCCCCGGGGAAGCTGCGGAGACCTGTCCCGCGGAGCTGAGGGCTCCCTCTTTCCCCACCAGCATCTCTCTGCATTGGCAGTGGTGTCCCCACTGCTCCCTCTCAGCTTATCGGAGCTGGCACTGGGGAGACGCATCGCACGGCGGAAAACTGCTAATGACTGCCATCCAAAGGAAGGATTATGATAGCTTTCGCCTGAATTGTTTGCTCTCACTGTAATTGATGAGCCTTTAATGAGCCTCATGGGACGATGTGTTTGAAGGGAGCTCTTTCCTCCCCGTCCCCGAGGAAGACGGCGTTTCAACTGATCTCGGTTCTCGGGGAAACATGAATAACTCTTCCCTCTCTTTCTCTATTGTCATCCACAGCCGTTGCTTGCAGCGTGCTCAGGCAGCTGTCTGGCCGTGATTTACCCACCTTTTACCTGCTCCTTTGCCACTGTTTTGGCAGCTCAGCAAAAGCATGGAGCAAATCTTTTGGGCAAAGCATAGTGGGCGTTGTGCTTGGATTCTTTCTGGACCATCTGTGCGTGCGAAAGCAAGGAAAAATAGCTTTGGATGGCTGGACAACGTAAGAAACACCGTGCCTTTGTGGACAGGTGTTATCTTAGGGTTCGCCTTGCTGGGAGAAGGGATCGTTTCACTGTTTTGAGTGGCCCAGAGCAGTGCAGAAAGGGCCATGCCCAGTGCAAAGTGAGTGCAGCGAACACGGCTCATTCATGCAGGAGCAGAGCCATGAGCACAACCGAGTCTGCGGTCCGGAGGCTGAAGGAAGAGGAAGAGTCACTTTAAAGCCCTGTTTGTTTCAGCTTAAACCAGCGAGAGAGATTTTGGGTTTTGCACTTCTTGCAGAGCCAAAAAACTGAAAACAATCCTGGGTGAGGGCAGAGGGAAACGCTGTGAGTGGTTTTCTTCATTGCGGGTTTTCACTATTGGTCGTGTGGTAGGGACTCATGAGTCCTCCTGGCGGGCGGGAGCCCTGCTCGCTGCCCTTTGAAATGATTTGAGGTTTGGGTTACGAAGAGAAGACAATCTGAAAGATGCCAAAATGGAGAGCACGCTAGCTGGCTGTTGCCATTTGAGAGGCTATTTATTTTAAATAAGTTGACACTCACCAGCTGTCAAGATTCTGCTGACTGGTGGAACGTTATTTACATTCAAAGCTGTCTTAAAAAACTCACATGAAAACAAACTTCCCCATTAGGGGGTCAGGCAACAGAAGGGAGGAAGGGTGAAGAGGACATCATACGGATACATGAACATAAATATTTGCAGAGTAATGTGTATAAATGCTCTTGGTCTTTCTCCTGGAATGCAATAATGCCTGCAATTGAGTTCATTGGCCAAATTGAATTTGGGCTCCTGCAGAAGTCTCTTTATATTAAGTGCTTTAACATACATCAACTTCTCAGTCTATCGATGAAATTCTATTATCTGCTCAGGGCCGGACGCAACTGGGCAACAAAATCGGGGGGAAATAAAAACCTCCACAAAACTAAGCCAGAAGCGAGTAATAGGACCTTGGACATCTGTCTCCGGCTATTGACAAAGTGTCACGAGTGTCTGGGCAAAGGAGGAGCTTTCTGGGTTTCGTGCTAACTCCCTCCCAGCAAGTTTCTCCCCCATCTTGCAGCAGTGGGAGTAAAACCCGTTAAGAGGCTCATGGAAAGACAAACGAACAGTTGCTGCAAATTAACTTAATTTAACTATCTGACCAAGATTTTGCTTGAACTAGAGCTAATTTGAGCCTGGACCAATGCCAGGGAAATTCGCCCCGGCCACTCGTGCAGAGGTGCTCGGCGGAGTGTGGCAGAGGCAAGCGGTGCATTGCTAGAGCAGATCTGGCAGCCCTTGACACGAGGCTGCCGTTCCCGGGAGCCGGGAGGGCACGAAGCGGGGACGGAAGCAGGCTGCCCTCGCCCTGGTTCTCACGTCCCCCCCAGGGTGCTGAGCGCTGGGGAAGGCAGTGTGGGCTGTGCGCGCGTTGGGCAGAGGCAGCCTGGTTGCTCTCAGGGAGTTCGGGTGAGCCCGGGGATGTTGTTCCTGCAGCCGGGGCTGAGCGAGCCGTGCCCAGGGCAGCGTCCGGGCTGTGGGGAAGCCCACGCGCTCTCAGACCGTTTGCCCCAGTTCCCTGCAGGTCTCCTCTCCGCTAAGCAGCGGCCGCACAGCCGACGGCTCCACGCTGGTCTTCTGGGAAACACACTCAACTGGGGGATCAGTCATTATGCAAAGTCAAAGACTCATCCCAGAACTACTTTGCCAGACAAGTCAAGATTGCAAACAATGTTTCTCTACAACTAGAGGTTCTCCAACAACTTTTTCAACAGATTTCCTGGGAGCAGCCAGCAGGCACTTGATGCAGGCGTCCCTGATCAGAGTGGAGTTACGACTGAAGGAGAAACGCATGCTGCACTGCTGAAGGGCAGAAGCAGGAGACAGCAGGTGCACTGAGCAGGAATCGCTTCATCTTTAACTGAAATACAGCATCTAGCATCACCGCATCTCCAGAGCGGCACCAGCAAGGCAGGGAAGAGCATCCCTTGCAGGTGGGCACCACTGACAACTAACCAGCTCAGTTTACTGGAGGAGGCTCCTTGCAGGGTGGCCTTGATGCTCCACGTCTGGTGCGAGAGGAGGAAACTAGCACTCAAAGCTGAGGAGAGCAGAGGGCCTTCTCCTTCATTTCTTTTGTGCGAGCAGTTGTTTTAAAAGGAGAGAAAACAACGCAAACCCACAGAAAGCCAACGGCTTGTGAAGAGAGGTGAGAACCGCAGAGCTGCGAAGCTGAACATCACCCCTTCTCGATGGCGACTCATTGGCCTGAGCAAGGCCCCGCAGGGGAGGCACCATCTCTCCCCGCATGCTGCTCCGCAGTGAGTAATGCGTTCGCTCCTCCTGTGGTTCTCCAGGGACTTCTCACAGCAGCAGGACGGACAGACGGACTGAGCACGCGACGGGGCAGGGGAGGAGGAAGGAGCGCAGTCTTCCTAACCAGTCCAAGACTGATTCACTTCTCCTCAATCTGATTTCTCCTAACTGGATCCATGTGTCCTGGCCATGGCACATTAACTTCAATTAGGGCTCGTTAACGTCTCGGTGATGGAGCGTGCCCTGCCGTGCACCGCGGTAACTGACGTTATGAAGGGGAAAAAATTACTCCAGAGAGACACGGTGCGTAATGGAAACAGAAGCAGCATCTTTCCTCGCACCGATGCCGCGGCCAGGAGAAGCTCGTTCACCGCATCCCGGGAAGGCGACCAAGCTCATGGCTGCGCGGAGGAGAAAACCAAGCAGTGAGCAGAGATCTGTGGGGAAAAGTCTTTCCGCTTCCCCTCTTCACCCTGCCCGGCACGCGCGCAGCACACAGGCCAAGGGCTTTCTCCTGGCTATTCCTGTCTCGAACGCTCTGCTTCTCCAGTTACTCAGCGGATCAATAGGGACAGGATGGAAGAGGAAAAAAAAAAAAGGGGGGGGGGGAAGAAAAAGATACCAAGAGGAAGAAAGAGAGTAAAAATAAACTGTTGGCTGCAAGCAGAGAAATGGACCCGGCTGAAGTTGCGGGAGGAGATGGTGCGGAGAGAGGGCTCTCCTGGGGCAGACGAGGCCCCGGCACGGCTCCACGGGCAGCACCGGCCCCCCAGGGCCCTGCGGGGACCCTGCCACGCTCCTGCCTGCCCAAACCCTGGCGCTGTCCGGGGGCCAAGTGATGCCACGGCCACCAGGAGAGCCACAGGGCCCGTGAGCCAATGCGTGATCCCAGCCAAACCGGGGGGAGAAAACATCGCCCGCCCGGCGCAGGCGCCCCAGGGCAGGGGTGGTCCGGGGGGCTCGAGCTCCCAGCGGCACCACCCCATCCCCGGGCTGCTCCGATCGCTGGCTCGTGGCTCCTCCGCTCTCTGGGTAGGACCATCTGGCTGCTTTTTGCCTTTGTATTTTCATAACCATCGCCTTTCTCCTCTTCTCTGACCCCGTAGTGTGTCCCTAGTGACACACACCGGTTTATCTAGGCGCTTGCTTCCTCCCGCTCGAATGCGTCCAGCTCCCAGGCCCTGGGAAAGGCAGTGCACGTCCTCCGTCTCCCCACGGCTGCCCGCGCTGCCTCGGCCGCTCGCCGCTTCTCCCCGTCCCCCTGCAACCCTTGTGTCCGTCTCGCATTGATTTCTCCTTGCTTCCTCCTGGTGACCCACCCCTTGTTGAGCCAGACACAAGATTTAATTTGCTTTCAGTCCCTGCGCCGTAACTGGCTTTGCTTACAGCCGGCATCAGATTGCTTTCCAGCGACAAAACTGCTTGCTGGGACTGGAATGATCACAGGAGCAGAGGGCTAATTCACTTGAGGCTTCTCTACCTTAACCACCACGACGCCTCGGCAGCACGCAGGAGGCCATCCCTCCCGGCTCTGGGCCATCGGGGTGCAGAAGGCAGCCCAGGGCATGCGGCAGCTTCTTGCCCGTCCATCTGTCCAGGAAGAGTTTTGTCTCTCCTGGGGACGGACCGAGCAAGCGGTGGCTGCAGACAGGGAGTGCTGGAGTCGTGCAGAGCTGGGTCTTGCTTTAGCTCAGCATTTTGCAGTTGGGGTGGGAGCAGAAGCTGGTTTATAAGCGCTCCTTGCTCCTGGCCAAGGAAGAGCCCTCTCCTCGCAGAGGCCCCGGCGCGGCGGCGCCGTCCCTGTGCGGGCAGCCCAGCGGGGCCGAGCGAGAGCGGAGCCGAGCAGCGCGTCGCCGGACTGCGGCAGCCCTGGCAGCCCTCCACGCGGGGCACCTTGCCAGCGCTGGAGGGAGGTCTCCAGAAATTAGCCAACACGCCCAAACCCGTCCAATTCCGTCCCCAGCAAAAAGCAGCATTGCAGCTTCCCGCGGCCCTTTGCAGTCTGACCCTGCCTCACCCGTTGCACAAGCCACGGCGGCTCTTCCTTCTCCAAGGAGAGAACAAATGAATAAAACAAAAGTTTCTCTTGTTAAGCCTGAGGTCAGAGCTGGCTGTAGCTTCTGAGCACCTTCACTCGCCCACCAGGGTCTGAATGGTAAATTCAAAGGACGCTGCGCTCGCCGAAGCTAGAGGGCTGCGGAGGTTTTGCTCGTTGCCAGACCTCTGCGTTGAGCTGTTCCACCACGGTTCTTCCGCAGGAGGCCAAAGCAGCGGGTCTCTGCCTGGCACAACTAGTGCTCCATCTCCTGCTGCCACTGCTTGGAGGATGCAGGCTGCTGTAGGTGCTCTGATGTCTACTAGATGTTGCCACCCCTGGGGTGTTCAAAGGGATTGGTTTCCCCTGCCCTGGCTGCCTGTTTTCACAAAATTTGTAGGGGTTTAATATCTCTAAGGATTCTCTGCTGCTATTAAATGTTATTAAATTTGGTCAGTGAGTTCAAAGGATGGTGGAGGTGGAGGGGTGAGGGAGGAGGACAGCTGACAGCTAGGTGGACATTAGTTCATGGAGAGTCCTACCAGCACAGCCAGGAAGTGAAAAATGCTCAAGTGACATATCCTGCAGAGGGGACACAGACAAGATGAAGGGTCTTTGTGGCGAAAAGCATTCCTGGAACACCGAGAGCCCCAGGCCTCGTACGCCGTACAGCAATGGCTGTATTTTAACACGTCTCTTAAAGCATCAAGTATCCTGAAGGTGCTGTGGGCACGGTAATCAGTCCTGGGTGGCCTGCACAGTACGTATGAATTTCACCCATGCTTAGAAGGCAAAGGTCACGGCACAAGGGCATCAACTCTTTAAGCCCAATTTACCACTTCCTGAGCTGAAAAGCCCCAGAGCCTGAGCAGCCCTAACGCCTCGAGACCCTAACGAGCCCTAACACACCGCCGGTCCCATGCAGTACGCGCTGCCACCGTGCATCGGGGCGCACGGCCCGGCGCCGGCCCCGCAGCGCCTCCCCATGCAAACCCAGCGGTGGGTTTGTGGGAGATGCTCTTGTCACCCCGGACCGGCCCCGGCTCTGCGTGGCTCTGCCGCCGTGGTGCCCTTCCTGCCTCCCCCCGTGGAAAGGAAGGGCTCTTCCACTGCTGTGGCTTCCTCTCCCTTGGAGCAAATTCCAAGCCACTCTCGGTGGCACCTGCGCCACGTTTTTGCTTGCAAGGCTCAGAAGCAAACAGTTTGGAAACGATGCAAACAGCTCCTCTGTCGCTGTGGTGATCCTTGTTAGCGAGGGCTGGGTGATGGGGAGGTTTTTTTTCTCCCCCCCCCTTGCCTGTAAGTCTCACACAAGCTGAATCCACAAGCTGGATGGGAAATTAGCCATCTCGGCATTTTTCCACCTTACTTTGCTTTTTCGGTTGATGTCATAACATAACATATGGCATTGCACAGAGAAATGAAAAACAAAAACCAGGAGAAACAAACCCCCTCCTGCCTTCCTCGGCCCCAAAACTGCCGGGGGCCTTAGCCTCACGCCGACCTCATCCGACAGGGTTGGGACCCCGCGGTGCCGATCTGAGCCCACGACTTGGCGGTGAGTCGGAAGGCCCCATCCTGCTTGTACTACCGGTGGACCCGAGTTTAACGGGGAGAACCTTGCTCCTCGCACCACTACGCAGAGCCCTTCGCACGCCCCAAGAGAGCTGGGCAGAACCTGCCCGTGCTGGTGTGCACAGCTCGGGAAGGGGTGACCTCCCCTGAATCCTGCCCACCAGCCCTGCTGGAGTTGTGGGCATGTGAAGGAAGGTCTCAGCACCCTTCCGGCCTCCAGCTTCTCAGAGGGACTTCTCCTCTGGGGCTGCCGGCTTGGAACACGAAACATGCAGGAAGCTGCAACGCAAGCAATGCCATCGCGCTCGCCCGCCACAGTGGGTGTTTAGCCTTCACGGCTGGGCAGGGGCTACAGGCACTAAACAGTCTGAGGTCAGACAACGCGTCTCGACGGTAGGAGGGTAGTGCACCGGGAGAAACTGAGGAACAAGCCCAAACTCACACAGGATTTTGAGCCCTCTCTCTGCCAGGGTGGGCAGCCCTTGGAGAGGGGCGAAGGAGAGCCGCTTGAGCCTAGTTTTCATTTCCAAGTGCTTTATCGCATACGAGGATAGGACAGATGAGATATGGAGGGCAGTAGCCTGGCCAGCCTCAAGGAGTGCATCTGGATCCAAAAGAGAAATCAAACTCAGACCTTCCCGTCCTTGCCCCTGTCACGAGCCGTGCCCGAGCTCCCCCCGTACCGTACCGGCTCCAGCAAGGACACAAGCGTCCTTGTCAGACGCTCCTGCTGTAACCTTGCGAGTGCCCGAGCTGCTCACCGCAAGGACACAGCTGTTTTACTCCTGATGCTGTCCTGGCTTGGGAGAGAGAGTATTAGAGGGAGAAATACTGGGCTGATAATCTGATCGGTTGACAGAAATGCTGATGGCTTACTTTTCTAACAGTAACCCTCTTCTCATCCCTCCGAGAAGAGACACCCAAAGAAAAACAGCGGCCGTTACCTGCCAATGACTTCAATGTTGGAGATGGCATAGAAGTACTTGTACAAATTTTCCCTCTGCACATAGGTGCCACCGAGGGCCGGTCTCAGCAGCCTCATCCTCAAGTCAGTCATGGTGAAGAAGTCCTTCAGGCCTTTGGCGCTCTCCAGCCGGGTGTACAAGTTGTCCATGTTCTTGAGGTCCGGGCCAGCAAAGATGGCAAAGCGGTCCCTCACCTCGAACCGGACGTTCTTCTCCTTCTTGGAGCCCACCCAGCGGGAATACTCCTCCGTGCAGAGGACCCTGTTGGCACTGGTGGTAGAGAGGTCCCTGACCCTCCGTGCTGGCATGCTGAACGCCTCCATGCAGTCATCCGCATAATATTGGTACGGGTGCCAAGTCCTCCCGTTATCTAGGGACTTCTCCAGCATCATGATGGTGGGCCGGCCGTACTCGAAGGTTATCACGATGTCGTCCGTCAGCTCGATGCTCTTGTTCCAGGACAGCGTGATGTTAGCTAGCAGCGGCTCCGGGTAACGGCGCCACGTCACGCTCTGCCAGTACGTAGCCAGCCCTTCGTCCTCCGTGTCAAACATGAGTTTGGGCGGGTGGGCCAGGTCCGGGTTGGAGGCGTCGCACTCGTCGCTGCACAGGTACGGGTTCTCCTGGAAGAACAACAACCGTCACAAGAGAAGAAGGCAACGCGGGGGCATCACAGGTGCCCCGAGCTCACAGCAGCGTGGCCCAACTTGCCCAGTTACTGTTTTTAGCTGCGTTTACATTTGCCAGTGTTAAATGTTCAGCTGAAATGGAGCATGCCAGGGGTCTGGCTCTGGATGATGCTATTTCTGAGAATGAATTTAAGACAAAAATATGTGGATTTGCCTTTGTTATAAGACTGACTGAGCTGTTTCCTTTGAAAGGCCCTTTGGGAAAGGGCCTTCAAATTTGGTAAGGGGGTAATTTTCATAGAAAGCACATTCCCTGAGACAGTCTCTGAGAAATTTCACTTATGCTCGGCCGAGATATGAGCCTACGGAAAGCCGCAGTTCACGCTTGCAGGAACTGAATGGCTAAAATTCCCCAAAGCACCAGCTTTACTATGCATGTTTGTGCCTTCATCAGCTCCTCACGCTGAACGAGCTGGCGAGACACCATCCCCACAGCCTCTCCAGGTATGGTCCAGCACAGAGTTACAGACAGGACGCCCGATTTCCCTGAGCTGGGACAGGATCAGGCAGTAGCAGAGAGAGCAGAGATCCTGGTTTGTGCTCCCAGTGTCTCTGCTGTCCCCAAAGGATGCACTGAGGAGAGTGTCCTGGCCCAAAATAACTGGAAGGCTGACCTGGAAAGGACTTGGGAAGAGGAACAGGGAGGGGGAGGAAGAGGGTGGACAACCCCGTGCCACCTCTCTCATACCCAGAAGGGGAGCCAGGAATCCTGCAGGCTAAACACACTTCCCACCAATTTGTGTTTGCTGCTCGTACGCGTGCTCTTACCCTGTGGCAAGTACAAGCTAATCTGAGTTAACGTCTTTCTTTGCAGAAATGAAGTTACATAATTTTGCGCTGCCATGTGCATCTGGCATTCCTGCTGCTCAGCCGGGGACCAGCCGCTTCTCGAGCCACGCCAGCTTCCCGGGCTGGAGGCAAGAGGTGCAATGATCCTCGCCAGTCCCCGGGGGCCTGCGCCGCCAAGGTTGTCTCCTCCTACCCAGATGACTGTCTACTGCTACTTCTGCTGTGTCACTCATTGCTCACAGCCGTGGGCAACGGGAGGAAGCTCCAACCATGCGCAGGGACCGCTTTGCCCACGCGTGACACTGCATGACCGAGCTTTTGTGTTTGGCAGTGACAGACATGCATGCGTGTCATGCTAAATTGCATTAAGGGCACATCATTAAGGTCACACAAGCAAATGTTGAAAATTTTGGATGTGCGCGTCAGGGTTATCTCCGTGGGTTTCTTGTACATGCAGTTGTGTGTTAAAGCCCTTAATCACAGGCTCTTTTTCCCTGCAGCCCCTGCCTCAGCCCCTGTGTAGCTCAGACCTGTTTGGGGGATGGAGCGGGGCTCTGCAGCAGAGGCTCCTATCCCCCTGAAAAGCTCTGCATGCGTCCACAGCAGACTGTAAATCTTTTTTTTTTTTTGCATGTGAGGCTTCTCTTTACTTCTTACTGTCATTTTACCTCTCTCAGACCCCAGATCCAGAGGACTGGGGGAAGGAGAGGGCCGGTGGGACCCTGGGCTCTGCGGCAGAGCTGGGACCCGTCTCCCAGGAGGCCAAGGCGCCTGGCAGCGAGAAGAGCTGATAAAGCAGCTGGAGCTGCTTGAGGTTGATGGATGGAGGAGAGGAGGTGAGGCTGCTGGGGTGCAGGCTCTGTCCTGCTGAGCACTGCAGACTTGCAAGGTAAGGCCCGGAGGGGCTTGGTGGTTTGTTTTCTGGATGCTTTGTGCTCTGGGTGTGTGTGCCTGCAGGACTGGTGTTGCAGTTGGGGTGCAGGATGTTGCTGTTACCCAGTTTGCGGCAGGAGCTGGAGGTTTGGATGGCTGCAGGGGTTGCGGTTCCCGGCCACCTGGGTCGTGTCTGGCCCTGGGGCTGGGAGAGCCCTGGGGCTGTGAGCGTCGGGGCAGCGGTGGAGGAGGCTGCTCCCTGGTGCTGGGCACTGGCCTGGTGAAATGGGCTTGCTTTGAGCTGGGTGAACTGCTGGAGCCGAGCTCTCCCCAGGTGGCCGTGTGGCTTTTGGGGAGCCCAGTTTCCTCCCCTAGAGAAAGGGGAGGAGGGAAGCTGACTTGCAGAGCGAGGGCTTGCAAGCATGATGATGGCTGAGGCTGTGCTGTGGATGTTGATGTGTATGTGAGGTGCTTTGGAAAAATCTGGCTTTTGCCATCTCCAGTTGGGCAACCAGAAGTACTGGAAGCCACTTGGAGCTCTGTCCTGGCTTTGCATCTGTGAAATGGGCCCATCATGCCTTCCCAGGCTCAGAGACACGCGCCAAGTGCGAGCAACTGTAGCGTGCAGAGGCTGCGGCGCTGAGAAGCTGAGCAAAGCCCAGGGGGAAATAAATAATTCTGTCTTTGAAGCATCGCTGGAGTAGTATGCTTTAAATAAGGCAGAGGGCTGCTCAGCGAGCAGCGGGGATAAAGCGAAATACTGAGCAGCTGATCTGCACACAAGCACCAGCCTCCTTCACAGCGGATGAAGCCGTGGCCTTGGGGGAAGGGGGCACCTGTAAATAAGCCAT
The DNA here is from genome assembly GCF_003343035.1 of Apteryx rowi. Classification (NCBI taxonomy): domain Eukaryota; kingdom Metazoa; phylum Chordata; class Aves; order Apterygiformes; family Apterygidae; genus Apteryx; species Apteryx rowi. Next base: position 2,447,398 of record NW_020448196.1, on the reverse strand, counting down.
GGGTTGTAGCGCATGTGCACCAGGCAGCCCGGGCACAACAGCGAAAGCCAGTTGAGCTGCTTTGGTGGAAAAATAAGCAAATTGCGGTGTGGGTGAAGCAGCCCCTGAAAGCAGCCTAGCTCTGCCTCAGCACTAGCAGGTTTGACCCTGGACGAAAAGGGGGAAAACTTGCACCATTTTCAACCCCAGCACGCTCTCAAACACGTGCCTGTAAGGACACAAGCAGCGCGCTGGCTCCTGCCCGGCTCCCCTTGCTTTCTTTCCAAATAGGGGGGAAGCCCCACGAGCGCCTATCGGGCTCTGAGCCGCCCCCTGCGGACCCTCTGCTGCTGTGACATGCTGCTCCGGAGCAGGGATTAACAACAAAAAAAAAATATTGACGTATTTAATATACGCTCCTGACTCGTCATGTTCAGGGGAATTGTTCTTCTCTGCTAATGAGACCCAGCTTCCTGCTGGGGGATAGAGCTGCTTTTTAGCACGGCTTTGCAGTGGTCGCTGGTAGGAAAGGAAGAAAAATCCATGTCAGTGGAAGCTAGGGGGGTTTAGCACTGTTTCCTGTGCTGAGCCAACATATTGCGCTGCAGTATGGTCCTACCGCGAACTAGCGGTCGCACAGGTGGCTTGACAGGTCGGTCCTGAAAAGACCGTCTTAGAGCTCCGTTTTCACCTCCTGTCTGGATGAAGCGGCGGCCAGGCGGCCTCCTGGCGTGTGGCTGATCCGTCAGCCAGTGGGGAACTGGCACGAGGCTCGTGGCCGCGGCAGGAGGCTGCCGATAGACTGAGGCCGCCGCTTAGCGCGGTTCTGCACCGGCGAGGGCTGAGCGTGCGTACCGGGCTGGCGCAAGCACCCTTGCCGGGGCTGTGCTCGCATCGCGTGCAGCAGCAGCCAGGGCTGCCGAAGCACTTCAGCTGGGTTCATTGGAGTTTCCACTGAGTATTTGTTGCTGTGGCTGGCCCCAGGGTAGCCACGCAGGCCAACCTGGCCTTCAGAGCTGGTGGTGCTGTGGGGGACTGCTCCTATCAAGGCTTTCTGTGGAGGCTTCCTTATGAAGCCATTGCCAAACTACACGAGGGAAGGACCTGGTGGCTGGGAATGATCAAACGCTAGCCAAGCCAGCGAGGAAGTGTGAGATGACACCTGCCATGGTGAAGGGTGGAGTGGACAGGAGGCGAAGCAGGTCTGGGAGCAGGTAATGGTCTGACAAGCATGGTCCCGCTTTGAGCTTCACCATCTGGAGGGACGGAGTTGACTCTGCAGAGGCCAGCATAAGAGCATGGTACCTAGCCAGGAGGGCTCGGACATGCGACCTGGTGTGGCGAGAGCAGGGCAAAGCGGAGCCAAAACTCTGCCCATTGCCCATAGGCTTGTCTCAAAGAAAAGGGAGCGGTAGATGCACAATCTCTGCTCGCTCCCGTACGTTCAAACCTGTAAATCCACACAGCTCAGCAGACAACAAGCCCAAAGATGTCTTTAACTGACCCGATGCTCAGGAGCAGCATATGGTCTGGATATCTGTGTACCAGTTGTTACAGGGCAAACAAAGGAAAATAACCTTTAAGTGACAATGCTGAGAGGTGCGGAGGGCCTCAAAAGCCACCGAGTGAGTCACGTCACTTATAGCTTCCTCTGTGAAAATGAAGTGTTCCTTTTTGGGGTTTGGCTTATTGAAATGTCCTTCCTCCTCGGGACGCTCAATACACTTTCTAATGGTGGGGTGGTTTGGAGTCAGCCTGGAGGGCAGGGAAGAACGGAAACAGATGGCCATACTTTGGCTGCTCTGTTGGTCCTCGCAAGATCGGTTAAAGCACTGTTGAAACAATTCCAGGTATTATTTTTGAATCTGGTTTCCTCATCCAAACCATGCGTCCTCCAAAGAATCTGTCCAGAGTCTCGAGATATTTACATCTTCGATATAAAAGTCAGAATGCATTAGCCAGTCAAACTTGGTCTCAGCAAGCTTAAAATAAAACAGTTCACTTTTAGTCTCATGCTATTAAATCAGTCGTGAATGTCCTCACAGCAACTAGATGTTGCAGGTTTCCAACTCTCCAGCAAGCTCTTCCGATTGCTCTTTTTTTATGTGTGCACCAAAGCGATGTAGCCTTGCTTAGCTTGAGCTCGTGGCCCAAACTGGCCAAGCCCTGGAGGCAAAAGGCAAGAGTGTGGCTGAGGACAAGTCGTGAGAACAAACAACAGATGTCCTGGGGCACGACGTGCCTAGAGATGTGCCCGTCCAGCTGCAGATCCACCCCTGGGGATCAGCCCTGCCTTGTCACCGTGCCGGCGTCAGTGCTCAGATAGTGCAAAACATCTACCGTGAATGCTAAGGGCTGGTCCTAGCCGTGTGGGTTAATGTGATTTTTGGGTCATGTCTTGTGGGGTGCAGCACCCTTGCTCTCTTGTCTCCCTCCACTGAAAGCCCTTGGACGGGAGGGCTCAGCACCTCTGAAAACGGTGTCTGGCCCCTGCCCAGGCGTGAGGACGTTGCCTTGCACCCCGGGGTGACACTGCGCCGGAATGGCAATACCGCCGGGGGCGTTCGGAAGGTCGGAGCCGGCACGCGGCGACTTGCTCGCTGAGGCAGGATTTCTTAAGAAACAAGATATCAGCCTGACAAGCAAGGACGCGGGAGGACAAGGCGCTGGAGCGAGACTGCTGGCCCACCTTGCCGGCAAGGGAGGGGACGGGGGGAGCAGACACAACAAGAGACCCCGGTTTTACGAAACCCAGCTGGTTTCTAGGGCTCTTAAGGAGTGTACAGAGTTGTTTTGCTTTTTTTCTTCTGGCAGATAATGCCATTTTTAAGCCTCCCAGCATAAAATTATATATTTTTGTAGGTGAAACTGCTTGATTAATCATTAAGCTGTTGAATATTTTAAATAAACTAGACATCTGTTGTGAATGGTGAAAGCTGCACAGAAATAAAACTGCAGCCTTTAGTAGATCTCCATGCCAAAGGGAAACTGGAAAGAAATTACAAATGCTAGCTGCACGATGAAGAAAAACACTTAATATTAAGGGGGAAAAAAAAAAAGATTTAAGCCATGAAAAATAAGTGGATGATATGAAAGTTGATACAGCTTGGCGCAAGCTGTAATCAGAGCTCTCGTAACCTGGTCTGATTTGTTTAACTCTTGTCTTGGCTGCGGGAACGTCTCTGGACTTGCTCTGCTTTCAGGGGTCTGTTCTGCTTGGTGAAATCATTTTGTTTAGGTCGAGGCCTAAGCAAAGGCCTTGGCCTTTTCCTTGCCTTTGTATTTATTTATTTATTTTTTATCGAAGGGGAAAAAAGTTAAATGCATTGGTCTGGCCTAAACATCTGCACTGTCGTGTAGGCTTCTGTTGTGTCCTCGTTTCTGTAGCGTTTTTCTTCCCCTAAACTGGCTCCCAGATGGGAAATGCAAGATCTCACCTCTTGGGTCTTTCCAGGCTTTTCTGCACGAGCTGATGATGGCTGGAACGAGGGGCACGAGGGGAGCTGGTGCAGGCAGGGCTTGGCCAGTGTCTCCCCTCTGCCCTGTAGGTGTTTATCAGCCCCAAGGGGAAGTTTTGCTGAGCAGCACAAGCATTTCCGGGGGGGGAAAAACAGCCCCACAAGAAATCAGCATTTTGCTGGCCTTGAAGCCGGCTTGGTGTTGGAGCGGTTTCAACGGCAGGCGTGATGGGGAAGGCAGCGGCATGGAAACCTCCTTCCCTCGCTCTGGGGAACGCCACGGCCGCCTAACCTCGCTCCGGATTTCCATCCCCCTGCAAGGTTGCCCCGTCCCTCAGCGCTCGCCCCGTCCCACCACGCTTGGGGTCACCAGGTCCCTCCGCTCCCGCCGTTGATTTCCAGCTTTGCGACGGAGCCGACTAGATTTACAATAGATTTACGTTGGCGCCGCGCGCAGCAGCGGGTGGTCAGCGGCGCTCATGTGCGTTTTCGGGGCCTGCTCTGGCTGCGGGAAGGTTTTCCCCAGCGGCGAGCGGAACAAGCCCTGCTCCGTCCCTGCCTTTCCCGCGGGCTCGCCGGCACAGGGAGCCCCAAGGCATCCTCCACGCGCCGCCGGGTCCCCCGCTGAGCGCGAGGGGGGATGCAGGATAAAGCCGAAATGCTCATTTCGGTGCTTTTGTTTTGCTGCTTCTCTCCTCTCTGCTCAGCTGAATCCCCCCGGATTAATCCCGGGATTAGAGGCCCTGTCGCCGCTCGTGCGCAGGCGGCTCCGAGCGCTCCTCGCCGAGCTGCTTGCACCCGCGGTGCTCGCGGCCCTTTTGGGGCTGCGGGTGTTATTTGTCTCTGCGGGGGCTGGCCGTGGCGGTGGTTCTGCGGGATCCGAAGGAAATTCAGTCCCGACTTGCCGGCCCTGCCCCTTCCCTGTGACGGGAGCGATGGGAACGGGTTCGGCCTCGGCGTTTCCATCCCCGTCGCAGCCCGAGCGGCAGCCGCCGTCCGCTCAGCAGCGGAGCAGCCCTCCGATTTCCGCACCAGAAACGGCGGGCGAGGGCCGCGCTCAGCGCTGCCGAAGTCGGGAAACTTTCTTGGCTTTTTCCCTTTGAGCTGGGTTTAAAGAGGCAGATTTCCCAAACAGAATCGCATTCGCGTAGGCGAATGCACCAGCTTGTCCTAAAGACGTTATAGCCTGTTTTCACCCTTGCTGCTGTTGACTTAAGGGGTCGACCGCTCTATCCGTGTTTATGCAAAGACAAGGTGATTTTTTATGATCAAAAATAACATTTGGGGGTAATTAAATCTCATGCTTCAGGGCATAAACCATAACCTGCCAGTGGCCAGGATGGGATTCCCAGAGAACTGGAAATATTTTCTGACAATTAATTTTCACTCTCTTCGTGGGCTGGGAGGGATCAGAGGGGTGAGACAACCGTAATTAATTTACAGCGATTATTTCCAACAGCTGGCAAGTGGCGAGACTCGCCGGCGGAGACGGCTGGGAGCGCGGGAATCACCGAGCAGAAATAAGAGGCCGACGGCTCTCGAGCGCGCCAGTCCCGTGCCGTCCGGGCGCCTCGCTGCCGGCTGGCCCGGGGCGAAGCTCTGCCCCCCTCGCCCCCGCCGGGCAGCCCCAAACGGGAGCCCAACGCGTCGGGGGCGAGCGCTTGCCCGAGCGCTCAGGGACGGTGGTGGCTCTGCCGTGCACCGCACGGACGTGCTGAGGGGGGATCGCAACCAAAACTGTGCTTTTCCTAAAGCAAGCCTCAGCAGCGCTCTTCAAGGTGACGCGTCTTCCCCTATTTTTTTTTTTAATGCTGTTTTTGTCAAGTTGCATATGCTTTAGCTAATCCAGAAGCTTTTATTTCCCGTGTGCAATGAAGATGGTGTTTCCTCGTGCCGTGCGGCCGGGGCCAGGGCTGCTGAAGGAAAGCGCCGCTCACACCCTTATAAAAATGATTTCGATGAAACCCTGCGCTCAGATAGCTGAGAGCAAGCAAAGCCCGTGCCGAGCGCCGAGCCGGTGCCGCTCGCTTCCCCGCTCGTGTTGTCCATCCGAAGAGACGTCCTGGAGCGGCCGAGGCACGCGGCAGGTCCCGGCAAGGCGTCGGCGAATACGGGACCGATGCTTTAGCAGCTTCGGGTCCGTCGGGGGCGGCCGGCTGGCGCCTGCCCTTCCTCGCCGCTTCCCTCCCCGCGCCGTGAGGGCAGCGGAAGCGACGGCGGAGCAACCGCCTCGCCAGCACGCTGCTCCCCGCTGACACCTGCGGGTCCCCCCGGACCAAACGCCGGGCTGAGGGGGGGGCGGCCGGAATTTCGGTGCTTGTTGAAACCACGGTACGCCGCATACGCACCAAAATCCCTTGGCGCCTGCTCTTGCCGAGCTGGAGATGGGTCGGGAAAACCTGGCATCGCGACGAGCTTTGGCAACCTCCCGGCGGCTGGCAGGACGGGCTCTGCGGCGGTGCCGGTGTTCCCCGGAGCCGTGGGCACAGCCAGGGTTAAGGGCGGCCCGGAAAATTCCTCTGCTAAGCAGATAATCTCGTCGCTGCGCCGGGCACCCCTGCACCAGCAGCCGCGGGCAGGCGCTCAAAGCAGCAGCGGCTCAATCCTGTTGACTGCTCGTCTCCAAACCTGGCCTTTCTGTACCCAAGAGCTGCAAGCTTTGCTCTTCCCGGGGCCCTTCGCTGGAGCTCGTCCCCAAATTAAGCCGCTTGGATCCGGCCCCATCCCCTTATTTGCCAGATTAAGCCCGGCGTCTCGCCGCAGAGAAGTCCCTGTGCGCAGACCCGCGCGGAGCTGCCCGAAGGAGCACGATAAGCCGCCCCGGGTGCTGTGCTCTAAGTGCAGTATCGATTCAGGGCTAAGAAAATGCTTAGGAAGTAGGAAGAGCGTCCTGCTCTCTAAAAGCCTGTGCGCCGCGTAAGCTCGATGCAGGCAGCCTTTGCGGAGAGGTTTGCTACGCTGCTATTAATATTTTATCCCGTGAAGGAGGCCGGGCTGCCCTGAATGGGGGAGGGCAGGGCGCGGAGGCCGGCGGTGGGAAAGGAGAGGCGAGCAGAGGCGCTACGGCGTTCCTCAAATGCCGATCCCTCCCCCCCCACCCAAGAAAGCCTCCCCGGGGAAGGTGCAGCTCCTCGCTCGCGGGTGCCCCGCGCCACCCTGGCCACATCCTGCCTCTGCTGCTGCTGCAAGGACTTTGCTCTTGCTGTTGCGTGATAAGTATTTAGCTGCTTTATCCGTGCCTGTATTTTAAGGGTAATGTTTTAACAGACATCACTGCTAGCACTGTGCGGTGGTCAGCCTGTAAAGCACTTGGCTGCCGGGCTGGAGCTGTCCCAGAGGATGGGACCAAGATGTTCTCTAGAAGGTCCTCCAGGACCTCCTTTAGCAGCAGGGAGCTAACGCAGCTGAGCAGCCTGGTTCCCCCAGGGACGGGGGGCTTGAGCCTGCTGGCCATGAGCAAAAAGCAGTTGAGTTTGCACTGGTTCTCCCTTTGGGATATATCCCCCCAGAAAAGCCGTGGAGGACAGGGCTGGACGCAGCGGTGAGCGGAGACCACCGCAGAGAAGGTGCCCTGGGTGGTCAGGGAGAGCAGAGACCCGTGCTCGCACACGAGCGTGCACCGAAACGGCCGCGGCCACCAGGCATTGCTTGTGCACGTGCAACCCCTCTCCCGGCACGGCCGCGTCCCTGGCGCTCGCGTTGCCCTGCTGCTATCAATCACGCGCTGACGCTCGCCGTCCTGGGCACCGCGTCCGACGCAGCGGGCTGGAGCGTGACCCAGCCTGGGGGCCCTTCCGCATTGCCGCGTGCCTGGAGCGAGCGCGACGGCCCCCTCGCGCACCGGGAACCCGTCTGCGGGAAGCTGGCGAGCAGAGAAGTCTGTACGGAGCCCCAAAAACACGCGTTTCCCCGCCCGTGGCACAGAGCAGGCGCGCGGAGCCGCAGGTGCCGGGCGCCGCAGCGAGCGCGGGTCACGGCAGCGGGAGCGCATCGGTAGCCGAAGCGGAGCAGCGTGGGCGCGGGGCCGGCGCTGCCGCGGGGACCTTGCAGCGAGCTCCGGGCGCTCGCCCGAGCCTGCGGATGGGATTGGCACGGCGGCTGCTGGCTTCCTCGCCTGTCCCCAGCCCGCTATGCAATGACACCTCTGCAAATCTCCCAGCCCGTGTTGTGCTGAGGGCGCTGCGTTCCCGCGAGCGGGTGCTAGCGGAGGGAAGGAGGTTGCTGCCGCGGGCGCCCCCGCTACCACCCTGCTCCGGGTGGGCAGCAGCCCTCCGACGGGGATAACGCTCCCGCTGGGGGCTGGAAGTCCAAACTATCGCTCGGCAGCACCCGGGGCAGGCAGCACGTTCGGGAAGCGGGCGCCGCGCGCAGGGCGGCAGGCAACGGTGCTCAGGTCCTGCCGGAGTGCTGCCGCTAAGCCGGCACCCCGCGTGCGCAGTCAGCCTGACGAGCCGGAGACCTGGGCTCGGCTCGGCGAGCAGCACCGCGCTGCTGCTGCTGCGCACGCTTGGGTGAGCTCCCTGTCCAGGTCAGCGGAGGAGCGCGCTAACCGCCGGGAGCCTCCGCGCCGGGAGCCCCTCACCCTGCCGAGGCGGCTGGGCGCAGCGCCGGGGGGGTCTGCAGAGGCCGGGTGCAGGTCTGGCCCCGTTGGGGGAGCATGGCCAAACTCGGTCGTTTGGGCAGAAAAAGGCTCCGGTGGTGCCTGCAGCGGGGTCCAGGGGCCGCTTGGCCCAACCGCGTCCCCCGTGCACCTTCCAGGTCAAGCACGTGCATCCAGGCTGCTGATGCAACGAGGCTGCTGCGGAGGGAAGGGGCTGCGTCCCCACGGGCTCAGGGCAGGGTTTCGGGCTCTGCGTAGGCGCGTTTCTATCCAATTTGTCCAAAATTTGTCCCGCTGTAAAGCAAGGTGAGAACTTGCCACCCAAAGTGGTGCATGGTTGCGTTTTGTCGCGTGCTGTAGGGGTGGCTTTAGGTGGGAGCAGCATCTGCAAGGATGTGGCACCCCTATACGCGACAGCCGGGCCCATGGCCACCGTCGGCGAGGACTGAGGAAAAGGGTCGGTTTTCAGACGGATCAGCAAACCGGTCGGTGTGACTGTGGCTTCCCAGCCGGCAGCGCAAACGCCGTGGTCCCCAGCGCAGGGCCATCACGCGAAGGGCACTGTGGAGGGGTCAGGGCACTGCAGGGACCTTAAAACCCCAGATCTCAAAATCCTGGCAGTAAATAGGTCGAGTTTGGGGCCTGAAGTTATAATTCAAGCTCACCTAAGGGCTAAAATTAAGCTTTCATTTATGGGCAACGGGCTGCGGCAGGAAAGCATTCCTTCCCGCCAGAATATTATTGTCTGTAGGGAGAATTCCTTTTAAAGTTTAATAGGAAATCATTTCTATGTTATATAATATAATAAAAATTTTCAGAAAAAATAGGAGAGACTTTCCTCAATCCCTTAGGCTTCAAAAGCTGCTTATGGAAAAATGTACCTGGTGTTGCTGTATGAGCGTGTGTAAAACACACTTCAGGAGCTGGTCGCCCGGCTCTGGCCAAGGCGCTGCCCCAGCGCGGCTCTGGAGCCGCTTCGCTTAGCCGTTGCCCCTGGGCCTGCTGCTCCCTTTGGAGAACAAACCTTCCTTACAAGCAGTTGGGTCTCTTTCCCGTCTTTTTTGAGGGGGGGAAGCTTCCAGTTCACGGTGCCAATTAAACCTACTTGACAGCCTGATTTTTATCACCGCGTCTCTTCCATCAGCGAGCTGAAACGATTCTTGTTAGCAGAGCAATATCCCGCTTTGCAGCGCGATGAGTCCCGAACTGGGCATTTAAGGAAATTGCTATGGACTGCGCGGGGAAATCCCGTTTGCTCAGCGCTCTCTAATTTGAAGCTGAACTGTATTCCCTCATTTTCTGCAAAGCCGCCGCTTCTCATCACGCCGAGCTCCCGCAGCACCCGGACTCGCCTCTGTGGCAGCCTCTAATTTGCAGAGCAGCTAATAACTGTCCCCGCGCGGGTCCGGCCCCGAGGGCAAGGCGGTAACTGAATGTGCCTGGAGCGTCCGTGGGGCAGGGGGTTGTTCCCGTTTTACGGATGGGAAAAGAAAGATGCTGCTTTCCCTCCCCGGGACCCTGAGCGAGGTGTTGCCCGAGGATTTTGACTCGTGCTGGTAGATTTTGGCATAAAGGCAAAGTAATCGTCCCAATGCCACATCACGGATTTAAGGAAGGGACAAAGGGGAGCTCCGACTCCCAGCCCTCCGCCAAGGCCAAGGACGTTTTGAGATCGGCCGCAGGGAGAGCCGAACTTATTCGGGGCGGAGAAAGAACATCCGCTTTCCTTAGAAAGAGGTTTCCATCGGCCTTGCCCGCGGTCCCTGCTGGGCCCCGGGATGTTTTTACACGCTGGAGCCAAAGGCTGCCCGCTCTGCCCAGCCACGCTCGCGCGTCTGCCGTAATCCGGACGGTGGAGCCAGGGCAGCACGTGCGCTCCTGTGGGATGTGGCCAAGGGGGAAGGCTGCTTTGGTGGGTTTTTTGGTTGGCTGGTTTTGGTTTTCCTTTTTTTTCTGTCTCTGCTCAGGGTACCAGAAGGGGCAAATCCATCCTTTAACTGTTAGATCACGCTGCATCTTTCGGAATCTCTTTGGAAGAGCATTGCTGAAGCAATTCCGTTTCCCTTCCAACTATAAAAACTTGGATTTTCATTTTGGTAACCCCCAATTCTTTGTTTGCACCTAACCAAAGGTGCAAAGATATGGTCAGGCGGAGGTGGGTGTGAGATGAGCTACAAGAACGTAAGGAAAAGCGTTTCTGAGGCTAGATGTTTGTCTGCTTTTTCCAATTGCATCAGCTGGTCTCATAAGGGAAATGAGCTCTTCAGTATAAACCTTATAAATCAAGTCACTCTGAAAAGTTTAGCTAAGAATCCTTAGCTAAAACCAACGTCAAATTTGGCTGAATGTGTAATAAATAAATAAAGCTTTTTCCTTTCTGTCCCCGTGCCAAAATCAACAAGTTCTATTAGCTGATGAAACAGTGCTGACGCTAAATAAAAATACCCCTGACCCATCAGTAGGGGCTAAGAGCTCGGCCCCGCACCCAAGAGCGGCGCCCCGACACCTCCGCGAGGCCCTGCCGCCGCGGGGCCGGCTCCCGCGCCTCGGAAACCTCCGGAGCTGCAGACGTGGTTGGAGCAGGGAACGTGCTTCGGGTGTGCGCTTGCCTTGTTTTTTTTTTCTTCACCCCCCCATATGTGAATTGCCCTAGAAACCTCCCTTTTTTTCTTTTTTTTCTTTTATCGTGTGTGCAGAACACCAAAGCTTGCAGGCGCAATCCTCCAAGGTCCCTGCTCAACATCAAAGCGGCACTTCAGCATGTCGGATTATGTCAACACCCGGCAGCACCCTGCCAGCCGTGCCGGGTGCCCGGTCCCTCTGCCAGGTTTGATGGCAAAGTAACGCGGAATTTCTCATCTGCCGCCCACGAGCCCATGGAGACTTGCCACAGGCGAGCAATGCTTTTCCCGCAGAAAATCCCTCATCTGAGATCCGCGTTTAGCTGGTTTAGGCCGTGCGCTGGATGTGATCTTTGAAGTTTCACCCTTCCCTCAGCACCCGCGGTTAAAAGATCTGTTCCCTATCAGTCTTCAGTCGTGCTTTTTGATTCATTCAGATTTTTAGTTACTTATCCGTCTATCCTGCTGTTCCTGCCACTGCCCCTTCCCGTCCAGGCTGCCGCACACGAGTCATTTTTCAGGTGGCCCTGCCAGAAGGGCGCTGGCACTAACGGGAGAAGGTTCGACCACTCTCCTGATCTTAATAAGCAGCAAAACACTGCACAGCCGGAAGGGAGCAGCCAGATGTGACTCGAAATTGCCACGAAACACAGGAAAGACGATGCTCCAGACAACTCCTGCAAATCCCCCAGGCGCCTGCGGAACCATCCCAAAGCGTTGCTGCAAGTCGCTAAGACGGTGGCGCAGGAGCCTGCAGGCCGGGCGATACCTCCCCGATACCGGTGCTGCCCGGAAGGTCGGAGCCTGGCGGGAGATGACCCCTGCTTTGCAGGATCCGGGCTTTCCCGTGAGCTCCTGCGCAGGACCCTGCTCCTACGCCTGCCGTTAGCGGCGCCGCCTGCGGCAGCACGGTCCGGCTCCCATCCGTCCGTCCGCCTCTACCGCATATCCTGCACCTTAAAGACGTTTGTGTCTTTAATTTTGACTTCGGTCATCCGAGTGGTGCTGGCATCCTGCCGGGCTGCGCTTAATTCTTAGTAACGTTAGTCTAACTTCACGGACAGCATCCTGCTGTTTCGGAAGACGCCTAAGGAAGCGATGGAGTCGCCGCGAGCACCTCTCTGCCGGAGGGCCGGGCGCGCGCGAGGAGCCGCCTGTTTCCGCTCCGTAATTAAAACCCGAAGGGGAAAACAAGATCTGGAGCGGCGCGTGCAAGCGGCCGGCGGGCAGGGAGCGCGGGCAGCCCCGCAGCCGCAGCGCTCGGCGGGCAGCGGCATCGGTTTCCGTCCGGTGCTGCCTTCGCGCAGGGCTGGCAAAACCCGGCTCACGTCCGCTGCGGGTTGCGCTCGCCGCCTCCTGCATGTCAATAGGTGTCAGGCCCCGGCCCCGTGATGGAAAGAGCCTTTTTCCTGCTGATTTTTCTCTCTCTCCCCTGGCCAGAAGGGGCTGCTCGGCGGTAAATGCCCACGTGCCATCCTCCGCGCGGAGGCAGTGAAAATTGCCCTTGACGGCCTGCCGGCCCGGGAGCCCGGAGCTGGAGCGTAGCTTGGGTCTCCCCCGGTGCAATCCACCCCCAAATACTGGCTTTGCTCTGTGTTCATCCCAGCAGTGCTGCTCTTATCTCATTTGCTCCATCTTTAAAACGCCCTAATCCCTAAAAGGGGATAGTGCTGGTGTCAGATGCGGGAGAAAAGGCGACGGTAAATACACGGGCATTTCACAAACCTATCCCAAAAATCCAGAAAATAATTTGCTATTTATTACTTCTGCTCTCGCTTTGTTTCCTCACTGGCAAATTTACCCGGGGTTTTGTGCTGAAACGCGGTTTCTGGCTTGTAAAGCGAACCCGGGGCCGGGCATGCTTTCTCTGGGGTTAGGCAGGGACAGGAAGGCAAATCCGCGTTTCGCATTTGGGTAACTCTCATTCATGGGTGCGCGCAGTGTTTGTTACGGCGCTTGGCAATCGTACGCTACGAGGAAATACTGCTGTTACCCAGAATAGAAATATTTTAAGCTAAGTATCGACTGAATCGAGAGATGTAGAGAGCTGATTTAAGTTTGGTAAGGCAGAAGGAGAAGATTACTTCCTCGGAGGTCAGTAAAGCTGATGTCTCGAGCAATGTCAGCTGGAGCGCGCTTGCAAAGAGCTGCGGTGAGTTTAGCAGAAAGCAGGTTGTTGTTCACCTTTTAATGCTTCTGCAGCCCATCAGATAGACGGGAATTGGGGCAGCTAGACTGACCTATCAATAGTTACCTGTTTTATTTGCCACCTTGGACTTGTTTGTTTAAAAGGAAAAGCTGATAAGCCTGTGAAATTAGGGAAAATAATCTTCTCTGGTTCTAATGAGACCACTTAGGTTGGCGAGAACTGGGTAAATACCGGAGTCATCATGACTTGACGATCATTAGTGCTTGGCATCTCTTGATGGCAAAGCAATGTTTTTCTCTCAGATTTTCCAAAGCAGCCCAGGGTTGGTTAAGCGGTGTATTTTCTAGGTGGGAAACTGAGGCACAGGTTCAAAGGGCTGCCTGGTTTCACAGCGTATGTCTAGGCAGTGCTGGCAATGGGACCTCAGGGTCCGTTCCCCTCTTCTGCTCATTTGGGCAGAAGAGAACTCCCCTTCTCGTTACACATAATAGGTTGGTGAACCTTTTTTAAGGGGTACCCCTCGCTCAGGGATCGCCCTAAGGGAAACCCGTCCGGCATGGACTGGCTTTGTCACCGTGCCCTAACCGGGTGGGTTTGGACCCCTCCTGCAGCGTGTTTGGGAGTGGAGTCGACAGTCACCTTGCTTTGCTATTTGTTTTGACCCCCGAACTCTCCTCGGCAACGTAAAGCCTCGTGAATTATAAATCAAACGTTCCTGCGGAGCCTTGTGGTGCACCGAATAAAAGGCAATGATTAATATTTAAGGGAAAATAAGTTAAAGATTTTAACTACAAGGGCAAGTGTCTGTCCGCAGGGTGTCTTCACGTTGAGGCTTGGAAGCAAGGGGGGGCCGGGGTTTCAGGGACTTGCCGTGGAGGCTGTTAACCTCCTCGCCGCGTGGGCCACGCCGGGCTCCACCTTCCCGTCCCTTGCTCCTATACCCCCCGGTGATGCACCCGCCTCGGGCAACCCCCGGTGCTGGCGTTACGGGGGGGGGGAGTCCAGCGGACTCGCGCAGCCTTCTGGCGAACGCGTCTCGGCGAGCCGGCGTGCGCGCTCAGAGCAGCTCAGCGGGGTCCTCACGGGGGGCTGCGCTTTTCGGAAACTTTGACCTTACCCTCCCAGACCAGCACTCGTCTTTCCACCGCTCGGCCATCCCGCGCTCCCCCCGACCCGTCCCTTGGTGCGCCGGCACCATCCCCTGCTCGCGGGCTGACCGCCTACGGGCACGGCGCAGGGACGGACACGGCACCTCCTCCCCGTTTTGCAGCCTGGGAGGCCGAGAGCACAAGCCAGCAGCCAGCATCACCCCCCAAACTGAGATGTCCTTCGTCTCGGCAGGGCGCTCGGTCTCTCGCCGCCCACAGCGGAGTCATTACAACGTGCCAAACAAGGAGGGAAATACTCACGTGAGTGCAGAATCTCTCAGGCGGGTCCCCACAAGTGATTCCTGCTGGATCCACTCTTACGGTCACGTAATCCTTCATCCGCATGGCCTTGGGTTGGCAAGCATAAAACTCCCATGACGGGCCATCGTCCGTGGTCACCCAGGACTTGCAAATGTCATACTGTCCCATGGCCAGGGGGAGACAGTGTAAAAGGAGAGCAACCAGGGACGGCATGGCAGCTGGGACCGAGGGCCGGGTCCCCGGGCAAGGGAAGTGCCAAGAGTCCCGAGAAAGGCAGCTGCTGGTCTAGGGGTTGCTCTCAGGATCAGCATGGAAACTCCTCATCTAAAAGTGATCCAGTCTAAGGAGATCCAGATGATGATGGCAATGACCCCGCTCTCCACGTTGTGTTCAGACAAGGAAAGCTGCTCTCGATGTGGAAGCCAACTTTGCAAATCACTTGATTTGGAAAGTTTTGTCTAGAATTGCTGATCAGTGGTCAAAAGTCTTCCTTAACCTCATTTTTTCCCCTTTTTATTGTGTGAAAGGTCTTCCAAATCAGCATGAAAATATCTAGAGGTGACTCCAGTCAATCAATAGGAAGATCAAGTTCTGAGTTGCTGATGGAATTTGATAGGAGTAAATTGGAGAGGCTGCGAGATGGTGCTGGATCAGGTTTTCAGCAACCTTCTCAGCTGCTGCAAATGCGTCGCTGTGTGGAGTGCTTTAACCTGTGGTCTGCTTTAAATAATTGTTGGGTTTTTTGAACATTAATTTATAAAATAAATATAGCATCTGCTCATCAATACAACTCTGACAAGAGAGACTCTTTGGAGCTAGACTTCCCTTCTTCCCAGGGATGACTGCATCGACGTTACTGCATTGGGTGGCAACGTCTGCAGGTGGTCTGAGCAAGCTCTTTCGTGGTCATTTGACTGACACGAGCGGCGTCGGCCTCGCTCGCTTTTCCTCCCGCTTGGGGCGGCGGTGGTGAGGCACTCGCCCAAGGGGGTCTCTGTCCGCCTGCGCCTTTTGGCACCTTAGCAGCAAGTTCCCAAGCCTTCAGCTCCCGCCCCGCTGCTACCTGAGGGCTTGTTTCCCTTTCATCCTCGGGGGAAAGGGGCAGTTCATTAGCAGGCGCCACCTGCAACAGATTGAAAGACAAATTAGCTGGGACAAAGCAGGGGGGCGGCTGGAGCAACCAGCCTTGCGAGAGCGCGAGTCCCCGAGGATGCGCGCAGACCTCGGCTGGGCTTCCTGAGGCGCAAGCCAGGCTTTTGTAAAAGGGAGATATACAACTTTAATAAAAAGAAATCCATAGTAAGATGCTTATGGCAGATCTGTTGTTTGGGAGATTGGGGGGAGCGCCGCCCCACCGATGCTTAACAATAGCTCTAATGGGTCTTTAAATAATATCAAGAAGGAACAATAGGTCATTAGGAGATGGAGAATGGATGGAGAATATGCAGACACAGGCCAGGGACAGACAGACAAATTGATAGTCTTAAAAAAAGATAAGCAAATAAGTAAGACAGCTGGGGAGACAGATACATTGTCCAGCAGTCCCATATATGATTTATCTGAACAATAACATTTAATAAAAAACAATTTAAAGTACCAATAACATTTAAGGCTCACCTAATACACAGAGAGCAATGACCTCCCCAGGATTCATTTCAGGTTAAAGCAACATTTCTGCAATTTTGTCTTTTTTTCCAATAGAGCTATAAAAATCTTAAGCAATTACAAAACAAAATGACAAAGAAGAGAAAGAAAAGTCAAGCCATCCCTCAGCATTAGCTCCAGGAGAGACAGATCTCATAAGAGAAGGTGGGAGGTGTATAACCAGAACAGAGATTTGGCTCTGGATAATTCCCTTTTTATTTGATTCCCCAACTTTTTCTCCAGAATTTAGAGATGTCTGCTTCAACAGCATGTTCAGCAGTTGCTTTCTCATAAAGCTCCTTTACTATTGAGACTCTGGGTTAACAGATGCATTGATCCGTGTTGGGGGGGTTCATATCGCTGTGCTACCATCTCCCTTTCCCCCCCTTTTGGTTGAAAGATTCCTGATGGAGATGAATGAGTTCAGAAAAGAGAACCTATCGCTCATGCTTCATCGCAAGCTCTCAAAGAAGAGCCTATTATAGCTGCATTGGACCTGAATAAACTCCCAAAGAAAGAATAGTCTGGCTGCTATTTTTACATTATGAGTAAATGTAGTAAAAATAATAAAATGGTGTGACACAGAGTGTTTTTAAGTCCCGCTGACATCAGAGCTGTCTTCTCAGTTATTATAAGTCAGTTCCTAATTATTACATCAAATTGGTCACGGCCAACTGCCTGATAGCATCAGAGAGGGTGAGACTTCAGTATTGTATATAAAACAAGCTGGGTAGTTTTAATGAGGACTCCAGTGCTGTTAAGTTTATGGATCTATTTTCATAGCCTTAAAAAATTACATTTTGCACTTGAATGGCTGTCAGGGAAAAAACCCAAGGAAGAAAGGATCTATAATATCTATTAGTTTCTTGTTATGCTTGCTAAATGTCATAGATTCCCAGGGAAATAAAAATTTGCCTGAAAATGTATTTGCAGGCAGTCAATCATGCTGGTTCCCTGTGAAGTCGGCAGTGCCAACAGTGGCACTTTACAGTTCCTTTGCAGAAATAGTTGCACAAGGTTGCTCTAAAATAAGCTGGCAGATCACAAACAGGGAAGGGAAAGGTTTTTGGAATTAAACGTTTTGCCCTGCTTGATTTGGTTTGGCCCTTAGAAAATAAATCTTCACCCGTTATTATTACGGAACTGCACTTCATGGGAACAAATAGAATCAATGCTCTTTGATTTCTTTGAAGAGTACTCGGCAATCACAAGAGACTGATAGCCAGCGTATTAAAAACACAAAATTAGATTGTATCTCGACTTAGCTGGTTCCTTTTTTTATTGGATTAACACCTTATTGAAATAAAGAGGCAACACTGAGTAACAACTCCCTGCTCTGGAATTAAGTAGAGAAAGTGAACTCAGTGCAGGAGTTCTCGGCTTTCTTACAGAGGTGCTGCCTTAAAAATAAAATCCAAACACTCCCCCCCCCCCGCACTGATCAAGTGCGAGGAGTTTTTGTCCTTTCTTTTTCCATGCCGATTATCTCTTCCACTTAATTCTTAAAAGCAAAGTTAGGAAATATATGCTGTGCATGCAGGGTGACAGGAGAATGAACTGTAAGAACAACGCTGCAAACCTCCAAGGAGAGCCATACTCCCAGCAGAAAAACTGCAAATCTCGCTTACATTTAGCTGCTCTCCCTTAATGCATTTGTGGTTGCGGACAAATTGATGCCACTTTTCCCCCTTTACCTCACATAAGGTTTCTTTTACACTAAAGGACTTTGAGATAATTGAAGGACTGTGTTAAAAGTAAGCAAAACGGGAAAGCAGCCCTCTCTGCAACGCGAGCATCTCTTGCTTTACATCACTTATTTTGAAACTCCGGGGCGGGGGGGGGGGGGAATTTAAAAAAAAAATCGTTGCACGGGCGACGGTGCCGCTTTCTAGGCAGGACAGATGACAGCGAGACCCTCGGGGCGCAGAGCGCGGCGCTAGGAAGTTACTTTGGAGGCAGGAGGGGCTCCTGGCAAATTTGGCAGGGGGAGCTTGGGGGCGGCGGGCTGCGGCGCCGCGCACGCTGCGCCCCTGCGGGCCCGGCGCTTCCTCCGCGGAAAGTTACGAGCCGCCGCCAGCGCGGAGCCACCCGCGCTCCGGCACCGCGGGGCTCCGCGCCGCGCCCGGCTCCGGGGAGGGCGGTCCCGCTTCGGGGGGGGTCCCGGCTGCGGGGCTCTGCGGAGGGATGGGGAGTTTGGGGGCCGGGGTGGCAAACGGCGGGCAAAGCTCCCCCCCCGCCCCCAACTTGCCGGCGGTGCCCGGCGCTGCACGTCCTTACCGGG
>NW_020448196.1:2266158-2429126 GCF_003343035.1 Apteryx rowi | reverse complement strand
GGAGCTTTGTGCAATCCCCGGCTCCCCGCGCAAGTTAATGCCGAGGCTGAAATCCCTTTTGCTATCACTTTCAATCACAATCGGAGCTTTTATCTCCGTGCCTGATCCAGGCTGCGTAACTTCCTCTGTGCAGCTTTAGCACACACCATCCCACCGGCGAGCAATGTGCTTCTTAAAGGTGCAGGGAGGAAATGCAAGCGGGGAGGGGAGGGAGGAGGCAAAAAAAAAAAAAAAGGAGAGAAAAGAAAAAAACCGCCCGAGGAAGAGGAGGCTGCGAGCAGGGATGCTTCAGCCCCGGCCCGGGCGGCGGGGGCAGCGCAGCTCCGGCGGGGCGGTGCGGGGCGGGATCCGCGCCGCCCCGGGAGCCGGGCGCGCTGCGCTGCCGCTGGTTAGATAACCGAGAGGCCCGGGTGTGCCACTCCTTTTTCCTTCTTCTTCTTTTTTTTTTCTTTCTTTCTTTTTTTTTTTTTTTTTTACAGGGCTTAAAAAAATCATGAGCTCATGTTTGCTCGAGGAAAAAGCTCTAGTCACGAGGGTTTCCCTGCACGTGTAAGTTATCGCTGGTGTGCCCTGATATTTTGGGGAGGCTTCTGCTGGCAGCCATGCCGTAAATGAAGTTGTGTGTGTGTGTGTGTTGGGGGAAGAGGGGGAGGTTGGAATTAATAGGATAAACAAAGCAAAAACTCAGAGATGGGTAATCAGATGGCCAGGAAATGCTTTGATAATGGTGGGAATGTGCTTTGGGATTCAACCAAACCAGCTTTTCTTTGACAAGGCGGGGGATTAGCATGCAGATCCGTAACGTGTGATAACACCAGCACTGAGCAGGAGAAGCTATAGATGCTGCTAAGATCATGTCCTGTGGCCATGCTGAGGGGCAGAGAAGGCTTCGGCCGCGGGAGGGGTGGATAAAACTGCAGCAGGCGAAGGCTCAACTAGCCCTGCACCAGGCGGATGCTGGGAGACGGGATTGTCTCCAAGCAGTGCCAGGTTTTTGACATGTGTGTGGTTGTGTAGCAGTATGTTTATGGGCAGGAAAACCGAAGAACCCCCACTGCCCCCTATGTACGTGACCACCAGAAACCTCCTGTTCCTCCGTAATCAAGAATTCAGTAATTTCTAAGTCAGAAAGTGCGCTGTCTCTCTTGCACGTGGTTTGCAATCTCGTCTACTCAAAATTTTGTTGTATGATTTATCTGGACCTATTGCTCTGTGGTCTTTATGGAGCTTCTCCCATTTAGGAGCCTCTGGAAAACACAGGATCCGCCCTGTGACAGGACAGAGGCAATTTAGAGCTCTCCTGGGAAATGTATTTCCCATATTCTGGAGCATAAGCGAGATCCATGAAATGATGGAGTCTATCTTGAGGGTGGCCCAGCCCAAAAGCCTCGCTGAGGCACAGAGTGGTCTTTACCTGCACGACTGCCTTTGACTCCAGCTCCCTCTCTGCTCCTCGGCCAGGGTGCAGACAAATACTTTCCACATGCTATTTTTTGCTGCAAACACTTACTTTCTGACAGCAGTATTACTTAAGTGAGAAGCACTGTCTGGGAATTCAGGACTGGCTAATATTCCTGGATTTCACTTTGTGCCTTCAGGTCTTCTCCGTAGTAATGACTCCCCTGGAAATTCCCCATGTCTCACTTGTTACTCCTTTATTAGTTATTATGGTACGGTAACAGGATAAAAAGGAGTTGGTATTTCATTTTCATTCCCTCTAATAGCTCCGGCAAAGACCAAGTGGTGTGCTGATTATTGACATCAGAGTTAAGTGATATGCACGCATCATTAGGTTTCAATTGGAAAGAATAACAGCACAGTATGAGTCGTCACACTTCTAAACTACTTGGCGTTTAAAGAAAACCTGAAGTCGTTTTTCTCCGCCCTGCAAGCTGAGAGATCAGAAGCTAGCAGTAATATGTGTATATACCCAGGTAAAAGGAGCTAGGTCCAGGCAAATCACTGGAATTAACTAATCGCCGTCGCACCCCGGAGAGGCTGGGAGCAGCCGTGCGCCGGGCCAAGGTCACACAGCGATTTGGGAGGCCCAGGGACGGAGCCGGAGGGTGGGGAATCGCACTGCGCTCGCTCCAGGAGTGGACGGACAGGTCTGACTCCAAGGGCTCTTTACACTGAGAAGGAGAGAGATGGTCTGTGGCACTGATAGACACGGGAGCCCGAAGGAAGCGACTGCAAACCAGCCGGCAGCGCTGTCTTCACAGGTGGGAAGGGATGGGGAATAGTTGCAGCGAATGTTTAATTTTAGACCGTTTGCATGCCTTTGCTGGAGCGCGTTTTGCTAATACTTAATGCTTAATACTTGGTATCGTTTCCTGCTTGGTGAAACATCTGCAAGGAG
The DNA here is from genome assembly GCF_003343035.1 of Apteryx rowi. NCBI lineage: Eukaryota > Metazoa > Chordata > Aves > Apterygiformes > Apterygidae > Apteryx > Apteryx rowi. The sequence goes on along the minus strand of NW_020448196.1, from coordinate 2,426,767 downwards.
CAAAATGGATGTGGTTCCCCTTGAGGGGGCAGCTCTGCCCCCTCCCGCGTGCCGAGCGCCACCGTCTCACGCACAGGGAGCCAGGCTGCAAATCAATGGGTCTGCTCTGATATTTAATTACTGCAGTGTAGGCAAGGGCGGAGAATGAGGCCCTTAATATTTAATACAGCTTCTGCTCCCGAAGGGATCCCCGGGGCTCGAGGGCCAAATGTAAACCCATTACAGGCAGGTGTAATTCTATTGACATATGCAGACTCGCACCTGTTTATACAATGGCTATATTTGGCTCCCTAAATCTAAATGGCAAACGGTGATTTTTGACATGTGCAGGAGAAGAGGGGAGTGTTTTCCTGACTTGGGATGAGAGAGGATAAACTGCAACAGTGACAGGAAAACGTGACGCCCTGCGCTCCCTGGTTTCGGCGGAGCCGTGCTTGCGAACACACGAGCTGCGTGGAGTCCATGGAGCGAGATCCAAGATCGGTGACAGAATAATAACCGGGCTTAGAAAGGAGCTTTCATTTGAGGATACATATTGCTGTATCACCTATAATAGCAATACGTTCTTTTTATAGTCCTTATCTAGCAATGTGCAGCCAAGGATGTCAAAGTGCTTTCTGCAAGTGAGTAAGCATTTTATTAGGTGGAAACGCAAAGCTAATAACTGTGCTCCGAGCCCAGGAGCAGGCGAGAAACCCTCTGCATGGGAGGGTCTCGGACAATATTTGACGAACCCATTTCAGGCCAACCTGTGCTTGCAGCCTTTCTCCCTGTGTGTAGGCTGCAGCTCCCGCCAACCCACCAGGACCTCTGGAGAGATGTTTCCGTGGAACAGGAGGAAATTTGGGACGTTAGGGATGTGGGAGGGGGAAGCCCGTTGCAGCCTGAACCTGGTGCTCCTCAGGGCAGATGTGGCTCATCTCGCCACCCTGCCCCTTGTACCGTCCTTCGTCGTTCTTCGTAAGCTGGACGTGAAAAAAAGGTCCCAGCTTCATCAGAATGGGAAAGTTTGTGTTTCCCGATTTCTTGTGTTTGATTCAAAGACAAAAATCACCAGTTTTTAAAAGGAAGATATTTTGTATTTGGAATGAATACTGGAAAACTCGCATAACTCCTGAGAAACGGAGCATCGCCCAGCTTTGGTACATGGACCCCAGGAGGGCAGGCGGGTGGGTGGGTGGGGGGTGTTTCCCCTCCCGCCCTGTCTCGCACCCCACCGCTCCAGCCTATGGGCAGACCAGCAGGCTTTCCCGGTCCCCAGCCCTTGGGCACACACGTACCCCCCCAAGGACGAGAGGGAAGAGCCTAACGGCTCAGTCCCTCAAGGACACTATTTTTTTCCCCTTGCGAAGGCTACTGAGGAGCTGGCACGGAGCGTATGCACCGGGAGCAGAGAGCTGCCTCTCTCTCTGGGTGGCTCCTACCCTCCTGCACAAGACCTGGGCTGCCGTTCCTGCAGCTCACAAGGTTTTGCAGGGCCCTCGGTGCATCTTGCCCTCCCTGATTAGATAACCAAAGGAGCAGTAGCTGTGCTCCCCGGAGAGACGATGCTGTCTCTTGCCTGCCAGAAGGACAGCTGGAGGGAGGGTGGGATTTTCAGCGTGCGAGCACTTAGCCAGATCAAGGAAATGGGATGCAAAGCATTTTAGGCGAAGAAAGGTTGTTGTGCAGGGAAACATGAGGCTGCTGTTCTGCTAGGGAGATAACGCTTCTCAGAATGCTCCTGCATGCCAAACTGCAAGCCTTAACTACGGCAGGTCATTGCCTCTTTAAGGAAAACAAGCATGACAAGTCAAAAAAGCATCACTGTCATTGCTGAAAAACTTTGATCATTTAAATATTATTGATGCACATTAACTCCTGAAGAGATCAACTGGGTGATGGGAAGTGCTTCACCTTGACACAGGGAAAATATGTTGCTTTCTGTGCCTTGTCTTTTGTTTCATATATCAAATCAGAGCTTAGCCAAGTGAATCAGCTCAGGAAGCATTTAAGATTTATTCGATTTGGGGGAAGATAGGCTTTCCTTATCTTTACCAGCTCTGGGGGAGTAAGTATGGGTAAAAACAGGAGGAGCTTTTGAAGGAGAGATCTATAATTAACAACCCCGCAGAAGGGGAACTTGCCTTTTATCTTACTATTAAAACGGAAGTGTTTGCGAGTATATCTTTTTGGCTCTGGGGATCGCCTATGTATCCTTGACAGAGCCCTGCGAATTCCTCTAATCCCTGCCTCGGAGCAGGTATGCGCTTAAAAGCGACTCGCGCTGCCCCACGGAGAGCTCGCCTCGATCCTGCTTTCGGCTAAGGAGCGGAGAGGATCCCCGTGGCAAGCACCAGCGTCGCCCCACGCGGGCCCGGGCGGATGGGAAACCTTTCCCGTTGCAGGGCCGTTTGCTCGGCAGCCTCGCGGCGCCGGCCAGCCCCGGGCAACGCCGGCCCCGAACCTCGGGCTGGAGGGAGACGCTTTCGCGGGCTCTTTTTAACTCGAGGAAGGAACGTGTCACTTCTAACGGAGTTGACAGCAGCAGGGAGGGTTTTTGAGTTAGTGGTTGAAGAACACACTTGTAATGAGTGAAGTAATTGAATAAATGCTGACGATTTGATGTGGAAAATGCATAATCAGCTAGCTGTGGAAGGTGGACTTGTTCTTTTTTCTCTCTTTCCTTAACACTGGGGTAAACACATTTATTCTCTTCCAAGCAGGTGATGTGTTCAGCAGCACAAAAACAGCAGATATAGGCACATGCTTCCCTCCCAGGCACACATGTGCTGATTGCCAAATAATTGACCCAGTTATGCTAATGTGCTGTTTGCCTCACTGGAACTTAATAAATACATATATAATCAATCTCAACACTCAACTTTCTCTCAGGTCATGTGCCAGGCGAATACTTGCTTCAACATCTCCCCTGGCTCTAGCCCAAATTGCAGTAGCTATGCCTGTAAATAGGGAGAGAAGGTAACAGTCCCTTGGGCAGATACAAATGGGGCCACACCAAGCAGCGCTACGACCTGATCTTCCAGGAATAACTGGGAGTCTAACTGGCTTTTCAGATCCCCAGCACAGCTAAAAAGTTGTGGACATAGTCAGTGGGGCTGACGTATTCTCGAGTGCAGTGACTTTCCCTACCCAACCATCATCTCAGCTGTATGCAGATGGAAACTCAGCGAGTTGCTTTTCACCAAGCCTCCAGTTTGAGTCTGTCAATGGGAACAGCATCATCTGTGTCATGTATTTTGGAAGCAATGAAGAGAAAGCTGAGTGTCACTAATCTATTTGCATATTGAAGATATGGAAAAAAAAACCTGTCTTCTTGCTTACTCTCCTGCCTACTCAATTATCTGTTAAACAAAGAGGAGAATATGGGCCCTTTTGGTACTTAGCGTGTCAGTGCCCTTCGATAAAGGAGGAATTGCTCAGTCCAGCCTTGTGGGATGGCTGTGAGAATCAGAGCTAGCTACAGCAACAAAAGCTCTCCGTCTCCACAGGCTGGTGGGCAAAAGGCAGGGCCTGGATTCAGAATATCCATAATCATGGCTACTTTGACTTTATGTCATCAGGACACCTTCTTCGCTCCACATCCAAATCAGCGCTTGAATATCTAGGACGTTTAGGTTTGACCTGCCAACTGTTAAATAAATTATAGCATACTCCCCCGAACTATTAGCATGGAACAGCACACATCCACGGGAGAGACAAGCTAAGGGCACAGCAGTTCACCAGAACAATGAGCCACAGGAGCTTCTTCCTTTTGGATATAATTGAAAGAATTGTTTATCACAGAAAAAGAGACAGAGCAGGACACAGCGGATCATCCGTATCCGATGAAGGCACGGGGCTATGACTCCACGTTCAAGGCTGAGCTGAAGTTTTAGCTTGGCTCTCCATTCAGCAGCTCTGGATTATCTTCTTTTTAACTTGAACATAGAGTTTTCCTCTAGGTTATAGCTGTCTCAGCAGTACAAGTCAGATCCAGGGCAGGCTTTAAGGGCTGGAATTTACATGCCTTTTCTTATGCTTCTGGTATTAATTTTATATGCAGTGGAAAAGTAATATTCTGTCTGTCACTAGAGAGGAAGAGATGTGCATGCGTATATACGCACAGTCATCGCTAACTGTTCAGCTTTTCCACTCAAATTTCATTTTTGTGAAAATTTCTGAACTCAGATGAAAATCAGCTGCAGAAATGGTGAACGTGAAATACCAATAAGGCAAAAGCATGAGATGTTTTCTCTTGTTTTTGTAACTCATGGTCTTTGTGTGTAAGAGTGTATTGCATGGCAACCGCATTCACACTTCTCTTTAATAAAAGATCCTAGCAGATGGACCCACTATTAACGTGTATCCCCCAGATTTGCATATTTCATATTCATGCCAAGATGGCACTAAGCACACATGGGACGAACAGGGCTGATATAAACACAATTGCACCAGATTAATGCAGTTATCAAAGGGTATTGTCCTAGCATCCCCGTTAGGAATCCAGTTTAATATTAGTTATTAATATTGTTAAACTCCTACTGAAGTCAAATTAAGGTCTTCCAAATACAGTTGGACAGGGCTCTTAGGTACAACAAGTTGATGAATATGTTATAAATTCCCGAGAGACAGGGCTAAGAAACAGCATTTGCATCTGCACTGTGAAGAATCCAAAGCTGGAAATGTGCAGACCTCAAGGTTTGGTCCAGCGTGCTGTGAAATTAGGTCTCACTTGAAATTCAGATCTTATCCAAGATCAGTGTCTGATTTTCCCAAAATTGAAGTGCAATCAAATCCAGTCAGAAAACAAGCCTGTCTGTAATATCTTATCAAATATTAGGCATTACAAGGTGGTATTCCAGAGCCCCAAATATATTTGGTTCTATTGTTCTAGTCCATTAATCAAGCACCGTGCGGCACATACTAATAGGATCAAACATGAGGAAATATTTATGAATGAGCATTGTTGTGACTGCAAAAATTAAACACAGCAGGTTTTAAATACACAGGATCTTTAAAAGGAAAACTTGATTATCTCCAATATATCTGGTGCCAAATTCAGAGTGAATTTTAAGTGAATCTTAGGTAGCCTGTGCTTGAGTAATTTACACCTTCTTCCAGCTCCCTTCAGCGTGTAAATTATACCTGCTTCCACCTATATTGAATCTGACCCGTTGCACCAAGGATACTAATGAAATCATGTAGCACCAGATAATGCAGTTTCTTTCATTGCATGAGGGAGGCAGAGGGCCTGTGTGTGAGCAAGGCAATGGTGCTCGGGGCAGACAGAGCTCAAACCCGCCGTGGCCTGGGTGGTCTCCCTGTACTATGTTCTGTGGCTGCAGTTCTCAGTGGAAATGAAGTGTCGCTCACCCGCGTGAGTGTGAGTGCGATGGTAATTCCACTGCCAGGGTGAAATCCTGGACACGCTGATGTCATTCTTGGATGCTGGGAGTTTTGTCCCTTACTTCAATGGGGACAGAATTTTTCTCGCTTAGATCCAAAGTCAAGGCAAGACATTGGCGTTAAGGTATATGGTGGCCACACACGGTCTTGTCAAGAATAAATCACATCAAACCAATCTAACTTTCCTGTGACAGGATAGCAGGTCTCACAGAAGGGGGAGAAACCAGAGATGTGATACATCTTGACTATAGTAAGGCTTTTGACACTGTTTCATGACATTCCCACGAGCAAGGGGGGGAAATATGTTCGAGAAGAAATGCTGTAAGGTACCTAACTGGCTGGGAAAGCATACTGAAAAGCTATCAGCGCTTTATTGTCAAAGTGGAAGGATGGCTTGAGCAGGGTGCTGCAGGGGTCTGTGCAGGGTCTGGTATTACTCAATATTTTCATTAGTGACTTGGGTAATGGAATATGGAGTAGACTTACTGCATCTGCTGACAACATCAGGCTGAGAGGGGCTTAAAGTGCTCTTAGAGAACAGGAGGAGGATTCAGAAACTCCACAAACTGAGGAAGCAAGCTGGGAAAAATAGCCTGACGTTCTGAAAGGACAAGTGCAAAGCAGAATGTACTAGAACCATCGAAACGTACGTCAGGAAATGGATGCGTAGGCGGCATTTCTACAGAAAAGGGGTAATACTGTGGACAACAAATTAACCCTGGGCCAACTGTGGTACCTTGGTGTGAGAAAAGGCAAAGGTGAAACGAGGGTATGTAAACAGTGTGGCATGCTATAGACTGCTCCCAGCTGTACTAGGCATCTGGGTGGAGCAGTGTGCCCCGGTTTGGTCATCAGACTTGCAGAAAAGCATAGAAAATGAAAAGAAAGGTCAGAGGTCTAGGAAGCAAAACTACTGAGAAAGAAACAGCTACAGCTGATTCCTTAAGAATGAGTGAAGTAGTACAGTAGCAATCTTCCAAATGTCAAAAGATGCTGCAAAAGTAATAAACTGTTGTCCCTGTCCACTGGGGTAGGACAGAAGTAATGGGCTTAAACTGCAGCAAATGAAATTTAGGTTAAACATTGGGGAAAATGTTCCATCTTTAAGAATAGCTGAGGACCAGAATAGATCGTCTAGGGAGGTTGTGGAATCTCCTTAAAAACCTCCAATGATGAACAGGTTAGACAAACACTTGTCAGGAACGATTTAGGCAGAGCTGATCATCCCTGGGGGGAGGAGATGGACTAGGTGACCTCGCAAGATCCCTTTCCCTCTCATTCTCCATGGTTCTGTGGGTATTTCTGATGGAAGTGATATTGTGAGACCGGAGAGCTTGATTCTGCATTTCTGCTAAACATCTTACATTTAACATTGGGAAGTTTTGTTTACTTGTCAGTTTGTTGGTTTTCAGTTTGAATCTTCTGAACTTGCATACTGAATTATAAATTAAAGTGATGGGTGAGGAGACAGATACGGAAATCCATTATTCTAAAGATCACATTCATTGGAGTGTTTCATTTAGAACAGCATATCCCTATTTTTAAATATGTTTTAAAAGGCACGGTCAAAACCCCTCTGTTTTTTCTCAGTGCAGAAATTCTCATATTCTCTGATAGGTGCATATATTTAAGCAGGCATGGAAAAAAAATTGATGTTGGCATATACAAAAGACACAGGACGGAATCTTGCTCTACCACAATGAAAGAAAACCATTGGTTTTTTAAATGAAGTCAGGCAGTGGTCTGGCTTCCAATTAATGAACACATTACTGTTAAGTGATAGCTTTAAAAAAAGTTCCTGAGTTCTCATAATGGTTCTTGCTCCCTTTTCCTCCAAGTATTATACTGACTGCACATTTACGGGAAGTAAAGCCCCTCTGTCAACATGATACAATAGCTCAGGCCTGGCAATGAATAAGGATCCTGTACTGTAAGCGTAGGGGGGAATAAACGACAGCAGAATGTAATTCCACAAATTAATTTGTTCAAGACCCAGGGGTTAGCGCTAATTTTGCACTGAGTATCAGGAGAGCTTTAATGACCGCAAATAGCAAACACTTGCATTTTTACTTCGTCCCACTCAGAAGCCAAAACTGCCAGGTTTACAGTGCCCTCTAGTATCACACTGGAGCATTAGCTTTCCTGTGCCACCTACTGAATTGCCACATTGCAGAATCACCGCTCGTGGCAGCACGTTTTCCTCTAGTACTTTTTCAGCCTAACTGCCCCGGCCGGGAGCCCTCGCGGGCCACGGGCAGCAGGGGAAGCAGCGGGCCAGCAGCAGCGCTCGGGCACAGCCTCCCTCTACCGACAGGCGGAAAAGAGTCCTTCCTTTTTCTCCTAGGCACAAATCGTACTGTTTTATGAAAAAAACGCATGTGAAGGTCTGCTTAGAGGGTTGCAGTGACCATGCTGCTTGGAAGAATCATGTTCAATAGTTTGTGACAATTTGTCAAAGTGATGTTAATAATAACTTGCCTTTAAATGGGCATGGTACTTCACAGCTGTTGCTGCACAGCCGCTAACTAGCAAAATCCACACGAGTGAAGGAGAGAGGGAAGGACACAGTGGAAAAACCTGAGTCATACGAAACCCATTAGACATTGCCCAGGACCACATCCTTGCCAGCCGAGGTCACTTAATTCAAGGACTTCTCGGAGCTGTGATATTAAGCCTCATATGGATTTCTCAGTGGAGCAGACACAGGAAAACCCTTGCTGGAATTGGCTGTGGCACCTGCTTTAAGAATGGGCATATTTGCAGGGCACCTCTTGAGGTCTCCAGCTGCTGCGAAAGCCTGGGGAGGCTGCTGGGCTAAGGCTGCCAGCACGTAGCACAGCGCGATCGCTGCCCTGGCCGACGCGGTGGGAAGGGACCGTTCCCATGGAGTCCCAGAGGCGCAGAGAAAGCTTAAGCTCGTGTTTGCCTCCGAACCGGAATGGAACTGGATCTGCAAGTTCTTTACCAGAAAAGCCTCTCCACAGAAGTTGAACTTACACTGGTTTGTAAGGAAGGAGCCCAGGTGGTTCTTATTCTAAGAAATGTAGCCAGTCCCAGCAGTGAATTAGTAAATGCAGATTATGCTCACGTTATGCACAGAGATATTCTTCTTATGGGGACAACTACTTAACTAGTGAACTCTGGCAGGCACAATCAAGCTGCTGCTACATGGAGATTATTAAGTTACATTAACTAAGCAAGTTTAGAAAATGCATAGTTAACATCCATTTTCAGATTTTTCACATCGTTTTATATGGCTGCCTGCGAGAAATCATTATGGACAAAGCTGGCACAAAGATGGAGTTGTTCTAGTCCCCAGCATGACCGGCATATGCGGTTCACATGTCAATGGTGTTCTTTCTTTTGAAATATGTAATGGTAGTAGAAAGCTTCCTGCCAGCTTAAGCATCCTCTTTTAGTTACTTCAGTTCCTGGGTTATAAGCTGCTGAAGACAGTTGACTGCATAGCACCGAGCAAAACCTGGCTAAGAGCAACCATTGCTATTTTTTGAGAAGATAATTAATTGTTCCTACTCTTAAGCCATGTGCGAGGGAATAACGCATATTAAAAATGGAAATGGTATACGGACTAGCCATCAGTACGTCAGAAGGACAGGCGGATGTTAGAAAGAGCATTAATAAAATCAAATAATAGTAATAGTAGGAGGTGTAAAAGGAAAAGAGGAATCACGACATGAAACCAGTAATAGCAGCTGGTAGATATCTGAGGAATCAACTGAATCTTATTACTAGTGCTAACTTTCAGAAACCAGCCATCTGAGGCAGTTTGCTTTCTTTTGTATTGTAGATCTGTATGCTACACACAAAGGTAGCTGTTTTCCTGAGTGTCGCTGCTGAATGGCAGGACAAAGAGCAAGGCGCTTACAGGGATAACTTGCATCCCAAAACACGATCCCTCCCCCTCCCCCAAACTCTCAGCACAACAACAACTTGTGAAGCAGCAGGACAGAAACCTTATCGTATCGAGCTGGATTCTTTCTCACCGGCGTATTTTCATGCTCTCTCATGTACTATGCATTCAATGTAAATGCTGAACTTTCATTATTGCCGGTGTGATTTGCACACACGGAGCCAAGCGAGTCTGAAAGGAGAGGTCCAGAGCCCTTCTGCTTTAAATTCCAGCTCCTGCAACTATAGTGTGCTAGAAATGGAGAGCTATCTCATTGTACATGCAATATGGGAGTAGTTTGACAAGGATGTCTCTTTACAGCTTAAGTGTCAGCTCTGAATAGATGGATTGGGGGTCTTGAAAGACACACAACACATCTCTGCATCATCTTTTGCAAAAACTTTAGTAAGTAGCTTAAATTCCTTGCAGAGCAATACAAGCAACTGCCTCAGCTTCTCAAGGGCACTATACCTTTGATAATGAATATATTTAAACAAAAGGGGGAAAAAAAAACGCTTTGCTGAATATAATAGAATGCAGCTTTCTACTTTCATATTTCATGGGACATGAAGGTTCATCATTTATTGAAAATAAGATGTAGACCATCAGCAACATCCTGCCTAGTTTTCATTTTCAGAGTAAAATGCCTTTGCAGGAAAATTGCGAAAAACCGCTTTTCTCAGACAAAACCCTTGTGTTCAGGTTGTGTTACAGTATTCTCCAGCCTATTTTATCCCTTTTGCTGTGCTCTCTCTTGTAGCTCGTTCTACCAGCTGAGAAACTTCTTTGGCAAATCTGTTTTCCCCTTTATATTTAAAAATCATACACAGAACGTGGGTAAATTTCCATAAGATTTCGGGACTTCAGATTGACTGTTATTCCTCACCGGCCAACAGACAAATTAATCTGATTAGAGCTCAAGCCTCAGGAGGGAAGTTTTGAGGGAAGTGGAGTCCAATCAAGAGATATCTGGGTTCAGCTAGCGCCTGAACTCCTCCTCGCTAGTCTATGCTCCGTCTTTCACCAGCTGGACCCGCCGTGCAGAAGCAGCGTCTCCAGCCGTCGGCTCGCCTGTCACAAGACATCTTCATTGCAACAGAGGGAGCGAAGCGTGCGGTGCCGGCGAGCTCCCGCGCCGCGGTAATAGGCGCCGCTAACCAAACCCTGCGGGGGGGACCCGCGAGCTGATGCGCAGGAGGCAACTGAATGCCAAACCCCAGGCAGGAGCCCCAACCAAGAGGGCTAAAAGTGGCAGCCGATCCCTCTCCTCCGGCAACCCCCCAAAGCCAGACAACACCAAGGGCTGGGGACTTGGGGCAAGGCGTAGAAAGGGCAAGTAGCATTTTCTAGCAATAGGGGAAAAAACAGGAAAAGGATCATCTGTTTCTGAGACGGTTCCCTCGCCCGCAGTAGCGCGCTGACATCCAGGCTGCGCGGTGTAACGGATACGCTCCCAGGGGACGAGGCTGAGACCATCAGATCGAGGGGCTGCACCCGCGTCTCCTTGCAACGTGATACTTGCAGCTCGCGCAGACTAGCAGGGCTGCTGGGGCAGTGCCTCGAGGACAGGTCTCAGTGGAAACCCTCTATGCTAGAAAACATTGCCTGGGTGATTCAGAAGCCCCGTTTCCTTAGAATCAATATTGGATTAATGCTGTAGTGTTAGATGGGAGGCAGCATGCTCTGGAAGATGCTAGCTGTAAGATGAGATATAGAACTGAAGTGTACTTGTAATATCTACTCGTAATATTTTAACAATGCTACTACAGCTTTGTAAGGCAGGTTATTAGCTGGGCTACGTCAAGCAGCTCTAGCCAGAGTAACTGAGTTCACTCACTTTGAACCTTGCCCCTGCATTTTTATTTCTGTATAATATTCCTGACTTGAGTTCTTGCATGGTGTTGCTATGCATTATTAAAGTCCCACTATTTTCCACTCCAGAAGTATCTGCATTCAGCTTTAGGTGAACTTTCTGTGGAGAGGTTAACCTGCAAAAATGCTATAAACATGCAAACTCTTAATTACTACTTTTGTATTTTTAAGCTGAGAACCCACAGCTCTAGAAAGAAAGTTTGGTGCATTGGCTCACTAAGTTATTAAATACTCATACTCTCCCTGTGGAAGAGCAATTTGCTCTCCCTCTTTTTTCTTTTCTTTTCCTTTTTATTTTTTGCAGAAAAATGCAGTGATGAGATTGTTTGTCTTTTCCTCATTGTGAATGGTCTCCTAAACACTGAAAGCTGGTTTGGGGGTTTTGTTTGTACAGAAGATTAGCATCTCTTCTCTGAGCTGGTCCCCAACTGTATTCACATTTATGAATCCATACCACAAACCCTGAAGAGTAATGTATGACCTCATGATGCAACAAGCCAGGAGACAAAAAAGTATCCCATTAAGAGGACCAAGATAATCAATACTAATAGCAAAGTCTAGGATTTTAAAAGCTTCTCAATGAAGTCAGGCACAATCTAACCAGTCAGTCAATGAAAACTGAAGTGTGGCTGGTGGGAGGACTGGGGGGCAAGTCAGAGGAGAGACAGAGAGGAGAGACCCTTTTTTAGGAGGGACTCGGATGGGTCAGTTCCCTGGGAAGGAGCAGCATGTCCTGGCTGCAGCTGGGGGAGGCTGGAGGAACAGCAGTGCTTAAGGGGTGAAATGCTGACAGCACATGGGGGAGAGATCCGCTTGGTCTCCTCACCACTTCTTCCTGCCTCTCCTTTGCCTTAACTCTTCCAAGGGCTGCTAGAATCTGAGCAGCAGGATTGCAGAGGCAGGGCCCGCGCGGCTGGGCTCAGCCACCTCCTTCGATTTCCAGATTTCCTTACGTTGTGAGACAGAAGGTATTGTGGTTTCATTCCCTACCAGGCAATAACTAATTCACCCTGGAAACTGGGAGGTTAAAGCGGTTCCTTCTCTTTGCTCCTCACCACCAGGAAGGTTATGGATTCAGTACCAGGGTAGCATGAAGCAGAGTAAGAGCCAATGTATCATCTAAACCTGTACCAGATCTGCAGGGTCAGTGGGAGGAAGATGTGTGAGTTAGAGAAGCTAGCAGAGCTCTCTCTAATGTCTGAGTATACTTCAAAAGGGTATACTTTTATTATTTTAACTAGGTTTTTTCCTTTTGGCTTCCAGAATTCTCTGAATACTTTCCTAACTCCTTCTTGCTCTACTTTAGGCTCGTAGGTATGTTTCCTGTACAAGTTCCCTTTCACGCCATTGACAGGTCAGCTGGTGTTCCCCAAATACAAATAGCGCAGGCTTTCCTTCCTCAGGATCATGCCAATCCTTCACTCCAGCCTGCCACAGCACCTCCTCTGTCTTGCATCTCCCACTCTGTTCTCACCTCCAGGTTAGATCGTACAGATATTTGCTGCATAGCATCTCTAAAATGCAGCCTCTGATATCCACCCACATAGGCAAAACTTGCATCTAGACTTAATCTTGCGATTCTTATTCCTGTGTGCTGACAATGCCAACATCCCTGGCTGTGCCGGATGCAGCCCTCGTCCTCCCATGCTCATACAGGAGTTGCTCAGAGAAGTGTTCTCCTGCCTTTCTCTGAACCCTTTCCCTGGCTTCCCCATATTACTACCCTTGGGGGATTCCTCCATGAGTGTTCAGGAAACCACCTCAGGCTGCCTGAAGCCCTCCTACCTGCTTATTCTCCCTCCTGCTCCTGCCTGCCATGCTGCCCGGTTGCCGTGTATCCCCTCTGCTGTGTCTTGCACTCCCTCTTCTTTTCTCATATTCCAGCCGGAGGCGTTCCCCAGCCCCACACCACCCGCTGCCTCTCACCCCAGCCCTGCTGGCCCCATTCCCTCCCCACTTCCAGTCCAGGCAAGCTGGTGGGCAGAAGGAAGCAGCATCCTGCCGCGGGGACGGGCCGGCACGCAAACGCAGCAGCTACCGCAGCCAGCCCAGCTGCAGCCGCAGGAGAAGGCGCAACAAGTCCTTAGACCTCCGTGATAAACTCTGGGAGCGGAGATTGTCTCTTTGCCCTGTGTTTGTGCAGAGCAGAGCCCAGGTCTAAAGGCATCAGCACTGCTGAAGTACGAATTAGTATCAGAAAGGTAAAACGGCGATGGAAGTTTCCCACCCTGCGTGTCAGAACTGGTGCGTGGCTGATTGATAAGAAGAGGGAGGTTGCTCAGCCGCTGTGTTCTGCCAGTCCTTGGCCCCTCTACTGAAATTGCTACAAAGGCAGAAAATCATTTCAGCTAGCACTAAAAGAAGCAGCAGTACTATGGAGCTGCACTGGGATCGTTAGGGTGGTTAATATTCAGCTGGCATATTGCTAAAAAGGCAGCGCTTGTTAAGAAGAAAAAGCAAGAAAACCCAACACTGCGCATAGGTCTTTCTGTCAGAGATATTAACAGTGGCAGTGTTTTCTGTAAAACATACAAATGGTGTCCAATAAGACCAGAACTGCTGCCACGCCACATCTCACTGCGGTCGTCAGAGCAGTGTGAGAACAGTCCTGGGTACCACGGGCCACATCTGAACCTGTGAATTAGACCGAATGCTTTTTATTGCTTTGCTGGTCCTCTAAAGATGACTTCTCCACTTTGGTACAAAAAATGCCCATCAAGCTGATATTGTGGCTTTGGTCAGTGTGCCAGAATAAAGGGGGCTAAACAGTACCCATGCCTGCAGGCACACACATAAATGTATATATTTTGCAAGAAATCTCATTTACTTCATTAAAAAAACATTAGAGCTTATGGAAGTCTTTAGAAAGGCCCTCAACTGGAGATAAAGGCTGTCTGTCACCACAAATGCAATATAACTGTAAAAGGGATGTTCACTGTATATAGAGACTCTGTAGTGCAAAGTGTGTTATCAGGCAGAAAAAACAAATCCTTGTAAAGGGGCACCTCTTGCTATAATGCAGGTCTTTTCTATAATAGAGTCAGCTCTGATATAGGACTATTGCTGCACTGCAAGCTGTAATAAATATTAATGTGTCAAACTGTACGCCACCTCTATTTCAGGATGGAGGCAAAAGACAGCCTTACAGAAGATGAGTCGCAGCCCTGCTAGGGAGCTAGTGCATTCCCAGTGCCTTTTGTTAAGAAATTTTTATCTTTGCAGTGGTTGCATCCTGCATTTCTCTAAAGAATTACCAAAAATTCCATTTTACACTTTAAGAAAGGCATGAAATCTGCCTTGTGCTTGGGGCTATGCCTTGGGGGGGAGTGATATTTGCACTTCATATCGTGTTCATTGAAAATCTGCCCTCATGCCAGTCCAGCATTTTGTAATGCAACCCTACAAGGTCATTCCTTACCAATTGAAAAAGTCGTATTTTAGTAGATGTAAAAGCCCAATGTACACTTTCTTACAAAGAGGCGCTGATATTTATATTGTATTTGTTTCTCAGAGTGCAGTTATCCTACAAAGAACACTAAATATGCATATATTTGTGCATATATGTGTATGTGTATATATCTTATAAAATAATCCTTTCACTTTCCTGCTGCATCATGTCACTGTATTAAATATCTTACCTAAGCACGTCTATGAATAGCATCACTCGACCAAACATTTAAATGTATACTTGTTCTTAGACATAATATTATTCTAAACATAGGATAGAAATGTAAATAAATATTATACTAAATATTTATGTTTACTATCCCATGCAACAATAGTTTATCAAATATTTACTAGCCTACTTACCTGTACTCTTGTGGGCATAGCTGCATAACTAC
Source organism: Apteryx rowi (assembly GCF_003343035.1). Lineage (NCBI taxonomy): Eukaryota > Metazoa > Chordata > Aves > Apterygiformes > Apterygidae > Apteryx > Apteryx rowi. Next base: position 2,411,755 of record NW_020448196.1, on the reverse strand, counting down.
TTATGCTACAGAGTGTTTTTGTGGTTGATTAAAGCGCATTTGTGTGTATATCTGCAATGTTCAGTAGGCCTAGTTAAACAGCCACTTATATAAGCAAGTAATGAATGCTGCTCCTTTTAAAAAAATGAAGTTTCTTGTTATAGATTCTGCAACATCCTTGCATGAAGCTTATTAACATCACGCTAGGTATCAGTGGAGCAGCAGGATATTTTTAAAGTGTTGGGATGCCACACGCAGTGTTACTCTGCAAAAAAATGAAAAGAGAAGCAGGCTCCATTTGTAATAAGCAGTGATCATTAGTTTTAGCTCACTATATGTTGATGAAACAAAACTCTTCCTTTCACAGAAATGTGTGCTTCTCTCCAGGAATAATCCTCCTGGGAGATGGGAGAGAATCGGAAGAGCATCCCAGTGCTTTCTTTGGCAGGAAATCGAGTAAGGCTGAAAAGTGGGTGACGATCCCACTCTCTCAAATCACAGGCTGAAGAGGAAGGGGGTTATATACTTCCACCGCAGGAGGAATCAGGGAGTATTTAGTGCTTATTCCATCTCCTTGTAAAACTACTGCTCTACTGGCAAACACCACTGCTGCTGCTCACTCACTACGGATTCCAGCAGAAACAATATTCATGCAATTAGTCAGCAAGGAAACACAGTACTTAAGCAATCTCAGGCAGCAATCACAGTTCTTACTCCCTCTGTTCTGTCTCTAAACGCAGTTTCATATTCTCGTGATGCATTTTCCAACAGGAGTCAACCCGCCCTACTTTTTGAAAAGTCATCATATAAGACTCCAACAGAAATGATTCCATGCTCCAAATTTAATGGTAAAAAGGTACGTAAAAGCCTTGCTCATGAAGTTCAGTTTGCTAAGTTATTCATAGAGATACAAAATGAATGAAGAAGAAACACAGGCCTCTGCTTTTTATGGTAGAATTTAAGCAAATAACCTTAAAGGCAATAAGTCGATGTGGCTGAGATTTCATTAATTTCAAAGAAATGGGCTTTTCTTGGTCAGTTTATAACCTGATGTGAGGTTGTTACACTGGAGAGAAATTTGGCCTACTGCTCCACAGCAATGTAGTATCAGACACCAGGGATGGGGGAGGTGAACTTTGTAGGGAAAAAGAGACTGCAATGAGCATGGAAAAAAAAAAGGAGCTCAAAAGAAAGCCATTAAGTGCTTTTTCATCCTAACTAAGTTCATTGTGAAGGGTGGTTGGGAAGAGGGGTAATATGAGACTTTCTTATTGAAAAAAATATTGATTGTTAGGAATCAATAGCATTAAAAAGCTGTGTCTTAAGCACCAGGCTTTGAAGGACTCCACAAGCTTTTCCGTTCCCGGTCTATTCTCCTGCCAGAACTTTGATAGCTTTAGCCTGCAAACCGGCAAGTGCAGTGATTTGATGGTGGCCAATATATATTAAAAAAATTAAGGTGTCAAGCATGAATTTTATTATATCTGCAATCAGATGTACTTCTTTCAGTCAGCTCGTTTGCAATTAAGTCCAGCTGTTCTCAGTAGAGAGGACTCTTCCAAGAAAATTGCTGTAAAATTTAATGGGAGGATTTTCCTTGGTGCTTTGTTGTAAATATTGTTTTCCTAATAGGCTTGTAAAGGCCTTTGCTTTTTTATTCAATGGGCAAGAGAAGCTCTGTAATTTTTCAGGCATTAGAAAGTGAATAGGTCGGTGATAGATCTCCTAAAACTTATAAAAATATTCTCATTATATAATGAGAAAAATCTTTAATAATTTGAAGGAGAGGAAGTTTTTGAAGCTTTTTTTGTCTGCATAGGTTTTTGTTTACATATAAAGGGCTATTTTTTAACTGACATATCAGACAGAATTGGATCAATATGCTTTATTGGGTTTCTTCTGTCTAGAATCAAATATGACAGCCAGAGAGGGGCACCAGATTGCAGATTTCAGAGCATGATCCCTTACTTCAATATTGCAGTGTAACATCCCAAAACAAGGGCCAAAATATTCCACCATGAACTCACGATACAGCAGTGCATTTAGCAAATGATGAAAATTAGAAACTTTTGTACCTCCTTGCTACTGTTTCCAAAGAACATCTCTTTCCTTTTTGCCACTTAGACAAATCTCAGATGTGTTTTTCTTATCTTCCAGCAATCTTTTCAACAACGTTTTCAATCTGTGTGCTTCTGTCACTCCTGGAGAACAGTGTAAAATAATACAGTGAGATTTGTAATTATTGACATTATTTTAAGATGGAATGCTGAAGTATTAAATATAACAAAATGAAGCATTATTTTGAGAGGGGAATGCTGAGACATGAATGATAGCAAATACTATTATTGTGGATTTATTTTCACCCAAGCAAAAATCGGACTCCTTCTCTAATGGTGAAATATGACCTGGCTTTTGCAGAGGGAGTAATTTGCTAATTTGTTTAACGTTGTTATCTGTGCAGGAAAGCCTTGCAAGAAAAAGAATTGGGATTGGATCAAAAGCGCAGGTTATTTTGGGGGACAGAATTAAGCTACTTTTCATTCTTGAAGACAGTGATCATATTCCTTTTTTGGCAGCCGTGAATACTGAGGAGAAAACGACTCAGCCTGGTCGAAACTTGAGCTATCATTCCTATATTTGTTTGCAATGCAAAGGGTAAAACTAATGTCCTATCAACAAAACCCTCCTGCCAATGCAGTAGAAGTCCTTCTGCTAGCACAGTTTATTTGAAAAAACAGAATGAACTACAGTAGAAGAAGTATCCTTTTGCTACTACACTCATATAGCTACCTTGGCAAATCTTCATGCTTTAGAATCCCATCTCCCACGTCTGCAAATAGCAAGAGTTGGCTGGCACAGTTTGAAACAGTTCAAAATAGTGCAGCAGATAAAGTTATAGAGGAAATCTCTGCTGAACATGTATTTTCCCGTGTACGGGCTTGAGAACAGATTGATAAACCTGTTTTAAGATGATTAATCAAAAAGGGTTTGGATCAGGAAATGACAAGGAAGTTTGAGCTGGTTGCAGAAGGAGTGTAAGCAGATTAGGTCTCTGTAGAAGAAGGCCCTTCTTGGAGTGATTAGAAATCAGAATCCTGTGCCTAACGAGGAAGGAGAGAAAGGCTAGAACATGGTAGGGTTCATGCTTCTGGTGGTCTTCTGCATATGTGTTTTATTTGTATAGCTTGCTTGTTGTTGTGCTTCTAGAATAAAGTATGTGATTTTCAGCTCAAGGCAGTTCCTGCAGATGAGCTACCATGTCTTGGGCTTTTTGGTGTTCTGTGGTTTAATCTGCTGGGTCTTCCCAGCAGCACTGAAATGAAAGCAGGAGACACAAGGAATGAAATAGGGCTCCCTGTTCAGGCAATGGCTAGTGCTTGCCTTTCACCTTCCTAATCCATAGGCTTTCTGGGAGACACCTGAAAAGGATGTGGGCTACATTCATTCCAGGGGGATTACAGGCCAACTAGAAATGTAAAGCCATTGAACACATTTTAATTAAAAGCTCGGTATTTCTAGTGTACCCATGACTATAACAAATACCAATAGGTTGCTTTTCAGAGGTTCTTATCTTAATCTGGGTTAGCTTAACGTTTGACAACATTCTAGTGATGTTTCTGAGTGCAAGGGATGTGCAAATTGGCTTTATCACCCAAAGTCACAATGAGGATTGTGGTTAAATGACAGTGACATGAAGGTCTAGGGGAATTCTGGAATAAATACCTCTGAGCTGCATGAGAAGTTGTCCCATTACTCCAATGCTAGTTTGTGCTTCCTTGATTGGATACGTGGTTGTTAACAACTTGCTGTGAAGGTGCCGTTCCAGAGGAAGCTCTAAGAAGGTCCTTTGCTCCTGCAATTTGGTTAAGCTCTTCTTTAGTTCAGGTCTTGCTACGTTTAGAGTGGTAGTTAATAGAAGTCCCAAGAAAAAAAGCATCAAATGACTGGGGAATAAAAGACGGGAAAGAATTTATCTGCACTTTTCTTACCAGCTAGCAGTATTCCAGTGAGTATACAAAGCACTAACTCACAGATCATTGGCATCACTTGGATGAGAAAGCTGCAAATAGCACTGAGACACCATGGTCTGTCCATTCATTGAAGGTTTTTGTGTGCCTCTTTTCCAGTTTTTGTATTTAAAATGTACACCTGCATGTAAAACATACACCTGAAATACAGAAATTTTAAAGGTGTCTAGGTCACATTTCAGTTACTACCTAGTAAGAGAAATAAGCACAAATGAACCTTTTAGCTCTGTAACAGAGCAGTTGCTGTAGGAAGCTGGAGACCTGGTCCTGACTTCCCCCCACATTAAGTGCATTTATGGTTTGTGAGCTGTGATCCATCAGGGAGGTGCATGACAGCTTCTAGAGAAAGCTTTCCTGGTCTCTTAAGGATTCCCGCAAGCATTATTCAGCCATCAAATTCACAGCCTCTGTATCAGCACTTACCAATGTATTTGGCTTAAGTGAAGAAGAGCATATATAGAAGCCTGGCTCTGTTTAAAATAGTAGATGGGTTTGAGACAGAAACCTGGGATCCAGTATCATACAGTTTGAGAACAATCAGGTTCTACCTTGCTTCTAAACTGTTGTTTTTTTGTTTTTTTGTTTTTTTATCTTCAGCCTCTCTCTAAATTCAGAAGGTGACCAGAATTAATCCTCATTTCTTAAGGAAAAAAAGTGTGCAGCTTGGGAGGCTGGAATGCGCCAAAACCTTGGGTTATTCTTTCCATTCTCTGTGGGCTTTAAAAAGTGGATGTGACAGGAATCTTCATAAGAATACAAGAGAGCGGCTTCACCACGGGAGGTTTGCTTTAGGGAACTGAATGGCAGCCCCTGCTTTTCACGAAAGATCTGCCCCTCCGATACCTGAAGTTTCCGTTTGTTTCTAGTGTTTGAACCCAGTTCCCTGTGACACCGTGTAGGCTGAGCTACACAGGGAAACTGTGCTCGTATGAAGTGCCTTTTTTCTGGCAGGAAATGCCTTGTGTCCATAAACAAATAATCTCCTAGCAGTTTATCTCACCGCTTAAATGGAAATAATTAAACAGCTTTAGAATGAAAACAAGATTGCTTGGCACCGCTCTTGTCCTCTCCTTTTGCATTTCTTGTGGCAGTTCAGAAGAGATACAGCCAGGTACCTGCAAACAGCTTAGCCCCCCACACGATCGATATCAGAAAAGATAAATCTGCTGCAATTGACTACAGGCTGTACTGTCACTAAGTGACGATGAAAAATGATCACCACTTGAATACACTGCATTTTTATCTTTAAATCTTTCAATAGAAGCAGTGTCAATAACAGAGCACTAAATAATCTCTAGATAGAAGGAAAATCTTTTTTTTTCTGTCTTTATCTTTCCTTTTTTGTTTTAAGATGGAAGATGGATGTCGTTTTTTTAGAGACCTTAAACACTGAAGTATGGAATTGGACCTGCAAATTCCAGGAAGTGATCATTTGTTTAGCCTTTTCTCTCATTTAAAAAAAAAAAAAAAAGCTTCATTTTAGAAAGAACTGGCTGTATTTTGCTTTTGCTGACACATAGCTCAATGCCACAGAATGAATGCGCCAAGGTTACTTAAGTGGAATATGCAGAAATAAAGCAAACAAGGAATTTGTTTCTCATGCTCCTTTGGGGATAATATATCTCTCTGAATTGGAGACTGCTGCCAGAGATGGCCTTTCTTTACTTTGAAATGTCTCTGACCTTTTCCTGAGCTAACTGGACAGAGCTTACCATATTGGCCAAGTATAAGGCAAAGTCTTTTTCACATAATAGCCTATGGAGAAAATCCAACTCGTTCTGTATCTGCTGACCATGCCAAACAGAGCTCTGGTAAGAGCTTCACTGGCCCATGGACGACGTTAGCTGGCGTGCTCGTGGGGCCGCAGGAGGCCCCTGCCTTGCACGCACGCTCCTTCACACTGCTCTTGTGTCTGCTGCTCCTAATGGCGCAGTGTCCGAATGGGGCAGATGTTTGCTGGGGATGCTGGTAGCAATGTGGCCCCACTGGCTGTGCATAGGCTCACGTTTCTGTCCTGGCAAAGTGAGCGTAATCCTTCACTTGAGGCCAATTTATTTCCACATCATATGGCACCTCCGCCCTTTACTGGTGTCCCCTTTATCACATGTTCTAGCTGGGGCGGCAGGAAGCACACCAGAATGCCTTTGCCAACACCAGACAAACTTGTCTGCTCTCGCAGGACCTTTTCCATTGCAACGTCTGCGGGAGTTAGAAGCCTCTGGGTAAATCCCCCCCAGTGGCACTTTGAGCAATCCCTGTTGTGTCCGGCTAACATGTGGAGCGCTGCAGGGACCCTAGGATGCTCTGTGCAGTTCTCTGAGAGGTGCTTGCCACGCGGCGCCCGCTCCAGCGGCCACACGCTTCTGTACCCGACAACTGAGTCCTTCAAGGAGCAGCAGCTATCAGAACTGGGCCTGCACTTCAAATGTCCAGGTGCTTTCCTGCCGAGGGCAGAAGACTAAACTGAATCAATTATCCCTTTTTAGAGTTGGGAGCGTTGGATTTCACAGTGACAGGGAAGTCACTGGGGGTGATGGAGTTCTTCTGGATCCCACACAGTGAAAACTGGCAGTAATTGAGGGAGAAGTGTCTATGGTCTCTTTGTCAAAGGACTGTCCGCATGGATTCTGCTCTTATCTCAGCAGCAGTTGCCTGCTTGATGGTAGGGTTTTTTTAAAATGAGGAATATAGGTCAGCTCTACCAGGACAGATGTTTTATCAGGAAACATTTGCTAAAGAAAATGATATTTTAGTTGTTGACTATATGCCCTGAGTTCAGTTTAGCTGCCCTACAGATTCATTCTTCAAGCAGGCAGCAGGGCTGTAGAAAGGCTTATCAATTTAAGCAGTTCTTTAGTATGTACCTAAAGTTTGGTTCAGGTGCTTTCTCGAACAAAGGTCAAGACGAAGTACTGAATTTCTGAAGTACTGAAGTTCTGCATATCCCACAGAACTTTGATTTATTTTTTGTGCTTTGTCTGGATTTCTGTTAAAAAGCATGGCTGGCTGTCCTTAATGTCCTTAATGGACTGATGAACAGTAAAGAGTGTGAAGGAGCTTGAGAGAAAATACTCATTTATGCAGTTGCTAGAACTGATCACCTTGTCTGGAAACTGTATGTTTCTATACTCTCATTCAGCCTTAAGCATATTTGGCTATATTTATTTTTGTTCTTGAACTCTCCCTCTTATAGCTGGAAAAAAAATATAAAGAAGGCATGCAGGAAAACCTAAATAGCAAAGAATAAGACCTTGCTGTTGCAGGATGGCTGATGCTTAAGCACAGCTTCATCTCTTAAAAATCCTGCTGCGACTGATTGATATATGGAGAGGTGATTATAAAAGCCAACAAGTTGCTTAGTTAGGATGGAGAGTTATGAGAAGTAGTTTGGCTTTTCTGGGAAGTACTGAAGCAAATGACCCTTGGCAAGTGGCTGGTGGGGTGGGGAAAGCTTTGAAGGTAGGCAGCACTGGTTGCTCAGTTTGCTGCACTTGTATTTAGGAGGACTAAAGCTGAAGACTGTTGAAATCAGGCCTGAATCTGACCTGAGATTATACTTGGTCTTAAATAATATTTACTATTCAGAAACTTTAGAACACTTTGTTATTTTCTGAGGCCTTTGGACTTGTCTCAGTGGTTGTTACCATGTAGGGCTTTTGAAAGAGAATGGGAAAAGCAATCTCTGCTCTTCCCAGCTACATGTTAGAGTTTGCTCCTGGCAAGGAGAAATACCATATATTATACCATGAACTCCACCAGGTTTACTGTCATAACAGAGGATACACAACCGACCAAAACTTTCATGCGCCTGTTCAATGAGGAGCAATAGCTAGTGGATTTGACCAAACATATATTGAATAACCATTCATGTTTCAAGCTTCCCCCACCTGTTGCCAAATCCTACCTGCACAAGAAATTGGTAAGGAGAAGTCAAGCATTATATCCAAATCCTGCTGACTTCTACTAGGCAGTGACACTTGAATGATTTTATCAGTTCCGGGCCCTTCATGATAATGGAAGCAGAGTTTTCCCCAGAGCGAACCAGTGTCAGAGCGAAAATTTGAAAATACAACCCAGGAACAAAATAAGGCAAAGGAGTTTTAACCAGTTAAATAATAGAATATAGGAATATTACAGAATGATGTCAAAGCTTGATCAGTCAGTCCTCAGATGGGGAAAACAATGAGCTTAACTGCCTCTAATACTGCAAAATCATCAAAATAATCAAGAAGAAGCAACTGGGTCATTCTGTCTCAGCCACTTGCATATTGCAGAATTACTTGTCTGTTCTTTCTACTATTTCATCCCTTCTAATGTCCTATTTAACCTGCTCAGGATAGTTGCAATTTTGAAAATGTGCAAAATACATTAAATTTTAACTACATAATTTAAAAATACATGTATTTGTGCAGATTTTTCAAAGTGACTAGGCTCTGAACGTATAGGGCAACAGAACATGACTCAAAGCCCAATTTAAAGTAAGAAGTAAGTGTTTTGAGCAGACATCAACATTTAGACTGAAAAGCAAGGCAAAAGCATAGGTTTTTTATAGATGTTGAGTGGACTAAATGCAATGTGAATTTATCTACAAACCATCTGTGATTTCTGGTATTTTTTGATGCCTTCACAGCTCTAATTTTAAGCAGTTATGTAGCCTTTAAATAATGATATTTTCTTCCCATTCGGATTTACATCAGATTCCACACTACATCACTGAGTGTTTAAAGAAAAGTGGCTGAGTACATTTCTCTGTAGATAGCATACATACAGAATAAAACAGCAGCCTTTTCTTTTTGCAAGTAAAATTTGACATATTTTGGGACAGAATACTGCATGCATAAAATAACACCATGAGTTTTGCTGGGTACAGTTTACTTTTTGTATTTTGCTTTACACTTTTCATGTAAATTCAGTGCTGGGATGAGGTGTTAAGCTGACTTCCCCAGAGGCTGAAACTCCAGAAGCAGCAAAGCATAACAGCAGATCTCTTTGAATTGTCTTAAAACTGACATCAAGGGTGCCAGCTTCATGAGACGAGAGGGAATTCAAGAGTCATAACCCATCCAGTCCTTAGTGCCTCTGCAGACAAATCTGTTACATGCTGGATTTTTTGTGTATGATGTGGACGCTTCATAACTATAAACCAAAACAAAACACTCTATATAAGCAACTGAATAGCCATCTGAAAATTGTAGTTCCTACAGTAAGAGTGACCCCTAAACAGATTGGAAGGCCTCCAGACTTGTTTTCCATGCACCATGCTGTAGGGGAAGACCATTTCTAATGGGAACCAAGTCTCCTGAGAGCCTGAAACAATACTAAGCTAACGCTGTTCATCCCACAGGAAATCTGATGATAACTACATCATGGTCAGCTCAATTCATTACTTCACTCTTTCTTCTGGCAGAAAGATTCTGATAAGATCCTTGCCCACTGTTGTTGGCTGTAGTGGGAGATTCTGATTCAGGAAATAACGGGAAAGAAAAAGCACTGAAGATCCAGGTTGCCCCACATCTGGAAATGTCTTGCCATTCCAACCCTGTCTGAAAGGAGGCAGGATCCATTCCCTTCCTATTGGCAGAAGCTTCTCCTCTGTTTCAATAATGTATCGTGTCATAAACTCTGTGGTGAGCTGACTGAACACCTGAAAAATTATTAGGAATATAAAAATGGCAAGAATATTTTACCAATTGCATTATTCAGCCTTGCAATAATTCGAACCAAAAAGAAAAAAATCAGTTTATTGTATTTTTCTGAACTGCTGTCACGAATGTAGCAATGAAGTATGAAGAAATGCAGTGGCCCTGCTGATAAATATCTGTCCAGGTTAACACAGAATAAATATCAGCATTTATCTGTTGCAGGGGAAGATAACGATTGTTTCTTATGATGTCAGTTATTCCAAACGATGAGTCCTGCCCAGACATTCCTTGAGAGATTCTGTGCATTTGGTAGGAAACACAATAGTCGATATTAATTGTCTCTCCTGATGACAAAATTAATTTCTTTTTAATGAGAAAGCATTTCTAGTTGGGCACTTTCTTCCCTAACAAATTCCTCTTTACAGTACCTCTGGAAGGATTCTGAAAGCATCCCTTTTCTTTGGTGTCGCTGATTAATTACAGCCCACTCGGGTCTTAATAGCTGCAGTCTGAGTGATATTGCAGAACACACTTTGCTGTGAAAGGTTCATCTTAGATCGATGCTCCCCAGTCAAGCTTCTGCTTCTGAAGAGAACTGTACCTCTCCTGTCAGGCTGCATGTGCTGCCAGTTTGGACTGTTACTTCCTTTTACCCCCCCCCCCCTTCTCTCCAAGTGAGTTCAGAGCTTACGAACGTTATGAGACTGACAGCACCCAAAATGAAATTCTCTCTTTAGCCGCAGAACGGATCCGGAACTGGCAGTTCACTGCAGTCTTCTCTATTCCATCTCTTAGTCTGTCTACATGGCACAGTGCAGTAGTGTGTGGAGATAACTGGGCTAGCTGTAGTATAACCGCGTTAGCAGAGCGGGCTGCCAAAGCTAATTAGCAATGCTGAGGGGCAGGGTGTATTAGGCTGGTCAGGATGCTGAACCAACAGAGCAGGCTGCTTCCAGGACTGCAGCTGCTATTTGCATATCTCTACATGACACTGCATTATGCAATGTGGATATAACACATATGCTTTAAAAGTGTTTTTTTTTTTTTTTAGAGGGAGATCACTAGGTCCTTGAACCTCTGATGGAGATGATAAAAGATGTCAGTTCTGATGCTTGTTCAGATGTGGATACAAGTCCATGTTGGGCCACCCAAATCATTTTGCAAGAGCCCACTCAACAGCTGTCAGATGGTAAGGATTTTTGGATGTTACAAACATCAGTCAGACTCTTGCTTTCATCTTCTGCTAGTGATTTTCAGGCAAAAAGTTTTTTTTATCAATCCCTTGGAGACATCCCAGGCTCCTGTACCTTAAATCCATAATGCCAGTATGTGGTATACCTGTAGTGGCAAAGGAAGATGAAATTGGGACACTGCCTTGGTTTGGGCAAGATGCCACTTAAGGAATATTGCTTAAAAGAAACCTTTCAGCAACTTAGGCTAGGAAATACCCTGCAAATGAGCACACCAGATTATTCAGTCTTTTCCTCGTGTATGTGACAAAATAGGAGGAGGAGGAACAGGAACTCCTGCTCTCTACTTCAGCCATTAGCTTTAGTTGTTGAAGTAGAGCCTGCCTTAACTATTCCTATATCTTGTTCATATTTGCCTTACTTGGCAGGGTTCAGCCCATTGCTGATTCTTTGAAGTGCAACACTATAGACTTAATTGTTTATGTAGGCTGAACTATATAGTTTCCAGGTTTGCTTCCCCTCTGTGCTTAGGTACAACACCAATATTATGATCAGAGCAAGAGCAACACAGCCTTTGCATTTTCTCATTCTTCATCCCAAGTAACAGGGTTTCACTTATTAATACCCTGCATGTTCCCTGAGAACTTCTAATTGATCAGCTGCAATTTTCAGGATCCATGGCCTGATGGACAGAAAAACACCCGAGTGGCGCGCAAAGCCTCGCTTCACTTGGCCAGTGACACATCTGCTGCTCCTTGTCATACTCATTTCCATTTTACATAAAAGAAATGCACGCCTGAGTAAAGGATCTGGCTGTGTGAATTGCGCTTACTGAATTTAATTAATACCTCTATGAAAGAGGTTGTTATTTATTTTGGAAGCTGAGAAAACAAAAAATCTAGGCCACTTCTGCAATTTACTTTGGGTGGAGCGGCAACTGGCTGGGGCAGAGCTTCATTTACTTTAGCTCTATTTATTTTAGCTGCACTATAAGGGCGGGGGGAAAGAGCTGGTAGTCATCAAAAACATAACAGGCCTCTCCAAAATCAAACTAATAATACTTAGGACTGTGATAGCACTTTCAAACTTTGCAGCGCTTTGCAAACACTCGGTAATTGAGGCTGGATCCTCGTCCTGTTGACTCCAGCTGTGACGACGATCGAGCCGGGGGCTGCAACACGGGTCCCAATCTTAAAAAAATTAGCATGTGCTTAAAGCTAAGCATAGTTGTATCCTCAGTTGTATCCTATTTTAAATGGTTTCACATCTGGCTCTAGGCCTAGGAAAATCCATACAGATCCCCCAAAATTGTCAAAAGGAGGGGAATATAGCCTAGTTTATGCCCTGAGGTAGCTGGGATATGACTAATAGAGAATGAGGCAAACCACAGGGTTTTCTGACTGAAAAAATACCATTTTGAGCAAGAAGAAAGGTTTTGGGGGGCTTTTTGTGTCCGTGCGCATTTCTTTTGCCCCTGGGGCGGGCACGGCCGGTTCCTCGCGGCTCCCCTCACACGCCAGGGGCGCAGGGACCAGGGCGGAGAACCACCTTCGCGGGAAAATAACCCCCGAGGCTAGAAAAGGCGGGCGAGGGGCTCGCGAGCGGCCGCCCGAAGCCTCCCCCGGCCTCCCCTGCCCCACCATGGGGCCGGGCGGTGCCTGAGGGAAGCGCCGCCGCCGCCCTCTCGCGCCAGCCCCCCATCCCGCGGCCCAGACTACATTTCCCAGGGTGCCCCGGGCCGCCGCGGCCTCGCCGGGCTCCCCGCGGCCCGCCCCCCCGCGGTCTGGACTACATTTCCCAGGGTGCCCTGGCGGCCCGCCGCGGGGAGGCTGGGCCTGGCCGGTGGCGGGTTAAGATGGCGGAGGGGGTGCTGAGCCCCGGGGTGAACCTGGAGGCCTTCTCGCAGGCCATCACCGCCATCCAGGCGCTGCGCTCCAGCGTGACGCGGGTCTTCGACTGCCTGAAGGATGGGATGCGGAACAAGGAGACGCTGGAGGGCCGCGAGAAGGGCTTCGTGGCCGCCTTCCAGGAGAGCCTGCACTCTGTCAGCCGCGACCTGGGGTGAGCGCGGCGCCGGCCCCGAGGGGGCTCCGCGGCCGCCCTGGCCCCCTCCGCCTTCCTCCTCCTCCGCCCCCCGGAGCCGCCGGGCCGGGTGGGGAGAGCAGGCCCGGGAGGGGGCCGGGCCCCGCGGCGGGACCCCGGGGCCTCCCCCGCGCAGCGCGGCCTCGCCGCTTCTGTCCCAGGAGCAAGTTTGGGGGGAATGACCGGGAAAACACGCCGGTTCGTGTTTTCGATGCTGCGCGCGTTACCTCGTGCTTTCATTCTGGAGTCTCCAAATGGATGAATGCTGCCGATAATGCTTATTTATTGTTGTTGTTGTTATTTTTAATAAGGAGCTATTGGTGGTTTTTCCTTGGGCCAGGGAACGCCCTTGGTTGTGGGGAGATTTTTCTCTGTTTTTCTCAATCCTCATTAAAAAAATCTAAAAATAATCACTTTACTAGCTGAAAACGTTCAGTAGCATCTGAGTGGGTCAAGGATGACCTTATTACCTGAACTTCTGTGACTGAAAAGTTAGTGTATATTAGCGTAGTTGCGTACATGTCTTGGTGTGAGCTGGTGTATTTGATGTGAAGCCACGGGACCAACGCTGAGGTGGACGGAAGGACGGTAACCGCAGCCCAGCGGCATCACCCCAATGTCCGTTCAGTTCAGTTGGGTCCCGAACGGGAGCCGCCGCCTGGGCAGTGTCCCAGGACAGGGCGAGCGCATGGTGACTCTTTCCCAGAATATCTCCTGGCCTCCAGTGATCTAGAGTTCAGGGACTTCTGAATGAGGAGTCGCATCTTTCTGGCTCGTAGTCCTTGCTGATCTTTATTCCATGAGTTTGTCCAGTGGCTCTTCCAGCAGTGCAGACTTCTAGCGTTCATCGTGTCCCGTAGTGATGAGTTCTCCGGGTAGAAGATGCGCTTCCTTTAGTTTGTTCGGATGGTGATACCCGACAATAAAATTTGTTCTCTAATTTTTCCCCTCTATTAGGAAAGATGGCAATCAATCATTCTTATTAGTGATGTTGTACACAACTTTATAGACTTCTGTTATATCCCTTGTTTTCTATCCTTTCCAAGTTGAAGAGGCTTTGTTGTTCCTGACATGATGCTGTGCCGTTCCTTTGGTCGTCCTTCTCACCTTTTTCTGTAGTTTTGCTTTTTGTAGCTTTGTGATAGGGATGCTGACCTGCATATGGTGTTCAGGATGTGGGTGCACCGAGCTCTAAAGGCCTAATGTTTTCTGGTTGGTTTTCTGCTCATTTCTAAGTAATCCTGTTGTTATATTTGTTCTTCTGCCTGCTTCTGAGCATGGAGCCAGTATTCTTAAAGAGCTATCGATTATAACCCCAAATCTTGCTCCTAAACAATAATAGATAGCTATAGGCTCTGACCTAGCTTTTCTCATGTGCAATATTTTACAATTCTCTCCATTGCATTTTATCCAATGCTTCAGTACTGTGAAGTTCTTTTTCAACTCTTTGTGGTCAGTCCTTGTCCTTCCCACCATAGATGAGAGTAGCTTCATCATCAAACTTTGTAATTTTGCTTTTCAACCTCTTTTTCAGAACACTAATAGATATTTTTATCAGTACTTTGGTGACCATTTTTTTTTCTGTTTCTTTGCTAGATAATATATTTTTGGTCTTTTGATGTATATTCAATTTGTCTTTTTTTGAAGCATAACTGCTCAAAAACACTATCATTTCTATAGTATCCAAATATTGGATATTGTGTTATGTGTTTGGGAAGCATTGATTTCAGGTAGCAAGGGGATGCCCCAAAGTGCATTGACATTAAAGATATCAGTGAACTTCAGCTCGTGTCATGGAAGTATAGACTGGGATTTCTGTCCAACAAATTTATAATTAGTGTGTCCATTCCCGTTTATTTTATTGTATACCTATGTCAAGAAATATGAAGCACATTCATAAATGTTCACAGCACCAGAGCCTTAGAAACAGTATAGGCCATAGAAACTTGAAGGAACGTTTATTAATAAAAGAGAATTTTGTGGCAGGAAAGTGTAGAAGCTTCTGAACTCTCAGTTCTCTGGTCTTTGGTGTTTATTCCCGTAAGCTTCATTAAATGCCAGCTGAGATATTTGGGATCTTTCTTTCAGAGACTTTCATAAGTCGTCCATGTAAGGGACTGAATCCTGCTCTTAATTTAGTGGAAGTTCTGAAGTTCAATCAGAATAGGATTTGACATTCAGGAGTCGAAAGGAAAGGTACCTGATTAGTCATGTTGCTTGAAAAACTGTATTTTATATCTGTGCAAAGTGGCCAGTCCTCTTCTCAAGTTGATTAATGCATGTTTTTTAAATTGCTTAACTCTTGTTATTATTAAATGCAGTGTTTGACAAATGAGATATGAAGCAATAATAGATCATTTTCACAGTGGGCTTTTTTTCAAGAGAAAATGGTGCTTATAATGCTGTAGTTTAGTATTTTATACAGGTCCACAGATGTATGAATTGCTCATGGAAAAGAGGAGATACTTCCATGCCTGAGACCTTAGAATGCACATACTTGATTAGAGTAGTCATAAACTTTACAGGATCATCTTCAGGATTAGGACTGATATCAGTTCTGTGAATTTACATGAATAAAATGTTAATTTCTAGTACTTTAATGAAATGATGAGGCATCTGCCTGCTTTATGGGGGGGAAAAAAGCTTCTACTCGTACACAGTATTGCAGCCAGTGGAGAGGCTCAGGTCAGCATTTTGTTGTTTCTGGGAGAATGCTTTGCTCAAAAGATGCCTTGTTCTGGAACCGCTTGCAAACAGATACCACAGTGCTTGTAAGCAGATCCACAATATTTTGACCCTTTCGAGGCTGCCTTACAAAGACCCTCAACTTGTGCTTTTCTCTCCTTAAAAACAATGAGCTTAAAGACTAACAGAGCACTTAAAACTGTTTGGATAATGACCCTGATTAAACTTTTTTTCGGAGTAGGCAGATATTTAAAAAAACATGTCGATATTTAAATAGAGTTCATATGTGATTGCTGTCTCTGCAGTAAGACTGTACATCTCAGGTATCTGTATCTTCAGATCTGGCATTAAAAGGCGCTCTTCTCTTTTCTTTTCTTTTAGCGAACTGGAGCGTCTGAGCAATCTAGTTGGTAAACCGTCTGAGAACCATCCCCTTCACAACAGTGGACTGTTGAGCCTAGATCCTGTTCAGGACAAAACACCTCTTTACAGCCAACTTCTTCAAGCCTACAAATGGTCAAATAAGGTAACAGGATATATCAGTATTAAATAACCTACTTCTTACAGACCTCCATCTTGGGTAATTTAGTTGGTATTCCTACAGAACATTTGATCTGCAATACAGTAGACCTCTGAGTGTTTGAGACTGTCAAGACTGCTGAATTTGTTATGAAGTTGGGGAGCATAATGTATATCTCAAACACTATTTTTAACCTTTGAAGTACATTTAATTGAGGGGAGAGACTATGGCAGTGTTAAGGTGCTCCCTTGTTTTTCTGAAGTGGTGTCATCTCCCAAGTGGAATAATACTTTGTGTTAGCTGTTTAGCTCCTTGTCTTATGTAAATGTCAAACAAAAGTGTGTTCTGTCCTTGCATCTGACAGTAAATGTTGTAGCAGAGGGCAATAGGATGTTAAAACAGAGAATTAAGAGCTTATGACACTTCTAAACTTATTTCTAGAAAAGAGATTTAGAGGGAAGTTGTTATCAGAAATCTTGATGGTTTTCTATACCTTTTGCTGCTGCTAAAACCATATGCACTTGATCTCTGAGGTAAATTTGGTTTGAAAATCTTTGGCATAGCTCATGGTTCTGGTCTGTATATATTGCACTGAATTTAAAATAACGTAAAAAAAATAGTTTATGCAGATGTTAATGCTTTTTTTTAAGTTTTTTAATGAATTATTTATGTTGGAGAAAACTTACTTCTGTTGAGAATAATTCAATTCAATAATCCTGTTTGAATATGTCTAGAGACAGAAGCTGGATAGATATCTTTCCTTTTCTGCTCTGAACATAGTCTGGTTGTGGTGGATCAAAAATATCCCTTTCCTCGCATCTGATTTTATTTAACGAATAAACATTGTATTACTGCACTGATTCTTTTATTACAAATCCCAATCTGAACACCAATATGCTTCTGGTTGCCTGTTTCCATCCTGACTTTAAGCACATTTATTACTTTTTATAGTAATATTTAAATGAATACGTATTTTAAAGCTTTTTTAATAATTTATTTTTGAAGTACTAATGAGCTGCTACAAAATGTAAAAGATGGGTTCATTTCTGTTATAATCATGGTTACTAGTGAGAGATTCCACAGTTGTAGCTCTTAATAACAGTGTGCAAGACAGCAGGAGTTAGCAAGAATAATAAATATGAAAATATTTGGGCATTTAAAAAAAACAGTTCCACTCTAAAATACTTACCATGATATATGAGCAAGGAAGATTTTCAGGCTGTACAAGATGTTGGTGGGCAAATTCTTGTCATAAACTGAGCCAACTGCTCTAGTATTATTCAGATTTAAATTAAAATCCTACAATAATGTTTGTACAGTCACTTTTCAGAATGCAAATATGTGTTAACATCTTGTAAAATCACTAGAATTCAGCACTGATGGGAACATGGAGTGGTTGGAAAATGGGGGAAAGGAGGGTTTTTTAAGTAGAGATTTATTTATTGAGAAAATGTTTCATGTTTGCTTGTGTTGCTTGCTGTTGCTTATAAACAGATTATTGGCACTGAAGAAAAACTTGTTTTGTTACTTTTAGAAAAAAAATATAGGTACTAAAGCTTCTAAACTCATAATGCAGTTAAGTCTTTAGTGATTTAATTTCTTCAGATGATTGTCAGAGTAAACTGTTGTTAATGAAATAGTGTTGGCAGAGTTGTTCTAGTGGAGTTTTTTTTATTTACTTAGTGTTATGCAGCTTTGAAGAGCAGTTTTTCGTAATACTGTGCACTGATTTCAGAAAGCTTTAGTATCCTGTGCACTCATATGTGGCTTTAAATGTTCCGGGAGAAAAACAGTATTTTATTCTTCTACCTCTGTTGCCTTTCATTTCTGTTTTATGGCTAAAGTGAAATATACTGTTCAAGTACAACTGGAATAATTATCTTCTACCCAATGTTTCTTCTAAACTTGTGTCCTGTCTAGGGTTTGTAGCAACCAGCAGGCATTTTTTTTTGCCAGTGGATGGATAGATTGCCTGTGTTTCTAATAGCAGATGTGTTGTTACCTGTGTGAGGGTGTTAGCTGCTGGCTTTGCCATTAACAGCAAAGATTCTAGCGGAGCTCATATATACAGCTGCTTAATTCTGCATTACTAAATATACTTCCCAAATAAATGTTATTTCATTACATCTTTTGGCCACCTTCTGTTCTTACTATGTGTGTCTGGTGTTTTCTGTTGCTTGGAAGGGAGGATTCAGATGTGGTGATGTGTCAATACACTTTATGCCTGTCCGCATTTAATTTTTAATTTGTGACCCCTTTGTGGCTTGCTTGCTTGTATTTTTGATGAGCTGAGATAAGGGCATTTTCCTCTCTCTTTGATTGTTCATGCATTACTGATGGCATGAGTAGCCATACAGCTGCTGGGGAGGATAGATGGAGTAGCATTTTGGGGCTATGGTGCAATTCCAGAAGGACGTTCATGAAATGTAAGGAAAATGAACACAAAGACTTTAAATGTTGAGTATATGTGCTATTTATTTATAAAACATAGGAAGGTTGGTAGAAGAGTAACTTGTAAGACAGAAAAGGTCAGTAATAACTGGGCTATCTCGTGAGAAGTAAATAATTGTTCAGTATATCTTAGTACTGTACATTTTAAAAAATGGCTTTGCTACTTTTTTAAATCTAAAACTGAAAGCACAATTATAGTGCTGAAGTGGTAATTAAAAATCAGCTTTTCATGAGGTATGTTTTATAATAGTCTGTCTGGTTAAAAACTGAGATTCTTAGTTGATCCACTTCCATTGGCATTTTTGCTTTGGAACTGGTATTCTCAGCTCGTCTTTGAAGAATATAGTGACACCAACCTTCCAAGCACCATAACCATGTGAAGCTCTTTAAAACATAGTATTACCAAATTGTTTGTCTTTTTTTTTTTTTTTTAATAGTGTATGAAAATATGTAAAACTTCAGTTTCGTAAATCTAAATGTGGATCGTATTTACCTATGTGACTCTTCTCACAGCAAAATTGGTTACACAAATACAAGTTTTCTGTTTTTCTTAAGTTTCAACTGGGGCAGTATTAACCATTGCTTTTGGTGGTTCATGAGACTTTGAATGTTAGAATAGTTGCTATTTCTTTAGATTAGCAGCTTTGTTTTGATGCTGGGTCAAGACTTCTCATAGCAAATAGCCAATTTTGATTCAGTCTTGCATGTGTGAACAAGCTTTTTGAGTTAAGTAGCAATGCTGTGTAGTGAAGATTCCATACTCGCAAACCTAAATAGGAAATTCTCTGTTTAAGATGTGAATATTGACATAGGAGATTAGGCTTTACCTGACAATGTTTAACTTGTTTTATTTACCGATGATAAATGTGTGTAATTGTGGTTGATTATGTATTTTGAGGAGACCCACTTTCAGGTGGCAACTTACTGACCTAATGCTTTGGCTTAGTGTCATAGAGGTGGGTTGCATTCACTGTGGTTTCAGAGAGATTTGCTCCAACACTTATTTTACTGCTCCTGTGAGTCACAAAGCTAGTCCCTGTGTTTCTGAGCATCTTAAGTTTGACTGTTCCAGGGATACAGAAAAGTACGATGGAAAAACTAAAACTTTCCATACAGAAGTGTGTTATCTTGGCAGCTCTTGTTATTTATTAGCACCTGCTATCCTGATATTTACTTATTGTAGTTTATCCAATAGTTTGCAGATGGTAGAATTGTCCATGTAATAGAAGCAGCTGTTTGGGAACACAACAGCTTGTCAGATGTATTAATTACACACACAGGCAGCTGTAAAGGAACTTTATTTTTACAGGTGTTTAATAGAGCTTACAAGCTATAGCTGGCATAAACACTGGAAGTATAAGTCGATCATTTTGCAAGCAAGAGCTGAACAGTTTTCTTTGCTTTAGCTAACTGAATTCTTTTTTTATGTGTTGGTAGAAATCGTCCAGGTAGATTACTTTGCTGACTTTGGGGTGCATGGAGGAATGTAGTAGACATGAGTCAGTAGTTAGATCTACTTTTATAAAATGTTTTGGTTTTTTTTTTTCTCCTCCCCTTCAATTTTGTTTAAGAGAGGCTGAGTTCTTCATTGCAGTGGAAGTATTATTTCCCAGAAGGATCCTTTCATGCCCTCTAATGTAATCCTGAAGATATAATCTTAGAAAAAAATTAGGTTATTTTTCTGCATGGGTAATGCAGCTTAAGTATTGTTGGTAAGTTAGGAAGCTCTCAGAAATCAGCAGATTATTTTTTTTTAACACAGACCAGTTCTGCCTAGTAATTGTACATAATTACTAGAAACAGAAACGAACTACATCTCAGCTGTTGCATTTTTTGTAATGTGCTTGTTATTTCTGAGCAGCTAATAAATCTAAGATTACAGTAACGGTTGCAAGGGTTACTGTATTGTGTGTGTGTGTGTGGCCCGATACTAAAAGCAATCAGTACCTGACCTGCAGAGTAATGCTTCGTTATTTCTTGTTACCATGTACTGATTTGTTGCGTTATATTAGAATTCACAGGAAACTGCCACAGGAGAGAACACCTCAGCTGTAAGTTTAGGTGAAAGGAATTGTTGAAAGTGACTCATTAAATTAGACTGAAATACTATATATATATATATATATATATATATATATATATATATAATTTTTTTTTTTTTAATCAAAAAGAGTGGCCTCACGTTTGTGACAGAGCAGGGGAAGGACTTGCTTCTGCTGTAGTCCAACACGTTTGCTTTAACCCGTGCCCTTACGCTGGCCTTCCTGATTCCGGGCTGCTGCTCATTTTCTGCCACAGAGCAGAACATGCTCTTGTTCGTGAGAGCATCCTTTACTAAGCAACTGTGTATTTCTTCATATTTGTTCTCAGTACTGGGTGATGAAGGGGCTTTGTGGGGGAGAAAATATTGATTATGTGATACAGTCAATATTGTGATACATATCCCATAGATAATCCATTTGTTAAAGCTTGTGATAGTATAGTTGTCTGATCCAGCTGTAGTAAAGCTGGCGATCAGGGCAGATACACATTTATGGAATGCTGGAGTTTGGGCTAACTCCTGGAGTGGAATAAACTTTTTGTTTTTCATGTGCCGCTTTAGTGAGGTTATTGCCTGTAGTGTGTATTTGTTCATCCTCTTTGCCCTTGGCATAGCATTTGCATACCCTAGCCCTGTGCATGCCCGAGGCAGTGTCTGTTAAGGTGTTTCTGTTGACTCCAGTGGAACAGAAGATACGCAGTGTATTATGTGTCCATGGAGCTAGGCAAATGCTTTTACACTGCAAGTTCTGCCTCTCTTACAGGGATGCTTTCAAGTGGTTCATGCACAAGATTTGAGCATTAATTACTGGTAGAGATTTTTTGCAGGTTTATTTGAAGAACACTTGCAGAGTGTCTCAACCACCAAGCTAACGCCGTAGAATCACTCTCACGACCAGACTTAAACACTGAGTTTGTTTGATAGCAACACACTGGAACAGCCTTCCTTGAGCTGGTGAAAGTGATTGTAGTAACAGTGGAGTTCACGTGCCCAGGTGAAAGTACTCGTTTTCTACAAGTGTTCTCCCCCCCCCCCTTTTTTCCCCCTCCCAATAAAGAGTGTGTTTTCAGGCATTTGAGGAATTTAAAAAACAGTAGTACAAATGGGGGAAAACTTAGAACAATTGTCTTCTTGAATAGGTGGTATTATTTTAAAACTTTTCCTGGAGCTGAACCTCACTGGAGTACAGTGCTGTGTGCGCTACTGTTTTCAGAGTTGCGTTTGTCTGTTTGCTGAACTCAAACGGCAGCGCTCGTATAGTCTGAGCCCACGTGCTGAAGTGTATGTGAGTGCTGGTGGTGGTGGTTTTATTGTAATGAGATCGTAGCTACAAATTCTGTTAATAGTGCATTTGGTAATGCTGTTATCGCTACTTAGGGCAGAAAGCCAAAAAAAAACCAAACCCAAACTTTTCCAACTTTGTGATTGTCTGGGTGAGTGTGATTTAAGTCAAATTATTTTATAAGTTTATCTGTAAAAAGAAGGTTATGGCAACTTGCATGGGCTTTACAATATCAGTGATGTTGTAAATATTCTAAGTGAATGAAAGTGCGTAAATATTGTTATGAATTTATTTAAAAGTAGTAGATTGGCAAATAGAAACTGAAGAAAAACTACTGTTGACATGCATGTTGAAATACATTAAAAAATATATGGATTTAAATCTGTTACTTCATAGCTTCCTCTTGTTTTTTACATAAATTTAAAATCGAACTGTTGAGATAATTACCATTAATGAGTTAAAATGATTTTCTGTCACATGAGAAAAGAGAAAAGGAATATATAATTTTTGTTTATTAAATTATCTTGATATGTTCCCTGATAAATTATTTGTATAAGTTGTTTGTTGTAGGTCTCAAAAAAAGGAATCAATAGAGCCTGTAGAGAAAGTCCAGACTTGTTAGACTGCCCTCGGTAGCTTAGTATTGATTAGACACAAATATTGAGTTTAACGACAATAAATGCCATTAAATGTTAACCATAATAGTAGAGGAACACCGTTGAAGTAACTTTTTTTTTGTCTTGATTGTAAAATGAAGTATTCATTCCAAGGAACATTAATTTTAATTTCTGGATGCGCTCAAACATTTTGAATTTAATGTAGTTTTACAGTAGCATGGACAATGTAACTGAGTTATTATGTTGGCAGTTCTTTGGAAGTTCAGGCAGATGGCCAAGATTTTGTCCTTTCAGGCCTTTATTTTGTGAAAATGCAGTGCTGTAATATTTTGGCATACTGTTGCATGCAGATCCAACTCTTCTGCTCAGGTTTCATTCACTCAAATAGTGAAACGTTTTCCTTTCAAGCATATTATAATATCAGTGAGCTGACGCCCATAGGTGGCATTGAGGAAAACAGTATTGCGAGGGGGTGCAGCAGGGCTAGTGGGGCAGCTCTAGATGCTGGTATTCTCAGCGAGCAGGACTGCTAAAGAAGTTATTTTGGGGACAAGATTTGAAGTGACCCAGATCTCTTGATTTGCCCCCCAAAGGGAATAATGAAAAATAAACTAATATTTGAATTGAAACAAAATGACTGCTTGCCTAAGTCCCTCCAAGGATATTTCTGTTGCACTCTTCTAAGTGTATTTTAATTTGCTTTGTAAGTGCAGAATCAGTGCTTAAGGGAGGGACCCAGAGTGGAAAGGCTGTTATGGATTACCTTTTCTAGACTATTTCCCTGTGTAGATAAGCACTTGGTGTTTATGTTCCTATTACTGGAGAAATGGATGATAGGCATATTGGTGTTTTCTTGTGCACAGGGTACAAAATAGGAGCTGGGCCACTTGGATTCTATTCTTGCCTTTCTTATTAATTTTCTTTGTAACCTTGAACAGGATGCATGAATCTTCCATGCCTCATTTTTCTTAGGATAAAATGGGATAATAATACTTAACCTACTTCTCGGCAGAGTTTCTAGTCTAAATGCGTCTCAAGTGCCTTGGGTTCTTTGGACAAAAATGCTCTGTAGATGCCAAGTATTATCCAGTTAGTGACTAATGTTGTTTGTCTGGCAGTCTGGAAAAATGCCCTTTATGGGCTTTTAATTTTCTGCGATTTTAGGCGAATGTTTTGGTGAAATGTCCTTGCTTCTTCAGAATTCCATTAATGATCTAGTTTTCTAAATGAATAGGCAACAGGTGGTTACCTCATTGCTTCCAGCGGCAGGAGTTATTAATTATTGCTCAGCTGTCTGCCTGAAGAATTTTTTTTTTTTTTAATTGGAAGATTGGTTTTAGTGACCAGCAAAGAGAGGAGTGACAAATTCAGGTAGTATGCATATTATCTTTGATATTACAGTACTGGTGGGGAAAAAAGCACTGAAAAAGGCATTAGGAGGAAAAAAGGCTTGTGCCAAAATGTATAGCGGGGGGGGATTAAAATAATCTACCAGCATGTATAAATTATTAGAGCAGGAAAAAATGCATGACAAAGACTTTCTCTGAGGGTCTCTGAGCTTTGAAGGATAGTTTAAAAATATTAAAAATAGTGGGGGGAAAAACAGTGAAAACAGTGAAAACGATCAGGAAAACAGGGAAACTTGCAATAACAGTTCAAAAGCATAGGTGGACTTGCCAACTGCTGTATGTTGGATGGGGTTTATATTCCCTAGAAATCCTATGTAAAGCAGCATCTGTTGGGGGCATTAGAGATGGATACCACCACTTATGTGCATCTTGTTGTTGTTGTTGTTGAGAGGGTGCATCTTCCCTCCTCAGCTGGGAATCGGTGGCATTTGGACATCTTGGGACTCTGTTTCTTTGCCTTTGATTCCTATGCTGTTTTTGAACAAATGAACTGAGCTGGGGCTGTCCTGTTTTACTGCTAATATATAAACACTGTGAAAATGTTTTGACGCCTAAGAATTGAAACAAAAGGAAGTGAAAATTCTGAGTTTTGTGTTTTGTTTTGTTTTTCTTCTTTGCATTACTGAAAAGATGGAATGGCAGGTGGGACTCTGCCATGCTTGCCTTGTTGGGCCAGTATAATTCCCTTGCAGGCTGGTTGAATTTCATTGACATTTTAGTAGAGTAAGGTTTGTTTGTTACTTCAGAAAGAGAAGAGTGATGCCAAGTACTTTGTCACTTTAAAAGTGAGAAATAATTAGCCTTTAATTCAGGCTTGTTTGTTGTGTAGTTTCAATGTTTTGTGTCCATGATCTTTCCAGATTTGTAATAATAATTTGCACTAGGATGCTGCTGTGAAATAAGGCAATATGTGTTTAACCAGAAATTGCCTTTCTTACTCAATTTTGTTAGAATACTTGGTTTCAAATCTGAAACAGCCTGAGAGTATGATATGGTGCTTTTCTATTGTTGTGCCTTGTGTGTGTTGTTATTCAACAGTATTTTTCAAGGCTCTGTTCAAAATAATGCTGTAAGCAGTACTGGTCTCACTTTTCCTAATTATGAGAAGTGATATATCAATACACACTATTATAAATCACAGCCCCCTTGTCAGCTGGTGGGAATTATTTCATGCTTTGCAACACCTTTATTTGCTAATGAGTGTGGTTTTTTTTCTATTTCTTTGATAAGTATTAATGTTCTAGCTGTTAGCCTATTTCAGGATGGAATGATTGATGTTGCTCTACTTCAACCAAAATGCTTCTGCCCCCTCCCAATTCTTCTCCCGACTACTTTTTTTTTTTTTTTTTTTTTTTTTTTTTTTTTTTTTTTTTTTTTTTTTTTTTTACCTTTTTTTTTTTTTCCCTTCTTTTTTTTTTTTTTTTTTTTTTTTTTTTTTTTTTTTTTTTGCTCTGCAAGGGCTCTTCATACAGTTCACTCTGGAGGGCTGAATTACGTAGTTTGCAAGCCAGGGATCACTTTCCATTTCTAAGCTGCATGCTGCAGTCATCAAACAAAATTGGTAAAAACTTCATTGTTTATATTAAAGACTTGTTTATATTACAGACTTTGATTCAAACTAAGTCATGTATATACACAGAAAATGAAGTATGTAGATGAATAAGTTATGATACAAATATTAGATTTGAAGAAAAGGATTCACTTTTGGAAGCTGAGAAATGTGACAAAGAATAACTGGAAATCCATGTTGTCTTGGAATTAATTGAAGAATATGTAGGACATCAGAACAAGAAGAGCATAAGAAAGCATTGGACCCAGTGTTTCTTTGTATTTCATATTTATTTGCCAGCTAGCTGTCAGTGGCTCAGGCTGATGTGCTACCTGTGATGAAAGCCCAACTCTCTTCCAGTGCATGGTGGCCACCATGAAAGCACAGAGGATGTTCTCAGAGACTTGAGCCCTGGGGTTGCCCCAACAGAGTACTGTGCAAAGAGAAGGAGCGTTACCTAATTTTCATTGTCCTCCTAACAGCTTGTTTTTCTAAGGCTTGTAGATCCTCAAAAAACTTGAGCTCTTTATTAGTCCTCCTGCATCTAAAAGTATGCAGGAATGGGATAGGAATCGATAAATGTGAAAAACAGCTTTCTTCTGTTTCATAGGATAGATACAACTTAATTTTGGCTATTTTTAAGTTTATAGATTCCCTTAGGTAAACCAGATAGAATTTACTGAATCTTCTATGGCTATCTGTAAACCTATTTGATATGTAAAACAATATAGAGGGGTCTAGTCTTTAAGATTAATTCTTTTTTTTTCTTTTGTACATAGAGAAGTTTTCTGAATAAAAGATGATCCACCTTTAGACTGTAGTTTCCTTTCTATGTGGAAGATAGCACAAAAAAGCCCCAAACAGACTTGGTTTTATCCTATGTGAAGTTGTTTGTTTGTTTTTTCTCTTATTTTTTTATTTTTTTCCTCTTCATAGTTAATCTAAAACTCCATTTCACTTATTTTGTTGTCTTAAATTGTCTCATAAGGCATAAAACCAGAATCTCATGTACCTACAAAAGTAGGACTTGCCTATAAATTGACTTTAGGAAAAATTTCTTAAGGTTTGGCCCCTATTATTTGTAGTTTCTCAGTACTAGACTGTAAGTTTTCACTGTGTTTCAAAAGAAATGGTACTGCTGAAATACCCCTTTGCAGGCCACAAGTATGAGTGAATAATGCTTTGGGTTTTTCATTTCTCAAAGGAAGTTATGTCTCACTTCCGCTAAGGCAAATTGAAGATGTTTGTAAAGCATTTTGGGACCTTCATATGAAGGGTATTCAAGTAATACGAACACTAATATAGTGTAACTGATAGAGGCGATAAGCAGCCCATTTTTATTCTTTATATGGAAAAGCTTTTCTTATAGTTTCTAGAGGAAATCAAATAAAATGGAAATTTTAATGATCTCACCCTGTTGCTCCCAGCTATTGTTGCTGTCAGATCTTTTAGCGTGGCTGTTATTTGTTGTTTTATGCAGAAGTACACTCATCTCTCTAATCTTCTGGGGGGTTCTCTTTTGGAGTTACTAAAGTTGGTCCCCTCAGACCGTTCACAGAGAGACTTAGTTGTCTGAATTACATATGAGCAGTACGTGATTCTTCCCGGGTGTATCTTAATCAGATACTGTTGATTACAAAACATGGAAATCACATAGAAGCTAATAAAACTGGAGATAATGTGTGTCAGGAGCTGTATATAATCAAAATGCCATTCAGATCACTGCTTTGGGTAGTTTCATGGCATTGTACATTTGGCAAAACTGTGGCAACGGTTGCGTGTTCAGCAATAGTTAATATAAAGCTTCAAATGTTGGGAACTTGTAACCGTAAGTCTGTGGTGATTCTTGAAATTTCTAGCCTCTTGGGATCAATACATACTGATTTTTATTTCCCCGAGAGAAAAGGATAATTATGCCCTGCAAGAGTGTTGTCGTTTTGTGGCTCTGATGCTATGACTGTTGAAGAATGTGACTGAGAACTTACAGAGCATACATCACTGTTGTTGCTGAGCGGCTGCCTAATTTTTACGTAGATAAAGGGGTATTAAAAAGGATGGGCAGTTGACCTCAGATGAGCTTCCAGAATGAGTTTTTTGTTGCCAAAACATGCCTGTTAATAAACTAAAGTTTTGTTAGATCAATTGAAGAAAGTTGTCCTCCTCAAAGGATTGTTAGGAATTCCTTAGGACATTAATGGAGCGAATATACATCTTGCAGTAGGTGTGGTCCTATTATATCCTCCTGAGGGAGAAAATTCCTTATTTTTGCAGGTGAACTTTGTTTCAGATTTGGCCAGGTACCTGGCCAAGCTTTTACAATACATGAATTTTGTATATTAGACTGCTTTTCTGCTTTGTGAAAGAACTCTGAATGACTCTTCTTGTGGCGAAAACTAAGAGCTAGCTCTGCTGCAGCTGTAAAATGCTGCCTCTTGAGCAATGGACTTGATTTTTAAAATTTTTCTTAATTATATTCCTATATCTTGGGTCAGCTGGGAGCAGAAATGTGGCAAAACAATATCCTAAATGTGGTAGTAGGAATTGTAGCCTATATAACTCTATGGCTGGCTGTCAGCCTAGTTCTATAGCTAAAGAAACATTTTTTAGCCCTCAGAAGTTTGAGTAGGGCCACAGTGGGGCAGACTGGGAGATGAAAGTACGAGCACTGCACTCAAGGCTACTTGAATCCAAACTGCTTTTGTTGCCGTGGTACATCTTGGTGGTATAAGCTCTCATTTAAAAAAAATTAGAGTGAAAAATCCCAAAGGCTGGAGCTGAAGGTGATCTATTAGTACATGTTATCATTTTCTCAGCCAATATGAGATTAGCCCCAGCATGTAGCAGTTTATTTTATCTCATTTGAAATGTCCTGAATATAAGGCTTCCACTTGTACAAGAAACAAAACCATAGATAAAATCTTTTAACCACTGACTTATGTTCAGTTACAGTATAGTGAGGAAAAATATCTGCTCTGGTTTAATAAAAGTAGATTTAATGAAAGTTGATTGATTCCACCGGGTGCTGGTCTTTTTGCTTTTTTGATCTTATCACAGAAAGATCAAAAGTTTATGTATCCTGAGCAGCAGTTACCTTGTTGTGTTCTTTTTCTAAGGTTTTTGGCTTAGTGTGAAGCATTCAATCATACTCTGCTGTTCCACTGAGTTTGCCGAGAACCTAAGTACTCCAGTTAAATGCCTAAAGCTAGATTGTGAATAATCTGAAAGCTGAAATTGCTCATGACTCTAGTTACACACTTGTTAGATGTCTTAGGGAATTAAAAAAGCCTTTCTTGGAATGTGCTTTTTTTCTTTTTTTTCCCTATGCTCATGAATTGGCTTGTTCCCAGATAACTTTTCTTCAAAAGCAGATATAGTGACAGGCTGACAGAAATAAGTAACATACTTATTGGGTGGAATTAGTACATATCATCATATTATGAAACATAAAGAACATGTTGAAGCACTAAGAACATTTCCAAAGATGCCTTAGATTTGGTTGGAAAGCAGAGTACAACAGCTACATCTTAAAAAATGAAATAAAAACTCAATGGCCTTTGATATTCAGGCTTATGCTTAAGAAGAAGTTATATTCAAAACCAGCACCAGTCTTGATTAATTTGCCTGTTGTAGTTATATTCTCTAAGCTTCTGTAATTGTCAGCGTCATGATAAAGTAGGTGCTCTATATACTGTGTGAGATATTAGACACAAAGGAATTGCAATTCAATGTGACATTTTATAGTATATTCTAAAATAGATGTATTTACTTATTATATGAAATTGTAATTCCTGTGGAAGTCAGTGTTGAAAATATTCACTAAAAGCCTTATAGGTTCTGCAAGCATGCAAAGAAGAAGGTGCAGTGTCTTTGCTGAAAACATTGCACACTGATCTAGTGCTTTATGCTGAAAGAAGGGAATAAACTGCATGCATGTACTGGTACCTGCAAGTATTGGGTTAAAGTGAATTATTTTAATCTTTCCATGTCATTAGCAATTTAGTGTTTTCTCTTTATTTTAACATGCTGTTACTGCTACAGAAAATGTGGAGAATGTGGACTAGAGCTGAAAGAGTCTTCAGGTGTCTTTTAAACTGTTTTAAGCTGTCCGTGGTTTGAAAATATTCAAGAATCTGTGATATGAGCTGTTTGACATTTTTCCTGTTCCAAATGCTCAAAGGAATAAATCTACATAAAAAGCAACTTAGTTTTAAAAATGAGAGAGTCTTTGAGACAGTGACTGAAATCTCAGAATGTTACTTTATTTCCCTCTTTTGGCTGACCACTACAATAAAACAGCTGAATCAAATACGTTCTTTTATGTATAAAATATATTTTTTGGGTCTTGACAGCTTGTTTCCAGTTTTAGTCTAATTCAGTTTGAAACAGCTGTTCCTAATCTCTGCAAAACAGTTTTTTGATGGAAATCATGACATTCTCAACTACAGCAGTGTTACTGGGCTCTGTCTCATATCAGAAGTTGGCTTTTCTTTATGTTAAGAGAATTCTTCATTCAGGGAAAATGTCACTTTTACATCAAATAAGCTGCACTTAAAAGAACAATAGCTGCTTCCCCCCCCCCCCCCTTTAGAGTTTCCTTTAGGTTGGATATGTTTTTCTTCCCACAAGACTGTTTTAAAACAAAAAAAATCACTGGATGTTTCACCATTAGTTAGATTTTTATTCTAATGTTCCTTGCCCTACCCATATGCTTTCTGTTGGGTTCTATTTAGAGTTTTCTCTGCAGTTGTCTCTGCACTGAGACTTAACAAGTTTTCTGGCTTGCCTTATGGTTCAGTTTTACTCTGGAGTTAAATCTTGTATTTTCAGAAATTTCAGTGTAGCATTTTCAGTTTGCTCAGTGCCATTTTTTTTTCTTTTTTTTTTAATTTGATTGCATTGCTTGGTTCATCTTCTGAAGCTCTTTGTAGAGATTTCATAGATCGCAGAACTAATCAAATCTGCAAGTTCTTTTATGCATGGTAAGCAAAAGATAACCTGTCATGTCCAATTTCCTCATTCTTTTGGACATTCTGGCATGTAATATGGAGTGAAATATTTGCCGGTTTTCAGGCGTTAAAGCCATTGTGATGTTCTCCTAGCCTTAACAGGGAAGACAGAGGAAAAGAGTATTTGTTAGTGACTTTCTGTGCGAAAGAATTTGCTCTCTAGTTGACTGTGTGAACACAAATGGATGATGATATTGTGCGTGGACATTTCAGGAGATTTGGGATGGGAAGGATGAGGGTTTCAAGAGTTGCAGTGTTGCCAACTTTACATGGCACTGGAGGAACTCTGGAGTTCTACTTGTCTCTTCTGTCATTAGCTGGCTGGGTGACATTTCACAAGTCACTTCACTATGCACGTCTGTGTTTCCCTGTCTAGAAAATCATGGTTGTGGTGCATAATAAGTACTCTGAGAAGCCTGACAGAGACTGCTGCATAAGAGTAGGATCACTAGTGCTTGCCGATCTCGTTCCTGAGCCCACTGTAGACCACCATACTGAAGTCTCTTCTGGGTTATTTTTTTAAGGCACATTTTATTAGTTGAAATAAAACCTGATGTAGAACGTGACACAAAAGCTATTCCCTTTAGCACAGACTATAGTAGCCCAGAAGCCTTTTTCTCTGTTGGCCTTCAAGAAAAGTCAAACAACTCAACTACAGTCCTCATGCCTTTCTCGCAGTTCTCTTGGTACTTCAGTGAAAATTCATAGTTGATTCTGTTGGGCTGGATAACTGAAGCGTGTCCTGTTAAAACCTTTATTAGAGCAGGGCACCTTTGAATCATACCTTTACTACTTTCTTGCAAAACCAGGGAAGTATGTTTGGGATTGTGAACATGTTTTTTGTGGCTTATACATCTCTGCTGTCCTCCCTGTTACAAGTCTTTATGAAATGTAACTTCTCTTCATCTGTAGTCTGGAATTGAGCATGTGGTTCCTGTCACCCGCACGTACCTGGGAAATAAAACTGGCTTGAGCTATGGCTCCGGGGCTAATCTTCATCTGAAATTGTGCTCTTGAGACAGAAAAAGCATTTATGTAGTAACTGTTTCATTTTTTGACGTGCTTTATGAAAATATCTAGTGAGAAGCTGTCCTGGTTCATGGTTCTGCAGTATTATCTCCCCACAACCTGTCGATGGCTCTGATAAGTAACGGATAACTATGCCACTAACAACTTTGGGGAGATAATGTGTTTGAAGCAGAAATTGATGTGTCTGTGCAATGGAGTGATTAAAATTGCCTTATGGTGGTATAACTTGTAAAATACAGTAACAGTAGAGGAGAAGACTGGTTCCAAAGCAGAGCACACCATGAAAAAGGAGGGGGGAGAGGAGGAACCTTGCTGGGATTTTTACCATGGGACCGTGTCAGAGATCAAATGATTCATCGGACAAATGCTTTAATAGTGCTTCCTCGCTCCTTAAGTTCTCATGTATTAAAGGGGAATAGGAAGGAAATGCTTTACTACTTAGAGCTGTTAAATGTTTTCACTTCCAAATTCAGCATTCTGTCTGGCAAATACTTTAGGAATGTTTATAACTTTCCTTGATTTTTTTTTTTTTTTCTTCCCACAGTCTAAAGAACCTGACTTGGGACTACTTTAGGATTAAGTGAGATTACTAGCATCTTCTCTCCATCCCTCTTGTGTACCTTCTATGAATACATCCTAATAACTATTGATACTGCATTCATCCTGCAAGAAGCTAAGACCTTTAATGTTTGCTGATGCTGCAGTTTTGATGTTGTGTTTTTCTTGCAAGTAAAATCAATCGAGACAAATCTTGGTAACTTTTCCAGCAAAATAAAGTGACTACACCAGGCAGACATTGAACGTTTCTTTTTTTTAAATATGGGCATGCTCTGAGATCACATATACAAGGTTGTTCCAGTACAATTGATTGGTTGATCCACTGGATTTAAAGGTCAACTGTAATCACATTTCAGGAAGATTGAAGAAGGTATAAAAGTGCTACTGTGCTTTCCTTAGCTGTATACCCCCTTCTGGTGTTCTTTGGTTTTCCTCCCGTATGTCTTAATTTACTCAGGTAAAATAGATAAAGGGCATGAGTCGATATTTCCTCAAAGCCAATACCTTCCTTCTGGAAGACCTGAAGTGGATGAATGGACTCTACTACACTCTACAGAAATGGAAGTAAAAAATCTTTTTGAGGCGAAGGCTGCAGCCTAGCTGTTCTGTTAGATGATCCATTCAGTTGCTAGCATTGGCAGATCCAAGAGATGATGATGTCCGTTCAAAGTGCAGCACTGTCGAACAGATGGAAGTGAGAGACTGCACAACACTTTTAATGGGTGGAGACTTTTGGTTGTGGGGAATCAAAAGAACATCTTATTAGTGGTGTTTTATGTGACAGCTTGGTGCTATGTAGTTGTCCATAGAGACCAAGGGGCTTTGGAATATTATGTTTTGTAAATGTGGTGTTTCAAAATCATGTTTCCATGTAATAGACAACCATATTTGCATACAGATATGAGTAAATTTCTTGTTAATTTTTTGCAACAACCCGAATGAGACAACTGTTTTGCTGTAGCAGATTGCATCAACTAGAAGAAGCAGTGACATGGAACATCCAGGTTTTCCCTGCAACGTAGCAAAAGGAATCCTGCAACAGAAAAGAGGGTGATGGAGTAAAGGAAGACTTAACTTAGGTTCATAAACCAAAACATGTTTCTGATTCTTGAAGATTTTTCCCTCATGACCATTTTGTTGCTATATTCATTTGATAGGAGTTTGTTCATAGTAAGTTTTGCTTTTTCCCTATATTAACAAAACTTGCAGTTCTTCTGTGTGGGTCTTTAAGAGAACTACGGGGGAGAAAGTGTTTAAAACAGCATAAACTTTAATGGCATGGGAACTGTTCTTGGACTGGGGGAATGCTATGTTACAAATGTAATTTGTAAAATTACTTTTATGCTAATCTTTGAACGAATTTTTAAATGATTGTTTATGTTTTTTTTTTTTTCTGAATAGTAGTGTGTATTTGATGATGGTGTGCCAGTGGTGATACCATAATAGGGATTTCACTAGCTTACCAGTACACTGAATGATGACTCTAAAAAGGGTCTTATTAATGCTTTCTGTTGCTTTCAAAAAAAAAAAAAATCTGTTACAGGGAATATTAACTGTTAAACAAAGACTAGTCTTAGTAGAACTCCAGAAGTCTAAATTAACTAACAAAGTACTGTCCTTGGTACATTTTCATAGGTGCTAATTTGCAAAACGTAGTAACTCCCAACTGTGGGGAAATGAAGGGTCTATGGCTCTTCACTAAGCATCCATGACCTGCTTTTAAAATTGACGCTGGCGTGCAGCAACAGTTGCAGAATGTGCTTGAGGGGACTGATGAGACATTTATCGTGTGTTTATTTAAGAGTTTGCTTTTTGCTTTCTCACCACAGTGTGAGGTCTGGGAAACTAATGTCTCCTATTCACGATGCTTGTGGTAAATATGGAAAGAATATTTATTAAATAAATAATGGACCAGGCAAAGTTTTTTAGAGGCTTGAGTGATCAGAGTGGCAGCAAATCCTTTGCGATTTTCCAGGGACTGCTGAAGTCAAACAGTGCCTTGACTGACCGATTTTGCTTAAACTTATTTTATAACCCTTGGTGTTGTCTATCTTCATTAAAAGGTTACTTATTGAAACAGTGAGTCTTCTAAAGTGCACATAAAGTACTGGAAATATTCTTTTTGTATATGCAGTGGCATGTCATCCTGATCAATAGGCTAGAAAGACATTTTTGCAGGGACTTCAAGGAAGTTAAAAGCAGGAATAACATATGTTCAGGAAGCTTCCAGGTGACAAGGAATTGTCTGGTTGTAAAAGATTGTTTCTGTAAGGAGAGAAATCTGCAAGGCAAAATAACTCCCCTTAGACCTGTTGTAGCGGAGTGCTTACTCTTATGCCTTTTTCCTCCAGTGTTTTTTCCCTTCAAATCACTAGCTCGCTTCCTTTCTTGAGTTTGGTAATCCTAACAGCAGATTGCTATTTTGAATGAAAACAGTGTAAAATAAGATCCGTCAGTTGCCAACAGAAAACACCCTTTAGAAAAAGGGAAGAAAAATCCCTTATTATCAAGAGTATTTAACCAAAGTAGGTATTTAATCTAACTTAATCATTTGCATTCTTGGGGAGAACGCTACCAGTGGCAGCTGTCATGGCAGGCCAAATGCTGTGCATATACGTGCTGGCAATTACTTTGCAGGTTCTCTTTGAACTCTTCTTGCACAGTGTGTTAATCGGGTTGAAGTGCAGAAGAGAAATGTATTTTGAAAGCATCTTCCTTGAGATGAATTAATTTAATTTCCTACTTGATTATTAATTTAATGATCAATAATGTTTGGTACTGAGAGCAATAATAAACTTTCTGCTTTCATGCTTCTTGTGCAAACTGAACGCAGGTGCAGCCAGCTGTGTGTTTCCATTCTGCCTTCTCTCAGAACACTGTCTTGGGCTTTTATCAGTGTTCAGACAGTGCACTCTCACTGCACTTTGGAAATACTTCAGACCAATTTATTCTGCTTTTTTAAATCTAGCAGCCTCCAGTTGGCATCTGTTATCCCTGTACGTGTATATGTTTGTATAGTTGCCCACTCCTAACAATTTTAACTTTCCTCATCTACAGCAGGGTTTGTAGTGGAATCTGCTTTCCAGAAGTTGTTGCGGCCTCATAGGGAAACTTTTGGAGTTTGGGCAACACTGTTATAGGCAATGTTTGTTCCAGTGAAAGATCATGATCTCTGTTATTGAATAGTTGAACAACTATTTATCTTTCTTCTTTGATAAGAATTTGACTGATTGGCTTTATGGTAAATCACTGTCCCCATTTGTTGCACTTCTGTCCTCTGACTTCATTGTGAGTAAGTTCAAGGAACTAAACTGGCAAAAGACATTTCTTGGTGGGACTGTTTTTTTGTCTAGTTCAGTCTCTGGACTGGCCTACCACTGGGTTAGGTGCTCACAGTCATGGGAGGGGTGATCCTTCAGGCAACAGTTCCCTGGGTCTTTCAGCCCTACTGTAAAACTGCAACTCTGAGACCTTCATTTCCCCCTGCCTTGCACCAGCAATTATCATCCAGTGAATTTTGATTAAAAAATAAAAATATTCTACAGCAAAACATTTTTCTTTAGTTGACATAGTCTCGTTGCTAAAACACAGAAGATCTTGGCATAATCTGGAGCTTAACAGTGTCACCTGTCATGGTGTGTGTGTAAGAAGGTGGTACTGCCTCTGTTCAATGATAACCTTACCCTTTGAACAATCTTTTTTTTTTTTTTTTTTTTTTTATCATGGGAAAGTTGCAGAGGAAGAAGGCTCTTTTGCTTGACTTTAAACCTAGGTTTTCATCCATGCTGTGACTCCCTAGAGAGTATTTCCATATTTGAAGAGGTTCCTGTGGCCAAAGAGACTATAATGATTTGGACTTTCTGAAAAGTTGCAGGTTGGGTTTTCAGAATATTTAAAGTCCTTGCATGGCTGGTGTATCATTTGGTCCCAATGGCCTGGGAATGTAATAGTTTAAGAAAAGTTAGTTTGAGCTCCTTACGCATTGCTGTGAAGCCTTTCCCCTGTTCTTTGTGCGTACGTGTGTGTGTGAGCACTGCTGTGAGTCCATTGCCTCTGATCAAGTCCTTAAGGTCTGAAGCAGTACTTACGTTTGAAACCAGCCAGCCGCTTGTCTGCTCCAGAATGCAGTTGGAAACTTCCCTTGGCAAATGTTGTTTTTGTTCCACCCAATTAAATAAGTCTGCCAGAATGAAAAACAAAAAATAAAAAACCCACAGCTTGGTAATG
This sequence comes from Apteryx rowi, assembly GCF_003343035.1. NCBI lineage: Eukaryota > Metazoa > Chordata > Aves > Apterygiformes > Apterygidae > Apteryx > Apteryx rowi. Next base: position 2,375,460 of record NW_020448196.1, on the reverse strand, counting down.
CTGCCCAATTGCAGTCTGTGCCATCTCCATGGTTTTGAGCCTTCATTATGCAGCTTGCATTCAGCACACTTTTATTTAAAGCGGAGCTAAAAGTAGAAATAGCTGACGCTCAAAGCCCTTCTGTGTGATTCAGAATTATTGGGAGGGGGGTGGGACAGGGAGAGCAACACTGCTCGTGCTGGGCAATTTAGGTATATTTATTTGCACGAAACTATGCAGGACCCTCCAAAAAGCCTTAACTATGCTTTATCATGGAATAAAAGTTTACTGAACTAATTAAGTTCTATTTTGTTTTGCTTTGTTTTTTTGTATATCCTGAAATGATGGAATTTGGTTTGCTATGGCTGTTGCAACAGGCCCACAAACTAATGCTACTACATTATTGCACCATCCCTGTGCCCACTGCTTTTCATGGAGCCATCTCCATATTGCAGAGCCATCTGTTTTCCTTACTGTCCAAGCATTAGGCTCAGTAGTATAAATTACTAACTACTCCATGGCTTTCAATTGTTCCGCTTGCTTAGCATGCCAGAAGCAAGCCTTTAGCTCTTTCAGCACCATTTATGAGTTTTACTTGCTCTTTTGTTTTTTTTAAGTGCCTCAGGCAAAAACTGTAGTTGAATGAATTGTCAGTTGTTCATGTTGCTATATTGTTGGCATGATAAGAAATAAACTTTGGGAGGTATGTAGGGTAGTGTCCTTGTTCACAAAAGGCTCCCTGGCTAGAGAAGTAACAGAAATGAGAAGTTAAAAATTCATGTTTTTTTTTCCTTCCTTTTTAAGCAAAAAACCCTCCAGTGTGCTTTTTTTCCTAGTTTCCTTAAATGTGTACTGGTTTGTCACATAGACTATATGATCTCATACAGATCTGTATGATCTCTGACGAAAGATCCTTTTGGACTGTATAAGTGCATGCACTGCTGAAGAGTTAAGGATACTTTTGGAATATTTAATGCTGGATTCACCAGCTTGTGCCTGTTTCTAAACATAAGTGTAGTAGAGCATACTTTTTTTTAATGTAGTTTCCTTGTCTATCTTGAAGACTAAAAGCTGCGATTTATTTTTCTTGTATATACAATATGCTTTTATCTTCTCACTTCACTGTTCAGATGAAGCCAGTCACTTCCAATGACTTTCCAATGTTTTGCACATACCACGGCTGCAGCAGTGAGCAGTGTCCCGAGCTAAGCTGCATGAGGGGTTTGCTCCTGAACAGCTTGGTATTGTTAGGAGGGAGGGTGTTAAATTGCCTTTTGAGGGGGAAAAAGAAAGTAATGAATGAGCGATCTTTTTTCCAGAATATAGCAAACAGCATTTTGTGGCTTTTCAGGAACAGCAAGTTTTGGAGGACAGCAGACCACTTTTTGATATATCGGGTGCATGGTGGTTTTCCTGGAACCAGCTGATAAATTTAGCTCTGTTGCCTATGTAAATGGGTGGCTTCCAGCTCACAGTAAGGTGATAATTGAAATTGTGGCACAATGTAACATTTGGGAAGGGAAGGCAGGGCAGGTCCTCCAGGTCAGCCAGACTTCTTGGTGTTTTCCAGCTCAGGATAGAAGGGTGGTTTTGATTATATACCATAAAATGAATTGGAAAGCAAGGACAACATTTTTTTTCCCCCTCTGTGTATTTCAGATACCGTATCAGATACCTCAAATTGAGCCGGAGGGTCTAGCTGACTCTAGCTGAATCTCTGTAGCATCTGAAATCTCTTGAGGCACTGCGGCTCTTCCGGTGAGCTTGCGAGCTATGGAAGTGAGGAGTGTCGGACTGGGCAGCCTCCGCCACGGCAGGAAGTACCGCAAGGACGGATCCTGCCGTCCGCTGTGTGATCAGTTCTGCTGGGGATTTCCATGGGGGCTGAACTGTTTGGGGCTTGGATGGGAGACACTGAAGTGGTAACTGGGTTATGGAGGAGCGCCTGCAAGACAGCAGATGTGTGAGAAGTCACGCATGTGTCAGTATCTTCTGAGGTCCAGAAAAACGAATCACTTAGGTTCTCCTGTGGTTTTAACTGTGTCCCACGGCAACTTAAAAATGGCTCAGTCTCAAAGTTAAAACTCTCCTGATAAGACCAGAGCAAAATTCTAGCTAAATAAAGAATTTGTAGTGTTTATTGTTTCCAAAAAGTAGCATTTCAAATTGTGTTGTGGCAATTAGTTACACGAGTATTCAAGGGCTTGTGTGGGTGGGGACACTTTGTGCTGAATACAGTGACAGCTGCAAGTCTAGTCCCCAGAAACTTGGGATTGGCCCTGAGTGTCGTTCTCTTTCCCCTCTATTCCTATTTTGAATCCACTAAAGAGAAGCATATGTTTTCTTCTATCAGATACATTGGTGTTACCTTGTGAAGGATGGCAAGGTCATGTGTTTATATGGCAAAAGAGGAAATCTCAAATAATGTTTGAGCTATCTTAGACTTGTTTTTTTCTGTGATGTATTAAAGATTTCCACAATATACGTGGTTAAACTTCCATTCATATAGGTATGCATGCACTGATGCTACATTGCTGCTCCTGAAATTGGTACTGTTATATTATTAATACTGCAGATCGTGCCAGGAAGGTGTCTTGCATTTAATACAGAACGTAAGAAGCTTTGCCTACTCCGTATGAAAATCTCAAATTGGAACTGAAGGTGCTATAAAATTTTAAAAGGGACAAGGTCAGCCTGAAAATTACATGTTTTAAAAAACAAAATCATGCATTTTTAACAACAAATTTCCTTACCTGTATTAGTACCTGTACTACTACCATTTTGGTTATTACAGCTTAAAATGGTTTTAAGCATTATTTTAATTGCTTTTACTACTTTGTGATCATTTGACCAGGTGCCCGTTAATTTGGGGTTTCCCACTTGAGACATGTGAGAACTGATGAAAAGCATTTGAGTGCCTAAAATCCTTCTGTATGGTCAAACCAGTTCAATTTATTTTGCTTATAAAAGAAAAAATAATGGATGACTTGATTATTCTGTATCATCATCTTTATTGGGGGCGGGGGGAAGTGGATTAAGCGCTGGAATATGGATTTGCCTTCCTTGGAAGACTTGAAAGACATGTTTGCATTGGGTATTTTTTTCTTTTTAATAACTACTATTGCTAAATTCTGAAGACAGAAGTATCTTACATTAGGTGGGAGGCAGGACTAAATATTCATAAAGGTTCTTTTGGACTGGTTTAATATTTCCTAGACAATTGCAGAAAGGATGGTATCCGACTGTCCAGGGTCTTAACCGTGACCTAACCCTTTTTTCCCCTGTGGCATGTTCACTGACTACATGCTTTCAAAGTTGAGGACTCGAAATGAGAACGGCCTGTGTCCATGAGAACATGTTGTCCTCCAGAGCTTAGAACTTAATTTGAAAGTTCTAAACTTGGTTTTAACTTATTTTCAGCAAGGAGCTGGCAAAATGTGTTTCAATTCCAATTAGTGCCTGATTGAGACAGAAGATGAGTGTACTGCTACCAACTACTCCTGTATCTCAAGCGGTAGAAGCAGAGGTAAAGATTCAGACCTTGCTCATGGCCCGGTTTAAAGCCTCTTTGGACTGTGTTGAAGAATTGCTGAGCATCTGACTACAATTAATGCCTATAGGAACTCTACTCTACATATAGTAAGTACTATAAAACATCTAGTGGTGTTAAAAATGCGAGATTCCTCAGATCCACACCCAAAATGAGTGGAATAAGAATTCTGTGGATAAATTTAGTAATATTTGTAGAGGAGTAAGATAAAGAGTATCACAGAGGAAAAATCTGAGGCGATAAATGTGGAAATTGTGAAATACTGTAAATAACATTCTGTGCATGCAAGTAGGTGCTGAATAACTGCCTGTTCCAGCTATGTGATCCTGCACACTGCTAAGTCAAGGTTCACTGGAAAAAAGAGTGTGACTTAAATTTGAGTACTCAGCCCATGGAGACTGATTTAAGATTGCCTGGGCAATATGAATTCAAGCATTTCCTAGGTATTGAATGCTTGATTTGTAACCTTAACAATTTTTAATGTAACTTTTTAGCATACGTAACAATACATGGAAAAAATACTACTTTCTTCTTCCTGTATGTTAGTCTTCAAATCAGAAATTATTCTTGGGTTAGCACAAAGCTCAAATCTCATTATAAAGGGTGTGTTATAAATACCTAGATAAATACAATAAAAAGTTTTCGGGAGAGGGTTTCTTCCTTTTGGTGGTAGTGGGAGAGGGGTAAATGAAATAATTGATGTGCACTGTTAGCTGTCGACCAAGTTTCATGTGGCATATCTTTCCTTTGGCATGCATATAGCAGCAGCGCATTTTAGCACCTCGCCTACAGCATCCACCTCCTGATAGCAAAACTTGCCAATAGAAAAGCATTCAGCACTTCATTATTTCTACAACCTGAGTGCATTTGCAAATTAATTGATGTGTGGGAGGAAAGACATCTGCTATTGTAGAAGCTCTTAACTAAAACTAGAAATAAACTGGTTAGCCGCAGTCAGTGGATATGCAGTTGCAGGTGTTGAGGCTTCTAAACGAAAGTGGCATCTTGACCGTTTTTCTCACCATCTTTAATACATTATTTAAAAAAAAAATCCTGATGTTGCTCACTGACTAGTGAACGTGGAAGCAGGCAGTATGGTAAAGATAATACATATATACTTAGATATGGGTAGTTAGCAAGTCGTTTAATATTTGTTGCTGGCTAAGCACCAAATGAGATTTTTAATTAGACCTGTAATGAATGACTGGGAGCATTTTAAAGGCTCTTAATTCTGTGGTGTAATTGAGTTAATTACATTATCATTATAAGCTCCCATGAAAATAACGTGAAGTATATTCCATTTCTTTTACTCCTAAAGATCTTTCTGAGGTGCCCCTGGCTTCATCTAAAATATTCCTACAGAAAGTCTTAAACAGTGACAGAGGAGGAAAACTGCTTTATGTTCCCTTCCACCAAATGTTTCTGTTCCATGCATCGTGCTGTTGCCATTCTCATGGTGTCTGAGCTGCTTTTCTACCTGTAAATTGCTGGTAACTTCTCGTAATGGAGTATGTCTGTCTTAGCTTTCGTTGCAGTGTGTAGTATTTCCTTGTTTTACTGGTTTCTGTTCAGTTAGCCTACCCAAGTGTGGCAGATGAGAGTAAGAATATGTGATCTATTTTCAGAAATAAAGATTACAGCAGCTTTAGAACTGTTACTCTTTGTGCTGTGGTAAAAAATATGTGTAGCAAAAGAGGTGTTTTTGCAAAGCATATGGCTTTTACACTAGTTCAGACTACAGTAAGTTTTGGATTTGGTTGTAAAACAACTCTTTGCTTTTTTGCACTCTCTAGTCTGAGTGTGACATCTTCAACAGATCGACAGATAAACTCTTGGTAAGCCGTGTCTTTCCTTTCAGAAGAGGAGATGAGATTCTCATTCGTTAAAGTTGATGAGGAAAACCGCATCTGTATAAGTCTGTTGTGTGCTTAGATGTTGGGATATGAAAATTTGATAGATATGCAGCTGAGCACCAGTTACTGATTTGGGGCTGTAGTCTGTTTACAGACATAACATACAGACATGTGAGCTTTGCTTTTGCTTGTGCTCCAAGCCTTATTAGAACATTTGCTTTATCTGTTTTCAGAACCGTGCGCTTAATCTTGGAACAAGCATGTTGCTCAAATCCACCTTATCTCTGTTTTGGCTAATAGGTTGTCTTGTTTGCTTTTGGTAACCCTAAATTATCAGGATTGGATTTGTTTAGTATTTTAAATTCTACAATGAAGACTTATTTCCAACCTTAATTAAGTCTGCCAGGATGGTAGAACTGCCTTTTCTCTTTCAGTAACTTTGCTGGTCACTCTTCTATATATTCCATCCTCTTGACTATTACAGATTTTGTAAATAGTTTAGAAATGCCAGCTTGTGATGTATGGGCCTCTTTAACATTTCTTTGATTTATGTGCAGTGCGCTGAAAAAAAGCAGAGGAAGCATATTATTCTGGGAAAAATGTTGCCAGTCTTCACTTTTTTCAGTGTTAGTTAAAAGCTACACTTTTATCAATCAAACCTGATGGATTCTGTCTTCCTTCCTAAAAACATTCATAGCTTAACTCTTTGGAGTCTAAAGAAATAATTTGACTAAGATTTTTATAAATGTCTACTTGTTTTTTGAATGTCTAAGTTGAACTTTCTTTTAAATGGATTTTTCAAAGTGGGCTTTTTTAGGCATTTCAGGTTGGTCATCTAAAAGTAGAGACATTCAGAATCACTAAAGGTGGTTTATTTGTTTTTTAAATGAAGTTTGGCCGTATGTTGCTGTTATTAATAGTTCATTGCATAAAGTGGTGTAGTAAAATACATTGTAGTCTCTAGCAACGTGAATTAAAATGATTTCCTTACCTTGTGTACAAATGACAAGGTTTGCTGATTTATGATTGTCCAATTTCTTATATAAACATTGTAATGAAATGCAGCGTGCTAATTCTGCGTAAGTTCAACATTCTGTTTCAGACAAAATTCCTGAAAGTTCCTCTTGTAAACCATAAAATTATATTCTGAGGGGTTAAAAAAAAGTTTTAATTTACAGTTTCTAGTTAATGTGTAATATTGTATTAGCTGGACAAATTCTTCAGTGAATCTTCAGAATGAGGCGCTCACTGCTGCTAGTGATGAATTGCTCCATCTCCCAAAAGCTGATGTGAGGTTGAAAACCAGGATTCAAAGATGTATCATTAATTTTGAACATAGAAACGTTGAGTGAAAAGAAAAACTCTTTGTAATTACCCTGTGACAAAAAGCAGTTTCAGTTTTTGTTGACTGTTACGTTTCAGGATTCTGCTTGCAAATCCACTGCTCCTGGTTGTGCCTTCCAGCGGGGGCTCTCGAAGGCCCGGCAGTGCTGAACATGGCATGTTGCGAAGGGGGAAACAGTGCATTTCTTTCCAGTGCTCATCCTCCAGAGCGCAGCTGATCTATAACTTCCAACCACCCAGGGTGATTCTGGGGTTTGTCTGTGCTAAAATCTGGGTTGTTGCAAGGGAAGGTGAGAATTTAAGCTGCTTTCTTTAAGTACATATAACAGTGACCTGTACTGATTGCTCTTATTTTTGTATGTGTGTCTTCTGTGGGTTAGTTTATACTGTCTTGGAAGGGGTATAAATTAATCTGATGAAGAATATTCTTGTACTGTAGTAAGAATGTTCCTATAAGGAAATAGGCCACATATATTCTGTTCCAGATCTAACTATACTGCTTAAAGCCATTATTGGTTGTCATTGCTAGCCAGCTGGAAATTAGCATTCCCATCAGCACTGCTTTGTGATGCCTGTGAGATAGAAGGAAAGACGAGCTCATGCTTAGAGAGCTAAGAATGAAGAAAACAACTGAGCAAAAAAATCGGGAGATGTGACCCTTTTTTCGTTCTGTGTAGTAGCAGAAGGAACCATTTGAGGAAGAAGCCTCTCTTCTGATTTGGCAAATTCAATCAGACTAGTTTAAACGGTGTTCTTGCAACCCCTTCTGCTGGCACAGCGGTGTGATAACCTCTGGTAGAAGCAAGCGGCGATGCCTGGTGTAGCTTTGCAGAGTGTATCTGTTTGTATTGGGATAAACTGTATGCTTGAGTTCAACTCTGAAAGTATGACTTCCTCTTCAGGAAGGCCATGAGAGGTTGAATAAAGCCATGTTTTGGTATGTTGACAGAAAAGGTTAGACTAATAACTGTTCTCTGACAATTAGTATGGATATTTGCTAGTCCAAGTGTATTGTGCATTTTAATGATTGTGAGAGCGACTAAAGCTAAGGAAAGGCAGAAGTTAGCAGAAGTTAAAATAATTGAATTTAATGAATTAGAAAAAAGTATATTAGCAGGATGAATATGAGCCAGAGTCATTAATGCTACTCTGCTGCATCCACTAACAAATTTCCCTCTCGTGTTCTCTGACCCTTCTTCCCTGCTGCCTCATTGTGTAACTGGACTGGTTGGATTTGGCATAAGCTGCACCTTGTTGTAAACATTTTATTGAAAAAGAGTATTCAATTCTTTATTCCAGTGTAAAGTAGTTTACTTGTTATGGTGGGAAAGCCCAACCACAGCGCTGCAGATCGTGGCACACTGCTGCACACTTCCAAGGGTGTATATCTGTAGCTTATTCGAGCCCTTTTTTCTACCACCCAGTTTTAAAGTTTCTTCAGATTTCTTATTTAAGAACCTGAGCATCCCCTGTTACCAAGGCAGCAGGCCATCCTTGATATCGACATAGCTGCCACCTGAGCCTCTGACACCGAAGATTTAGTCTAGGGCTTTAGAAAATATTAATTTTAGCATGAGAACAGTGTCTTCAATTTGAAGTTCCAGTAGCTTTTTGAGGCAGCACAGCAGCACTGGGGAAAGATGCTAGTTGTGTCCTTACTCAATCTTGAGTTTTAATGATGACTTCTCCCTGTTACAGGCTATTTACCCTGTGCAAGGAGAATCCCCTTGTCGAAAGGAATTTAGGGTTTTTGTCAAATAAACTTTTTGGTCTTTAGGCTTTAATGGGATCCATTAAGTGCAACACACCAGTGTGAATATATAACATAGGGTGATACTAAGACTGTTTTCACATTAGTGGATTTGATGACCTCTGTGCCTACTACTACCCTTTAAGCCGAGATTACTTGAAAATAGTACTGTTTGTTACTGCACATGTTTTTATTCTGTGATTTACATGCAGAAAGCAATGTAATAATTTTACTCTACTTTTTGTGAGTCTTTTAGGTATCTGGGTTGTAGCTGCATATCCAATTAAATGGTGGTTATTTCCATTTTGTTATACTTCAGGAGTGCATCCCCAAGCCTTTGGAACACTCACAAATGTTTATAAACAATTTAAGCATAAAACATGGTTATACCTCTGAAGAAGGAAATGAGGTAGTATACAGCCCCATATTATGATTACTCTGCCGTGTTTATTAATTTCAAATTTTAGATTTCTTTGAATCTCAGGCCCTGTTGCCTTTGTAGTGTCCCTTTGTGTTGATGTTATCCTAGAATCGTAGATATGTCACTAGTGTAACTGGTAACCCCACCCCCCCCCCAAAAAAACCCCAAACAAACACAAAACTGGTAATCAAAACACTTTAAAAACTTGGAGTGATAGTGGTTTTTGCGGAGACTTTGGACAGTGCAGCTGATTTTATTGGGAGCAAGATGCTGATGCTGTTGAGGTTTTGAGCAGCTCCCGCAAGAAAGTGCCTGGATTTGCCATCTTCTGCATGGCAAAAAGCCAAAGATCTGCAAGGAATATTGGAATAGGGGGAATATTGATGCAGTCATTCATCAGCAGAATGTCAATGTGTTTTTGGAAGAAAAATATGGGACAAACACTTTATGGCTGGAATATCGCACCAATTAAACGGCACTCAGCAAAAACCTGAGTTCAAAGATGATGGGCAGAGGGTGTCCTGAAGACAAGGCATGGAAAGAAACAGATGGAGAAACATGCCGATGCTTTGGGTACTAATGTATCTTAAAAAGAAACATTCTTATGTATCCGTGTGTCTAAATTTGTTTTTCAGTGCATGGCCCTGGGATGGGAGGAGAGAGGGGAGGGAAAAGCGAGGTTGGTGGTGCGGAAGCGTCTGCAGGTGGGTTTCCTCGGAGCGCTCCCTACCCCGGGTTTATCCATCAGAGCGGGGTGGTGGCGCCGTGCATCCGAGCGCAACACAGACGAGAGCAGCGGCATGCAAGAGGCTTCAACCGAAACGCGAGCTCGTTAGTGCCGCAGCTTGGTTAGGTCAGGGAGCTCAGGAAAAGAGGGAATAACTTTCGTATAGGGATTTAAAAGAACGAAATGGGGGTAGCCTTTGTTACCGTCATGGATGCGTATTTGTTGCTTAGGTAATCTACTAAACTGGGAAGTGTTTCGGGGGATAAATGTTTAAAATAATAGAACAAAATGTCCTAATTGTAAACTAGAGCAAAGGCACAGTGTCTAGCTTTCCTGTTAATTGAAAAGCCTGCAGCCCGGTTACCCAAGAGGAAAACCAATGAGTAAATAAATTGGAGACTCTGCTCTTTTGGTTTATTGATACTGTTTTGGCCAAGTCAAGAATTCAGCTACCCTAAAATGATCAAACATTGTTTAGAAAAAAGAACTTCCAAACTCGCCTCATTATCTGAGACAAGCTTAAAAAAAATATCAATTAAAGTAGTGTAATTTTTCTCTTGCCTACGTTAGTCTGCAGAGATGAAACTGGGGGAGTGTCCTCCTTGCTTGCTCATTGCTCTTTTCAAAAGAAATACCACGGTTTTATCATAAATAGATGAATCCCTTGTTAGCTGAAAGGGAGAAATAATTTAATGATGAGGGGCACAATACTCTGCATCTTAAAAGGAGGCAAATGTGCATTCATTTGCCAGTATCATAGTGAACCTGGAAAATTCCATGGTGGAGAAGTATCTGTCAGCCACTTCTGTGAAACTGCATTTTGCTAAGAAGTGGGAATAAACAACTTTTTATATTACCTGTCTCTGAGAAAACCCTTTTCTGTTTATGTGGTCTATAATATTTAGATGAAAGTGTTCTTGGAAAAAATATTGCTGCAGAATAATGTGGTCAAAAACAAAAAAAGTCTTCTGATTTCGCTTTTTAAAGCAAACTAATTGGTGCTTTAAAAGCTTTAAAATTAATATGTAAATGTAATTTTCAACTGGGAGTTGACATGATAATTGTAAATGCTCCAAGTGATTCCCCTTCCCCCCTCCCTCTTCCCCTGCAACTTTAAATGACGTTGTAAGTAAGTGGAGTGTAATGACTTGTTTGGTCAGCAGTCAACACATGTAAAATCTCCAGTGCATGAATTATGCAAGCAAAAGACCTTTAGACCTAGCAGGATTCTAACGAAGAAGCTTTGATTTGAAAAGGTTTAAGTTAGCATTTATTTAGTACATGTATGTAGCTTCATAACACGCGTTGTAGAGTAATTGTGCTGGCTAAAATATAGTCTGTCAAGCTGATGTCAGTACACTTTACTGAAGGAAGGGGCCTTAATGCTGCTGATTAGCAGATGGACTGTAGCAGAAATTCTCTGTCTGTTCCAAAGTGTAATGGTCATCCCTAGAAGATAGTGCAATTTGGGGGTGTGTTGGGGGGATGGATTGCTTTGTTTTGGAAAGAGGAGAGTCATCAGGATAGAATAAATACAAGATATTATGTGATAACTTTAAATCTTAAGGCTTACGGAACTAAATCCAGACTGTATTTATCTAATACTCCTTCGCTATTTAAATTGTTCTTGTGAAAGCCAAAGATATATTTTATGTGAATGAAAAATTTGCCCTCCTACAACTGAAAAAAAAGGGAGTTCAAGTGGTCTCTCTATTACAATGAAGTTCACTTTATGAGGAAGCTTGAGAACCGTTATTATATGAATGTAGTTTTCATATACTCAGGTATGGCATGAAAATATAGATTTTGGCACCTGGAAAACATTAGCGATAATCTCTTCTTGAAAATATAGACTGTATCACCATTAGCAAATGTAGAAAAATCCTGAATCTCAAAAATAATGAAATTTAAAAGTAATCTGAGTTCTGTTTTTATTTACCTTCAGGTAAAGCTTTTGTATATATTCAGATGTTATTTTCAGTAATTTTCCTACACCATGAGAACTAGAGTCTTTTTTGATTTTAAAATGTGAAATTCACACATCTGCTTGATGTGTGGATCTCCTCTCCAGTCTTAAGAAAAATATCAGCTATCATGAGACTCATCATAAAACTGTACAAGTTGGCACTGGTGTATATCCTAGCTGCTAAGTGTTATAAATTGATTTTCTTGTTGTTTTTTATTTCTTCATTTTCTGAAAAAGGTTTTATGTTTCATCTGCATGTATTGGGGAAAAAGGATCAATCTCGTTGAAGGTTTACAGAGGAGCATTTCATTAGGAAGTAAAGAGCTTAGCTTCTCATAAAGCAGGCAGAATTCCCCACAGCTGAAAGACATGGATGTCTTGCTGTAATAAAGCCTCTGAATGATGGGGGATTCCTCAGTGGCTGATAAAGAAATGATTTACGATGCTACCTAGCATGCCAATATTCAAGTTCAGTAAGCATTTAGCATATTTTATGGATAAAGCTATTGCTGTTGATCATTTTGGAAGCCGGTAAGGTGTTGTGAGCATCCCGCAGGAAGCCCCATCCCGCAGGTGCCCAGCGTTTGGCTGCGTTGGGTCCATTAGACGTGTAAGAACAGCTCGACTGGGTCAAACCAACGGCTCATCTAGCCCAACATCTGATGGCCAGCAGTGGCTATGAAGAGATGGCTATGGAAGACTAGAAAAACAGGATGGGCACGCACGATATTCTCCCCAGCCTTCTTCCAGCCATCGGCAGCCTCCGGCGCAGGGACTTCTTGAGCCAGAAGTGGTTTCTGGGTGTTTAGTAACCCGCTAAGGATTTGTCTCCCATGAGCTCGTCTTCGCTTCCCTCGTACCCGCGTGAGCTTTTCAGTACCCAGGCAGTACGCTGCACGAGGGATCCCTGAGGTGAAGAGGAAAGGGTTGGAAATGGTGTCCTTTTGTTGGTAAGCAAAAATTTTAAGAGGTGATAGTTTGGTATGTTTTTAGCCCAGATCTGCTGTCATGGCTGACGCTGGCAGACAAGTGTGTTTATTTTGCAAGTGGAAAAATGAACTATATGCACTGTTTATTATCCATCAGTTCCTTTGAATCTCATGGCTGTATTTTTGATACTGCTAGTGCTGCTCTGGAAGAATTTTTGGGCCTGTTTCAGCTCCTCAGAAAACACAAGGAAAAATTTCCCAATCTTTCAGCTAACATCCCTGCTTCCAAAAAAAAAAAAAAAAAGGCGTTTTATGGAATATGGTATGTGATACTTTAATAATGTATAAATCAAGTTGGACAGAAGCTGCCTGTCAGTTTTATTAACTTTGACCTTTTATCCCATTATAAGATGGTTTGGTTAAATATTTAATGGGCCCTTATAGATTTTGACAGCTGGATCTGCATTCCTGGAAGCATAGTAGATTATGTATAAATACTTATAATTAATAAAAATAGTTTAATCACTGGGAATCAGCCTTCAAGGACAAAATTTTTTTTTATAATATATTTATTTTTAATTCCTATTTTTCTTGGACCTGACCACTAAATGCCAGACTGGCCAGGAGGTTATGAAATGTTTTTAAAAGGTTACATTTGGAAGAAGTCTATGATTAGCACCTGTGATTACCTCTGTCTTTGAGCAAGTGGCGAAATGATGTTATTTGTTTGAAATACATGTCATAACTGTGTCACCAGCCCAAAACGGCTGAATGGGTGCTGCCCTGAATAAGATGCGAAAAAGAAAAGGGAAAGGCATGTTCCTAGAGCCTCCCGGGGCTCCTGCTGAAGCAGGCCTTCCCTTTAATTCCCTAAAGCTCGCTGCGTATTGCACTCGCTGCGGATTCTGGCAGTGCAGATTGAAAGCTAAGCCCTGGCGCTTTGAAACATTGCCTTTCAAACGCGCGCCGTCCACTGCTCCCATTGATTTTTTTTTTCATTTCAGAAACCGGTAGGAGACAAGTCTGAGCGAAATCCCTTGGTGTAAGAGGAGCCGTTGGGGCGGCGCGGGGACCCTCGCCTCCCCGGCTGCGCGCGGCTCCGCTCGCTGAGAGCGCTGTGCCTCTGCCCGCCGTGCCGCTCTCCGGGGCACGCGGTGAAGCAGCCCAGGAAATCGGGAGCCCTCTAAGCCTTGCAGGTGCTGCGAGCGTTGACGTTTGAGTCAGACTGGCTCACTGGATAGCTTCACTCATTTTTATAGCCATTTTGGAGTAGATCGTTCTACCTAGCTTTCTTGCCTGCATTTTCAGTCTGTCCTCGGTGGAATAGCTACGTGAAAGACAACTTTATTTTCTGAACGTTTGTAAGCCGTAGTTTCCTAACGGGAACCTTTTCTCTGTAGGGGTCATGGGATTAGTTTTGTTAACTTGTAAAACTGTTAACCTTTTCCAGAACAAATCTTTAGAGGTTTTAACAAAAACATTGATGTGGCAGTAGAGTAATGAAAAGAACTGCATTTGTCTATCACTGAACCTTGAGCTTTTTTTCTTCTTCTCCCCCCTCTTCAAAAGGGGGGACTAAGAAAGTGGGTTGAAGCCGTTTAGGGGTGAACTTGTAATTTGTTGCACTTGAGGCTGGTTTCAGGGCAGACACAGCACTGTGGCAGTTCTTAAACCTACAGGCAGTGAGAACTCACTCAAAATCTCACAGCTTCATGCCTGTCCTTCATGAATTTATCTTTCATTGGCAAGTAAAATAAAAGGGTAGAGGAGGAAGCTACTGAACGTGAATCTTTCAGTCGCAACACTTTTGAGCGAGGTGCTAGCAGCTATTTTAAAGACCTAGGGTTTTCTTTATAAAGCGCCAGAAACTTCTTTGTGAATGTTTGCATTTTTATGTTCGAGGAGAAAGATGAGAATTATTTCTACGAAGTCTGCTTACGGAGTGAAGGGATTACACATTTCTTCCTCTCGTCTTCTTCCAGCCGTGCTCCTCTCTGGATGTGGTGTTGGCTATGAGCCCCTCTAGGGAGGGAAGCCTCTTGTAAGACCAGCGTGGTAACTTGTCGATAACAAAAGAAAGTAAAGCTTGATCCTCAGAGAGGAGAAACAGTTTTAACATGTAAAAGCAAGTCCCAGTTTCAGAAGAATTAGTGACTTGAGGAAGTCTTTTGATTCATCTTCTTATTCGCCCTGTGGCATAATTTCTATTTAACTTCTGTTTCACAGCAGACTCTTCTATATGTATTGGTTGGTGTCATCTCCCATCCAAGCAATATATGAAATACCATGCATTAACTGACTGGCTGTCATTTTAATCAAGTGTGTGTGTACAGATGGTAGAGGTGTGGCATGAGTACTACAGTGGGGAGTATTTTAATGTGTATATTTTTTTATTATCTAGTTGCAGTACCATGCGGGGCTAGCATCTGGCCTTTTGAATCAGCAGTCTTTGAAACGTTCGGCCAACCAGATGGGAGTATCTGCAAAACGCAGACCAAAAGCTCAGCCTACAACTCTTGTCTTACCTCCTCAGTAAGTAATGGAATATTTTGAAGAGTTTGTGTCGTAGGTGGGATTTTTCTTGAACTTTTTATTTTAATTGTTTTAATTAAAAAAAAAAATCGGTAATAACTTCTTGCTTACATTTTTACTTTAGAAAGATGAACATTCAGGTTGTTTGGGCTTGTGGAGTAGTCTGTGGAAACAATATTTTATTTCTCCCCTTTATGAAGGGACTCTTGACAACAGAAAAGTTGCAAGGATCCTTCTTTGTAGGTGACTCTGTAAACTTTCACAACTCGCAATTGTCATTGAGGCAAGATGTTTCCTTCATTAGTATGACTTGAAGCTTCAAGTAGGACTTTTCTGAAGGTCCTAAAAGGCTGAAGCCAAAGTCTTTGTGAGTACTTTCTTGACAAATGTCTGTTCTGAGTCCATCTGTTCACCATATGTTAATTTTGCATCAGATCTAAACCTCTTTTACAGGTGACGAGCAATTATAAGGACACTTACAAACTGTTTAAGGACACAGGCTATCAACACTTTAGGCAGTCTGTGTACTGATGCCAAAAACAGATGCCCACAACTAAGCTTATAAATTAATAAAATGCCTAAAATATTTAGTTACATATAAGAAAAAGGTTATTATGTAGAAAATGAAGCGCTAAGTAACTATTCATTGTATTGAACATCCTTGCAGTTTGTGGACACTGCCTGCTTTTTTCACGGAACGAGAGTCATTGATGTATAAACACTGCTACCAAAAACTTCATAGTTGTACTAATAAAAGTCCCTGTTGTCACCAGAGTCCACAGGCCTAAGCTGATGAAGGAACCAAAGGAAGTCTGGACTCTTTTCCAAAATGAGATCAGATCACAATCAACAGAGCTTTCCCCTTGTATGTTAACTTTAAAAAGCTGCTAATTCAAGAATTCATAAAATGCTCCCTCATTTACCAATATGTTACTAGTAGAAGAATAATTAAAAGGGCAGCTTTAGCAGAACCACAGGTTTGGAAACCCGATATTGTTCTGTGAAGCTGCAGTGGTAAGTTGTGACAAATGTTGGCTAATTAATGTAATTGTTTTTCTTTATTGGAGTGTCAAGTTTATTTGGAGCTTAAAATGGAGTTTTCTATTTGAAGTTCATAACTAGAGTGCCATAGTGCCAGTTGTCAGAGTTTTTATTTAGAGGTCTTAAAATATTTTTTTTTATCATGGCATCTCCAGTTGTTAGAAATACATATAATGAGAGAGAAGGAACTAGCCTCCATTTTTTTGCATAGAGATGTCTGTACCTATATACTCTATGTCAAATTTAAAACTCTAAAGAGGTGCATCTCTATAAATCATAATATGGAGATGTGTAATATACACATTTAAAAGTTTTGTGTGTCTTTTTATCTGCAGATTTTCCCATTTCATTCAATGGCGCATTTACCTAGAAGAATGAAGCTTTAGCATGCTAACTAAACTAGCTAGTCTTTGTATTAATGTTCAGTATCTTATTGCTAATGTCAGCATTATTCACAGGGAAACTGTGCTCATACTGAGCTGGGACTTTATCTGTCCCTGGTTTCTGCCTCTCTGTCTTCCCTTTGACCTTTCCATTTTTGTCATTACTCATTATCTTGGTGTGTCTTTAAAAGAGAATAATAGTTATATCAAGTCAAATCAAATACCTGTTGAGCTCGGTATCATGTCTCCAGTGCAGGACAGTAGCAGATTATGAGAAGATTTATGAAAACAGACTAATGGAAAGTATTTTTAAAAAAAAAGTATGCCAAATGGATTTTTTAATATCTCAGCTGTGCTGTAGTTTCATGCAAATAATGAAGAATCATTCTGTGATTTTTATTTATTTTATTTTTATTCCTTATGCAAAAGGAAAAAACATCCAGGTACAGAAGTACATATCTCCTTGAAAGGGCATTTTAGGTAGTAAGCAGAATCTTCCTAATTCAATATTAATTTTCCCATGGCAATTCAGGGTGTGTGGGGGGGTTAGTTTTATTGATTAATTTGTGGGGAAGGGATAAATATTTCATCTTTTTTTTTTGTTTTGATTTATGTTATCAAAAGTATTAAGTTTCATGGTGAGTCTTTGGGTTGAGTGTCAGTGTGTTATGAATCAAGTATCTATTAAATCTTGTATTATCTGGAGCTTTTCTTAAACTTAAGTAGATGAAACTGGCTATGAACCAAAATGGTGTTTTAGGATAGCAAATAGGGGCAAGTAGCACCACTGCAGTAATCCTTTTCAGCCAGCAAAGGAATGCAGGAAACGCACGTCTGCTCAGGATCTGACATAGATGATGATTTGGGCAAAGATTCTTCTAAAAACTATTTTTTGCAGATTCTGCATATGGATACTTTGGTGTTTAAACATGTCTTAAGTCAGTTACAGGTAGGATAAGAGAGTATGTTACTGGATAATTTAATTTTTGTTTCCCTGTTTCTTAAAGAAACAGCATAGGTAACACTTGCTATGGGTAATCATTCACCTTCCATTCTTTCTCAGTCCGTCCTGGAGGCTCAGGCTGATTTTTCTGGTAGGCCACTCATTTGAAATGATGCACCTTGGAAGTGAGAAGCTCTAGTTTGTTACCAGTAGATGTTTGAAACATTGGCAGCAATTTTGAATAACAAGTATTTTTTTAAAAAATGAAAGGTCTCTGTCCTGTGCAACCACTATCAGTATAATCTTCCTTTTCTCGCTGTTCTTGTCTGAAGGCTTCTCAGAGTTGCTGAATTGAGACAGGCTATAAAGCGTCAGGTGGCATCTCTCGCCAGATTTTGCTGTATCTCAGTTTTGAAGAGGCCTTTGGTGTTCATGTTTGCTTTTCAGTGTTGGTTTTCACTGGCTCTGAAGGTGGAGAAAGGCATACTAGATTGATATGTGTCTCATTTCTAGCCAAATGTATCTGTATGAGAAAATGACTAACTGCTGGCTTCTTTCTCTCCTTTCTTTCTCCGTCCCCCCTTCTGTCTTCTCTCTCCCTGTACCCGCTAATAGATGCATTCCCTCGCATGCCTCTCATCTGGCTTCTGCTTCCTTCCTTCTGTTAAAGGCGCTCGGCGCGGTGTTTGCTGAAGTGCTGAAAGCTGTCAGCTCCTTCCCAGTGCCTGGGAAAGCGTATACAGGCAACACTTCTGAAAACCAGAATGGCTTCTTTTGGTCCTTAAAAAACAGCCAAGGAACAATGGCTCTTACATTTTCTTTTTTCTTCTCTTGAAACATAGTAATAGACACAGTTAATCTTGTATTATTTTGTTTGGCACCATGTCTTGAAAGCAACTACCCATTTGTGCCATTGGCTCCGTGAAGCCCCAGGGACCATGCGCCGTGGCCAACGGAGCAGGGATGGCACAAGCGGCGAGCCGGAGGGAGGCAGCCCGTGCCGGCGCGGCGCCCCGCTGACAGCGTAACGGGCTCTGTATGTCACTGCAGAGCTGAGAAATGGCAGCCGTGGAGCACCGAGAGATGATGAGGAAGAGAGAAGAGAAACCGCAGGAGGCTGACTTGAGCTCTTATGGTTGTACTCATTGGCACACACAGGGAGAGTCTCTTAGGATTAATGGGGAATTTTAGGGGTCTCAGTTGAAAAGCCTGCGACCTTGATAGCTCTGTTGCATGGGGCTTTCTCAGTGCTCCCAGATTATTTGTTTATCTTCCCTTGACTGGGAAGAAGTGACAAGAGCAAGACCTTCCTCATAGTTGCTGAGACTCTTGCCCTGTGGTTCCTTTTAGGGTCGTTTGCTGTGACTTTTGTAGTTTGGGGGATATAAAAGCATTAAACAATAGAAGTCTGGTTCATGTTTGACTTCAGGCTCAATGTGTAGGGAACGTTGAGTAAAAATGAGTAGTTTTTTTGTTTCAGGGCACTTCAATTTGTCCTGTAAATCTCTTGTGCTCTGATGTATTCCCTAACCTGACAATGAAAATATTGTGATAGCTTGAGTAGAAATCTCTGAATTTGAACTCTGTTGCTGAGAGTAGACCAAAATAACTCTTCCTTTAAAAATAAAGACAGTGCTGTCCATAATACAGTTATAGGCAAATGAGCAGCAAAAAGCTGAGGATAGAGTGCTGGGCGTAGACTTGGAGGGCTAGGTTTTATTTCTGCCCCTTGTGCTGGGTGACACTGAGGAGATCTCTTTGGCTTTCTAGCTCAGTTTCTTCACCTGTAAAGCAGAAGTGATACTTCCATTTGTAAAGCGCTTGCATTTACTGATGAAAATTGCTAAATAACGGCTAGTTATCACTGATTTTAATCAATCCTTTGGTTAGCAGTTACAGAAGATGATAACAAGCTGGTTTGTTAGGTGGGACCTTCTAGGATTTCTTTTCTTTCAAGTTTTTCCTCTATAATCTCGAAGGAAACTTGGGCCTTTAAATGGGCCTCTCATGCTCCTGTTTGGAGAGCCCTTGGCAGAAATAGAGGTTTGTCCACTGTGTAGTACCTGGAATAGGGCTTCATGGCAAATTCCAGCCTGGAAGAGAGTGTGTTTGGGAAATCTGGACAGTCCTACATCATTAATAGTCTATTGTCACAAGTGTCCCTGTGCTACACACTTGGACACATACCAAAGGAGATCATCTTCCTATCTGTCCCCCTCTGGTTAGGGGACTAAGGTAGATTTTGAAATTCCAGCAAAGCCTTTCTTGCTTTTCCTAAGGAAGTGAGAAATTATCTTATTAGGATTGTTAGCAAGAAAATCCCCAATCAAAACTCTTCATTCTGAGAAATGTTGCATAGGATTTTATAACGCAAAGAACAGTTGATATTTTGTCAATATAATCAGGCTGAAGTTTCTTAATCAGAAAAAGAAAAGCATTCTTAGCTTAGCTGCAATGAAATGTTAACTGTAGAACGTAGAAAGCTATTTATTTTAAACATAAACCATATAACCTATACCCTAAAATTATTTAGTGGGCATGAGACCATTTTGGTTCACTTACTAGGTGCCACCTACCACAGTTCTAGTCCCACCTGTCATTTGACAGAATGCTGAGTTTGGCACTGCCTTCTTCCATCTATCTGGCTGTTTAAGTGCCTGGATTAATAGCCAATTTTTTGTCAAAATAGCTTCCAGAGTTTATTATACAAAACTTCCATTTCCCCTCCTACATCCTTCTTCCAGAGAAGATGGATGTATTCAAAAGAAGTTCATGAATGCCTCCAACCTTTGGAGCTGCTCTAGTGAGAAGCAGCTCTTTAGTGAGCAGCCTCCTTTAAAAGCTTAATTTACTGGCTCAGTAGACATCTGTTCATGTGGATTTGGAAATAAATTTATAGATATCCCAAACTCTGCATTTACCATAGCTTGGTTCAATACATGAATGGTCAAAATGTTGCTTTTTTTGTAGTATTAACACCCTGTCAGTTCTAATGACTCTTTCATATAAGTAGCATTACAAGGTTCTATTGTATTTGCTGAAGAGCTTTTTTCAAGATGCACCAGTTTCAGTCTTGAGGAAAGAATTTTATATTAAATAGTCAGTGATATAGTATTCTAAAATAAGTTACTATTTTTAACTGCTAACTGAAAGGTATGTGTATATATAAACCATACACCCAGTGATCAGATGTGCCAGAATAAATTATCTGGAACTTAACTGGTGTAAATTATCATTTTTACACTATGAAAAAAATCCTGATGAACCCTTTGCCAAGAGTTTTTGAAGGAAAGGTTTTTTTCAGCATTTTGTTTTATAAACTGCATCTGATTACTTCCTAGGTTCAGGATTTTCCTAATGAAAGAAAGAGGCAGATTATTCTGCAGATAATGGCAAAGCATGCTTAAGCCACTTTTACACCATATATTTAAATAATATTTATCTAGTCTGACCTCATTGTATTATAGAGGTCTGAAATCCCAGCCAGGGATTCATACTTTGAGTCCAAGAATTTGAGGTTCCAGTTAAGTATGACACCTGGTGCGTCGGCTATGGAGAATGTGGTTATTTAATATACACATTTGCACAATCTTACCAGTATTATGAGCCTGTTACAGGCCCTGTAACACTTGGGCCTGTTCTTAAAAGTATTCAGGAGTAACAGAGCAAAGTGCCTGGCTGTTTTCCTTGCTTTTTGAGAAAAGTCATGGAAAGTTCTTTGTGCAGTCCTAAAATTCTGCTTTCCCCCTACTGGCAAGGCAGTATTAAGTATCAATATTCATTAAATACCACAGAGATGATAATATAATAAAGGAATAATCCTCAGGCCCACACCTATACTTCTCTCCAGAAGGGCTGAAGTTGAGAATATAATTAAAGATTAAAACTCTGTTTGCATTCTGGAACATGGAGATATCTTTTTGTACATGATGGGGAATTGTATTAATAAGGAAGAGATCAGTTTCCAATAACTTTCAATACTAGAAGCTCATTTAATATCCCTGTTCATGTTTAAGTTTCTCCTGGTATTCCTTTAGCTTGACTTTTGCAAGAGTGCAGCAGGAACTGTAAAAGAACATATTGCTCAAATATATGACCCTTTTGCTCCATAAATTAATCCTTTTGCTTTAAAGAAAAAAGATTAAAAATTGGTTCCTTACAGTGTAAGACAATAATATTTACATGAATAGCTTTATTAATCTCACAGCCATGCACTGTGTAGATACAACATTTATTTTAGTATTTGGTATCTTGAGCACAGTTTGGATCACACTGTTGTACTGTTTTCTTTTTATTTTTGGTAAATTAACAAACATCCGTTCCTCAGATGTTTTGTGAAGCTATTTTAGTGTAAATTGCAGCGTATTGGCATACAGTGAGATTAATTTTAACCTTAACTGGTATATTGATTTTTAGTGTGTTCAGAGTTTGTTTGTACATCTTTAAAGATCTTTTGATACCCAAGTCACTAATATTTCACTTGATCAGACTAAATAGAATGTTTTAAATAGACTTTCTATATTGTACTTTACCATGTTAAATAACTCTTACTTTCAACTAAAGAATTCTAGCCTACTGGGTCTTTTCTTTTTTTTTCTTTCTTTTTTTTTCTGCCTATGTAGATATTTTTATTATACAGAGTAAGTGTTTGTTAAATACTTTGTTGTCTTGCTTTGTAATAAGCTCTGTAATTTTGGACAGAAGGCCCAAAATGTCTCCCCCCCCCAGCTAGGTAGGATACAAGTTCTTAGTAATCTCTGGTGAAAAGCGTTGTGTTAAAATAACTTAAAAAAATAATAATTAAATAGCTGATTTTGTGGGCATTTGCCCATGAGCTGGAGAAAGATCTGTTTCTAATTACCGAAATCATGCTGTGTGTGTCAGTTTAGTATTTCTGCTGTTTCTTAAATATTGTGGTGCTAGAGGGGTATAGTATAACTAATGCTAATAATATACTAGTACATGGTATGTATTCTTTCAGAGTGTTTTCAAGGGAATACAAATACTGAATAGTATTTTGCTCCTTTAAAGAAAAACCACAGAACAATATGAACCTATTCAAACTGCCGCCTACAACGCTGTTTCAGAGAATAGCAAGGTCCCCGAGTGAATTATTCAGACTGTGTAGAATATAATAAAGAATAATGAGCAAACTGGAAACCACTATTTTGACAGCTTCGTTGCAAGAAGATAAGTGCTGAAAAATTCAAATCTTAATGAATTTCAGCAGCTATTGAAAGTATGATAGTTTCAAGTTATTTTAAGATACAGCCCATGTTTTGTTTTGGTTTGGATTTTTCTTCAGGTTTCCCTTCTGCCTGCCAAACAAAGATGACAAGAATTGTTTCTAGACAAATTGTTTTAGGCAAATGGGGCTGGACCCTGTTAAAGAAATAGTGCACCTGTGTTTCAGTTTTAGTGAGTCACACGGGTACTTTAGTTTCCTGAAATACAGTATTAAACTTACATTTTAGGGCACATTTTAATTGTGTAATCCAAATTTCTTTGTTTTCTTCTCAACCATCTTTCCCCTCCACTGAGACTTAAGAAATCTGGTTGTCTCAATTTTTACAAAATACTCCACCATGACAGTATGAGAAACTGTAATATAAGTTACCCTTAAGCTAAATGAGAATATTTAATAAGACAGTTCTGAGCTGATCTGGTTCTTTTCAGGTTCAGTAGCTGGGACTTTCAGATTCCATAGCCTGGGAGCGTGTGCCGTGGTTGAACCCATATTATGCTATAAATTGTGAGGGTGAAATCACATCCTGTTGATGTGAGGTCAGAACACGTCATTAAGCTTTTTCAAGCTGAGTTTTATCAAGAAAACAGCTGTGCACGTGGGCATCACTTTGTTCTTTCTGGGTCTAAAAAGTTACACAAGATAGTTAACTGCTCCTTGTCGTATAGATGAAAGGCGATTCCACACTTTTGAAGAGAAAATTTTTTGGTGTGTTTGTTTTTATGGCCCATGTCTGCGGAGGTTACTGTGCGATGCCAACGAGAGCGGCAGCGGGCCCGTTTCACGGGACTCGGCAGTCCGCGGTTCACAGGCACCGCGTGGCTTCGAGCCTGCCATCGCTTTGTCGTCTCTCTTGTGCGTTTTGTTGAAATACCAAAGATGTGCACTCCGCATATTCAATGTAATGGTGATCTGGTTCTTTCAGTTAAGGGGTATTAGCTGTTTAGCACTCAATAATTCAAAAGGAAGAAAAATCCGTATACTGTTTTGATTCTTGAGAAGTTTTATTAGGTAACTCCAGTGAGACCAAGTCCAATAACTTAATGGGAATATAACATTAGATAGTCATCTTAGCATTTTACCAAAGATACTTTACCAAGGTATGCTCAAAAAAAAAAAAGGGGGGGGTGGGTAATCCAGCTGAACTTTTCATTTCAGAGTTGGTAAGAGGTAAGTTTTAAGATACAGTGCTGTTAGTTTATCTGTCTGCTTTGTTTTCACTGCTCTTCACTAGGGTTGTTGGTCCCATTGAGCTTTGAAGCCACGCACGGGGTTTGCAACTTAATTAGAGGCCAAAGATGCAGCAGGCGGAAGCGTTTGGGTCCCAGGCAGAGCTCTGTGACTTGGAGTTGGGGTAGGATCTGAGCTGGACCTTTATACTGGTAAGACAGAGCAGGTCCTTAATTTAGTCTAGTATGTTTTAGCAGATTTAGTCCCAGTACGTGTTACATAAAGAGTGGTGGGAAAAGGAAGCACTTCTGTGCTTTGAGCACGTAGCCCTGCTGCCGGAGCCTGTAGGTGGGTCATAAAGTGACTTTCACGAAAGCTGACCGAGCTGCCAGAGATCTGGTGAACATCTGGGCTGACTCCGCTTGCTGCTGCTCTTGGGTCTGACTTACACTGAGTGTGGAAAAGTTTGTATCAGCTGCTCTTCCTGTGCCTGTTAACGCTCAATAACTCTACTGAGCCAGCAGCTTTGCTGTTCTGTGCAGCAGCAGGAATATGATTCTTTTAAAAATTTTAATCTTGATCTAATCTCCTAATGTGTTGATATATCTGACAGCAGGGGTCTCTGTAATAATCTCCTTTACTTTGTTACAACAGAACAATGCTTTTTTCCTTTTTTTTTTTTTTTTGGCTGTAGTTATTTGCTGAATTTCGTTTCATTCCATAAAGTATTATACAGCTGCATATTTTCATACGAAGTAAGTGCAAAAAACCAGCAGGCATTGATCAGCGCAGATTATCCACAGAAAAGGTTTTGACTAAAACCAAATGCTCCATATGATATTCACTAATGAGATGATAATGTCCGTCTGTACAAATACAACAAATACAAGAGATGAGTGTCTTGGATATTGCCTTAGCTCCAGTAAATTACTGCAATGCCTATCAGTGATGTTGTAGAACTGCACGGCATATTTTAACACTAAGGAAAAAAATATTATTTAAATCACTTTTCAGGAAATATTCTAAACAAACACTGTGGAATTAAGATTTTACTATTCCTTTATAGCGTATAGAAGCTCACATAGTGTTATGAGCTATTATAGCCTGACGGCCTTAGCTCAAATGTCCTCGTAGTGAATACCTCCATGAACGCATCTTTCATGTTGAAGACATTAGCCAGAAGAGGCCTTTGGTTTTTGTTATTAAGTAGGTGATAGTCATTTGAGCAGATTACTGATCGCTGTTGATGTTTTGGTGTCATATTCCACAAACTAATCCCACAAATAGGATTGCACTGAGTGTGATGTGCAGCCCTGTGTGACTGAGCACAGTGATCTGAAATAATTCCCATCTACTTTGCTGAAGATTAGCTGGAACACTTCATAGCTGGGAGACGAAAAAGCCGTATCTCTTTGGAAACTTTGGGCCACATACCCTCCTCCATCTGCATGTGCATTTTCCAGAATATGCCCAGATCCAGAGCAGTGTGTAGCCCTTAGTGAACATTAGTGTTACTGGGAATTGCGGCTCTGTTGTAAAAGAGCAAATTTCTGGGTCTTTGATGTATGTTTGCCTTAAAGGTAATGTTTGTGCGAGAGCCGTGCTATTAAAAGGCGACAATTAATTAAAAGTTGTTCCACAGTCCCTACTGTTAAAAAATGCCCTTACAGCATTTAGAGCAGAACACTAATATTGCACTGTAGGAAATCCCTGTACTTCCAGTAAAAAGTAAGTTAAGGATGAAGATTTTAATGTGTAATTAAAGACTGCAAATACTAGTTTAACTGCTTGTTTCTAAGTCCAAAAAATGGAATACGCACTACTAGTGGTTGGACTAATTGGACATTGAAGAACAAGCTATGTAAGAGAGGAAATTTGTACAAACTTAATGATATTAAGGCTCTTGCTAAAGCTGTGATTTTATCTTATGCTTGCTTTAACCTTTTTTTCCTTTTTTCTTTTTTTTTAGTTTGAGTATTTGCAGGGGAGTTTTAGAGGCTGTTAAACTGGAGCAGACGATCACTCTAAAAAGAATGAATTAAAACTGCTGCTTGGCAAATTACAAAAAATATATTATAGCAAGTTTTTCCGTGTGCATTGGGTGTATATTGCATCATTAAGGATGACAAGCAAAAAGTGGAATCTAATTAAGGCAGAGGGAGAAGGTTTCCATTTTTGGTGGCTTTGCAAGAACAGCATTACTGCCTAATCATCCTGTGTAATATGATGCAATATAAACACGTTGCGTAACATTTATTAATGAATTCATTTTTGTACCTCTGCATCCTTCCAAGTAACATTTTGGTATTTAAGAGAAAAACTTGCACAGCTATACAGTGAGGGGAATAAACGTACTTTCAGATGTCAAATATGTACTGCTAAGGAGAAGGAAACTCAAGATGTATCACAGTAAAAACACTGTGTTATCTAAGACTTGCCTGAACATACAGGCAATTAGAAAGTCGTTTGTAGTTTGGACAGTAACTCAGTAGAAAAGGAAAGTTCTCCGAAGTAACGATCTGCGGAAGGGGATTTCCTTGGGGGCTGGAGTGGCTGTTGCCCCGCTGAGGACCGCGGCAGGAGTTTGCCCTGCAGCCCCGCGCGGGGAGCCTGGCCGTGCTGCCGCGCCACCTCCGAGCAGCCGCGTTCCGCTCTCGTCACCCGGCCAGGCGGCTCTGCTCGAGAAAGACCATTAAATGCCCCTTCTAACTAGAACGGGTACAGAGCAGAACTGCTTTGCTGTGCTTTCTTTACTTGACATTAAAAATAACTCTTATTACTTTTTTATTTCGCTTGAGGGCTTTCTCTGGGTATTCATGTGTTTGCAAGGAACCCTGAGAATGGTTAAATGGAAAAAGCTTGGGCGGCGGATCCTAGCTGATGACTTCATAGAGTTTTCCTTTAAACATAATCTTCATTTGTAACAGTTTTTGAAATATTTTGATACAATTATTCTGCTTGTCTCATTTTCCCAACTCCCAAGGGAACAAATAAATAAAATGCAACCATTAGATCTGTGTGAAACAGAATTTCCAGAATGCCGTTTTTAACATTGGGCAACTGAAGTTTCATTGTGAAGTGTCTTGGTTTTCATTCCCTTACAGAGATGCTGCTCTTTGGTTATTTTCGCTCCTTATGGTTTAATTCTGCAAAGCACTTCCTCTTTGCCATACAGATTTTACGTGACGGAGTCATACCAGCCTCTTTGTGATTTGTCTACGGCACTTGGAAAACAAGAGCGTAACACGTATCGCTAATTAAATGTAGGTAGGTCTGCCTCAGTGTTTTAGTTTGTTTATTGTTTGCCTCAGTATTTTAGACTCCTGCTTTTCCGTAACGCAGCGAGTGACGAACACGCTGTGGGCAGAGAAGACCGTGTTAACATCGGCTTAATTTTGACTCTTTTCTGTGGCTGCGCGCCGCCTCTGAGGGATTCTGTGTATTGTCTCTAAGGCATGGCCAGGGGACTCCGGTATTAAGCCCTCTAACCTGAGTGACTGATATGTGTCCGCACAGACATTTTTGCAGATATTTTTGCATTAAAGTGATGTTTTTCTTGTGTTGTAAGCATACTGTTAAGGATTGTTCTTACAGGTTCTATTTTAGGAAGGAAAGTAGTACTTTGGCACAGAGATAAGGTAGTGAATCACTTGTTTAATCTTTGCTAAATTTACCTGGACACCTTGAATTAGGTGAAATAAAGATTACATTGTATGTCTAGTTTGTGTGATCAGTGTGCTCCGTTATTGCCTATAAGATTTTGTTTCAATCTGTCACACAGTATAGTTGTGCAATAGTGGTCAGCCTTTTCGTTCTGTAGTGCTTATGTTTAAAAGCACTTGAAGATGCACATATTACAGAATTAAGCTACGAGAGTAAACTCTTATTTTGCTGAGTTATTCTGTGCCTCAGTTTCCCCACATGCACTCTGGGAATTGTGTCATTTGGGAATTGTGCAGGAGCGCTGAGAGCGACTTGAGTAATGTTTGTACAAAGCCACGAGAGAAAGCACTGAAGCTTTCATGCAGGTGAAGAGTCTGGATTTTTGTCTTTTATTGACAGTTGTTCAAGAATGCTTAATTTTTTTTACAAAAATTCAGAGTCCAGGAGTGACATATTGTAAAGAAATGAATGACCATATCATTCCTACTTGCAAGACCTGATAGGAAGCTCTAACTATCCACTGTCAGCATTCATTTTGATAAATGAATGGTGATGTATTATTCTGTATCCTTTGTGTTCTTGCCTTTAGGTGTTCATTTCAGTGATGGAAGACAAAGTGCAGACACATGAAATAATTACACGGCAAGCTTGGCTGGAGCCTGTCAGTCTGTGTCAAGCTCCTGAGACTTCTTGAATCACTAAATTGTTGAGCTCTTTTGCTGATTGTTACATTCAATGTTTAGTGTTAAAATCAAATGCGTTCTAGAAGCAGCAAAAAATACCTTACTCTTTTGATGTATTTTAAGTCAAAATCTAATAGCTCTGTCCAAAATAGCACTATAAAACTGAGCTCCCCTCAAGCCAAAGACAGGCTTATCTACTTTGGGTTTTTTTACATGCAGACCCTTCTATTTCATTTTGGCTTTCCCATTTTGACAGTTGTTCAGCAAAGGTGATGCTTTTGCTTATGACAGATTTGTATGTGCCTCGTAGACAGGTCTCATGAAAGAGGCTTGTGTGTATTTGTTCTTCAGGTACCACATCTGTTAACCCTCTGCCTGCTGCAGCTTTCTGAATTTTCTAGTCAAGTAGGTGTTAATGGAAGTCTGCTGTGGCAGTGGGTACTTCCCGTTCTCAACTCTGAATCATATTTGATTTCTGATTAGAGAATGAGTTGGATGGGACCTCTGGAGTTCACCTAGTCCATCCTCCCATTTGAAGCAGGGCTGTTGGCAAGACTAGATCAGGTCAACTATTGGTTCACCTAGCTGAATCTTGAAAATCTCCAGGGATGGAAATTCCACAGTGTCTCTGGGCACTGGTAGAACCTGCATTGGTAGAACGTGTCCGACCAAGTGGCTTTGTCATTTCTGCAGATGAGATTTCAGAAATGAAGACAGTGCTAGGGTTCACTTTCAGTGTTCATGCTAAAATTTTTTATTTTATTTTTTTTGTACAGTGGAAATAAATAAACCATAGATTCTATGAAGCAATTGCAGAGATTTCTTGTTTTCTCCTGAGGTTACCCTGGATGATGATTTAAGAGAACTTCCCCACTTTGCCTTTTTGTACTTTTACTAAAGTATCAAGGGAGATCTTTCTTGGGAAAACCAGGGGAAATTGCAACAAGCCTGATTTTGAGAACACAAGAGCAAAGATCTTTCAAAGGTGGTGTTGAGCTGTGAGTAGAACTCCAGTTGAAATGTAAGTACTCTTTTTCTTGGGGCAACATCCCTAATCAGGCCAAGCGTGCGAGAAGACAGCCTAGATAGATTTCAGAGAACATTGTGTTGGCCGAAGTGTTAGTTGGCATTTCACAAGTGGGTCTTGCCAGGCCCTCTCACAGGAGGAATGCGAATCAGTGCTTCTTTGTGTGCCTCTCAAAACCATTTTTAAGATATCTTGTATACATCTAATACAGAGGTAACTTTCCACAGTCATTGTTTTTGAGTCCCATTTACTTTTTATCACGTCTCCTGGATTAATCTTATTGTTAACTGATATCAAAATTATATCTGAAAAGTAAACAGTTGAAGGGTTAATCTGCATGGTATCGTTTCATTGTCAGAAAGCCACATTGCTAAAGTTTACGCTTGCAGTTGTCATCAAAGCAGTTGAGCTGCTTCTGGAGTTCCAATTAGTGTTTTTCTTGTCTAAACAGGTCTGCTGAAAACTCGCATCTTGAAAATGATCCTGTTTGGGGAGGGCGTGGGGAGGGGGTTATGGAGCAAGAAAGTAGATATTTTTTGAGAAGCTGCCTCCTCTTAATTAGTAATGATTGAAAAAATAGGCAGTGAGAGGTAGATGAGTTAAAGGTGTCCTGCAGTATTTGGTGTGCCAAAGGGAATGTTTATGATTAGTATTTATATGATTTGTATTTAAAATTTATACATGATCCTTTCTACTTCCAAAGTTACTCTTCATTTAGACAAGATTCTTCCTCAACAATGTGATTGTACAGCATAATAAATGGTAAGCAAATATAGGGCTGTCTAATCTTAAGTATTTCTAAGCAAGTGAAGAGAGTTTGTTGACATGCCAGAGCAATGGTGGCTCTTGCAGGCCGCTTCTAAACCAAGCCTGTTGGCAGAAAATGCCAAGTAGAACTATTTTAACATGTGATTATGCTTTAAAATGAAAATTTATTTTCAATGCAAAGATAGCAGCTTATACAACCACTGACAGAAAATCAATTATAACTTTTGCTAGTACAGCTAAAATATATTATCTGCTGCTACTAATTCTTTTGTTCCATAATTGCTGTCTTCTCTTTGTTTTTTTTATTAACTTGTCAGTGGGGATACAAATTCTGGCAGTGAAGCTTATGTGTTGCAACATGCATCCTTCTCCCCTAGTCTCTGCTTTTGCTGCTGGTTGCTGGTACCACGGTTGGATTATCTGTTTATATGCTTTTATGTATTTAAGCCACTTAATCATGTCTAAGGTGTCGTCCTCCTCCAACAAGCTCTTTTGTTCAAATGAACCATTACTTGCTTGTACTATTAGTATTAGTTGCTTCATTAAAAGTGTGTGTATATACTGCATCTTTAAGATCTGCATTTTGCAGATCTTTCAGGTATCTTCAGCTGAAGTTCTCCTCGATATCTTACAACTCTAGTATAAATAAGCTACATAAAGAACCCTGTCGTAGGATGTTCCTTAATTTTCAGGTCATTTCAAATGTTTCCTCATCTGTTAACTTGTTCTTGTTGGCTGTTTCAGAGAATTAATTCACAATTATTGTGAATTAATATTCACAATATTAACAATGGCTAGTATTTTTTGTCTCCTTTTTAAAAATCCTTACGAAGCGCTATTAAAATGTGCCTGATTTATTAGATCAGTGCAGTTGTATTTAGTGTTTGTCTTTTGTGTGTCAGAATTTACAGAAGACTTGTTGATTGCAATTAGGCAAGAAATTGAGAGTAATTAAATGATTAAAGAAAACTCAAATAGAGAGAAACCTACAACAATGTAGCGAGGAGTGAGCACAAAGCGGATCTGACGGATGCGCGAATTCGCTGGTGTGCAGAAGGGTGACTGCAGGGCGATCTCTGAGACGATAGCTCCCATTTGGTAATGTCTTGTCCCTTTCTGCAGGGCATCGTCTTCAACGGGCTGACTCTTGCTAGCTGCATGTTAGCTAATTAATGGTATAATTTGCTGTCATAGTGCCAGGCAGACATGTATTCTGATAGCAGGATAAATTTGGGATAGCAGTTTCCTAATGATTGAAATGGCTGTAATAACTCTGGCCCTTGTGATTGGCTTCAGCGGTCCTCTGGTCATTTTTAGAAAGATATTTGCCGTAAGGTTGCTCTTAATGGAAGTTCTGCTTGCTAATACACCTAGTTATTAGCTGTATGTGTTAATATATGTGAGTTATTTTCCTATTTTCTTCTTGTATAGAGTACATTTTTATTTAAAATAGCGTACTACATTAACAAGTTGGTGTGTATTGTACATGTATTTGATATTAAACTGTTTTATAGCTTTTGCTCTGTGGTGAAGTAGAGTTTTGGGTGTGTGGATGTTTTTTTGTTTGTTTTTAAACTGGGCATGTATTGTGGTTAGGCTATCTTAAGACCTTTTCCTAGGAAGATGCAGTGCTGTCTGTTGGGTATGATACTCTGAAAGATTACTCTAGACAGTTTTTAATTTAAAAAAAAATACTGGACCTCTTTCACAAAGATGCTTTAAGCTGACAGTGTAACTGTATAATGTGAACAGCCAACTCAAGAAAAGGAAAAATATAAGCAGAATGCTTAATACAAAGAAAACTGAAGTAACCTTGCATTAAAGTACATTATCAATCATCTCCGTATTTAAAATTTCATCTGTGTGCAGGGAGTGTCTTTAGTCGGTGCAAAAATGTAATTAAATCTTCTCATGATAGTGATTCATAGCTGACCCTCTCTTTATTGGAGCATCTTAGTAGAATAATAAACCACTCCCTGCTGAGAGCCACCGCCACTGACAGACAAGCAAGACACTTTGGCTGCTGATGAGGAAAGGTTGATCAGGCTGGTGGTGTCGTCAGTCTGCAAGAAACCTTTTCTTGCCCCTTTTGTAGCAGAAGACGCCCTCAGGCAGAGTTGCAAAGCTCTGGCTCGTGACCATCCAGGAGCCCGTCCAGTCCTGGGGTACTTCATGCCCCTCGCTCACATTAGGGTGGGCAGCGTCTTTTATTTATTTATTTATTTGTTTTCTTATATAAAGACTGTTAAACACCTATTTACTATCAAAAGGTATCTGGAAATTTGGATCCTCTCTACTTTGGGTGACCAACTTGATGTATCTTACAGGAACTTGTTTTTCATAGTGCTTTGAGCCCCGTACTCTTGAAGTGGATGCTCAGAATAGCATATACCTTATATGATAACTTAGCTGGAAACAAAGCTAGGCAGTTTTAATAATCGTGTTTGTACTTCCTTAAGGAGATCATCATTCCTTGTTTTCATTTATACAGTTTTCTCTGCTAATGTACTTATATAAACAGAATTGTATTTATTTTTAAATAGGCTGAAAATTTATCCCTGATAGCACTGGACACAGTAGTTCTAAAGTAGCTATCCTACTTTAGATACATATGGCTTTAAAAGCTGCTTTATGTTTCAATTTTAGGGATGCTTTTTAGGTAATGTAAAGAAATGCATGCACAGAAATATACTTATGAATAGAATCTATTTATTTACTACAGGTTCTTTTTGGTTGGTTGGGGTTTTTTGGCTTTCACCCAGGTCTCAGCCCTGCTAAGTACTTTGCTCTGCCTGTGCAGCACAGTGGAGAGCACGCAGGCAAAGCGGAGATTGAGCATTTGAAAAGCCACAGTGAACCTAAAGCCTTTCTGATCTTCACAGTGGTTGCACACTGATCCTTGTGTATGAGGGGAAATAACATCAGATGAGGAAAAAACTGATTACAGGAGTGGGAAAATGGCCAAAAAGGTGTTGTGGGTTTCTGGGGCGGCTTTGCTGCGGTGTCGGGGCTGTGTTTGGCAAGCCCAGGAGCAACTGGCAGGATGAGCAGTTTCCTTGAACAGACTCTGTTTACTTCTGCTGGTGGTGGTGGTGGTAGCATTGAAAGGTTGCTTAAGGGAATTAATCTGCCTCCCTACTGATTTTCAGTGGAAGCCACGTGATTCATTTCCATAACCCCTATAAAGATCTCAAGCTGAAGAAACTTGCTCTGGAATGAGAGCAACTTGTTTAAAAAGCCGCAGTGGAGGAGAAGCGATGCAAAGCGTTGTTTAGAAAGTAATATTTTGAAGGGCAGCTTCTCCCAAAATGTTTGCGCTGGAAGAGTCTTAAGTTTATAAATACCTAATTGTACTCGTTATATGCAGTTTTCCTACTGAAGGGGTGTAAAAATGACCTTGCAGAGGAGACTTCTACTAAACCCGAGTTTTAAGATAGATTTCCCAGCTCTGTAGTATCACAGGCAGATCGAAATATTTGGTCAAAGCATAATCCTGAAGAGAAATCTCAGGCCTAATTATGAAATTCCCTCAAGAAAACTTAAAAAGTAGGAGCTCATAAAACTTGAAATAGGTATCTGGTAAAAGTTTGTGTAATAAAATGATTGCACTGGATTGTATGTGTTGCTTTTTTTAACCATATTTAATCTTTTTGTTTCTTCATTTTTCCCCCCCCCTCTATAAAAAGTTAAATAAGGGTTTGGATATCTGTTGTTGTATCAGGTGGAAGCTGGTGGAGTTCAGGGTACAAAGGACTGGAGATGTTCCTTTTCTGAAAAGGCGAGAATGAGGGCTTTCCATTTAAGCGTTAATCCACTCTTAATTTCCAAAGCGGGCCTGTGAGTCTGAATGCCTGCTTATGGCTTCGCTGAATGCACTGCTTGAGATGCTCTGTTTTAGGATACCAAAGGCCAGATTCTGCCCCTAAATCAGGTGGGTTGCCCAGGGTCAAACAGGAGGAGATGGAGACTCGGCTGCCCTGGCCGCAGCAGGGGCTGCTGGCTGCCAGCGTCGGAGGGTCGTGTTGGTCGTTCTGTGGCACTGACCGTCCCGGTCCCTGTCTCCAAACGTGTCTGTTACTACTTACAGTCATAAAAGTGCTTTTGTAATCCCGATCCACGTAGCTCATTGAGAACTATTTAAGAGCCACCAAGCATGGATTAAAAAAAAATTTTTTTTAACACTTTTAATGGGTCTTCTGTATTCAAGGACTCCTCATGTGTAAATTGATATTTGAAGAAGTAATAAGTTTTCTATGTGGGGGCCTTCTATCTTGTTGCTTTTTTGTTTGCTTTTTTTTGGTTTTGTTTTTGGAATAAGTATAAACAGGTCTGTCTGGGGGGGGGTGTACACACATGCACAGCTACTATGAGCTTTCTTTTATAGAATGACAAGCTTTAAGGCCTTTTTTTGGCATAATAAAGCACGATTTGGTAACTTCATTCACAAGCTCAATAAAAGTTGCTGGATACAGTTAATATGACTGAACGGTTTGTGGCCACCCATCCATACTTTATTCTTCAAAACTGTGTTCCAGGTTTTGAGAACACACCATGAAAACACAATCTGAGTTACTGATAATCCAAGGAACATGACCAAATATTACACACTGAGTGCAGTAATACTGTTGTCATTATTCCAGTATATAGTGTACTTTTTTTTTCCTTCACATTGACTTTCTTTCATAATTACAGAAGAACAGATTGATCTTAAGTATCCTTAAAGGCTGTTATCAAGTATTATAAGTACCTTTAGAAATAGTGCTATTAAGGCTTGCCCGTTTTTACCATGGTTTATCATTTTAATAAAGTACTAGATCCTGAAGTGAAAGCCCTTTTTGAGTGCTGCTTGAGTGCTTGAAGTCTACTGATAAGGCCTAAAATTGAGTCTTTGCTACTTAGTGTTTCCATTTTCTATAGGAATAATGTAATTCTAAAGGAAAAAATCAGATATATAATCATATGTCACTGTGAGGACCTCAGACAAAGGCCTTATTTTTAATCATTGAGATCTTAATGCCTTCGTGTCTGTGGTGCAAGGCTTTTTTTTCCTGGATTGTGTTTTTTCTTTTGCCCAATTTGCTCTTTCAGGCACTTCAAATTCAAATAGTCATAGTCTTCCTCCTAACTATGCATAGATATTAGCATGATTACAAGCTTTAGAAACCTATCTGTAAAATGCAGCAGGAATCCAGTACAGATTCTAAGGTAATAGATAGCACTAAGTCTTAGCTTACATCTGCAAGAATATAACAGTTTTTGATAACCATTGAGTATCTTTGTTCCAATAGCTTCTAACAGGGCATGAAATATTAGATATGGTAGAATAAATAACCATACAACACACACTGTGCGTTAGATAATGAAGGCTGAAGGTCTGGTACACATGCTGGTGCCTGCATTAGATGCTGACCCAGCAGAGACAATAAGCTGTTGTGTTTTTAGCCAAAGGTAAAAGAAACATTTGATAAGGATGAAAAATCCCACTGAGACAGATCTTTTTTTAGCATAGTGAACTGTTGTGAACTTAAAGAATGATTTAAAGCTACACGATACTGCATTCATACTATCGGCATGTGATTTAACTAGGGGGCACTTTTTAAAGCAGAGACCATTAGGGCTTTGGTGACTAAACTGATATAAATAAAACCTGTCTTATGAAATGCTCTGCTCTTCTGTTTTGATATTGTTAAAAATCCTCCAGAGAACTATATCCTTAATCCTCCCTTCTTCGCATCCTCTCTAATTTTTGTTGCCTTCCCTAAGTTCTGGCGCTTGGTGTTTCTAACATAAATGATCTCTTCCTTCCAGCAGTGCTGCTAATATGGTCAGGCATCATGCATAAAAAGGTCTATGTGCAAAACATGGTATGTTTCTTACTCATCAATCTCTCAACCCAAAGGTAAAATCTCACTGGCCTTGATAGGTATAGAATACGTAATAGGTATCATGCATCATCTGTAGCCTTTCATAAAAGGCGGTAAGTATTGTAATTTCTGCTCTGCTGAGGGAGAAATAAAGTACAAAGCAAGAAAGCGAGAAGACTTTTTCCCAATAACTCTTCAATAGTAGAGCCGAAAATAGTGTTAAAAGCATGAATTCGGGAGTGACAGTATGCAGTAATGTATAGCATCAGTCAGTCCAAGCAATTGCACCTTTACCATCTGCAGGGAGCCCTGTTCACTTTGCTTAGGAATCTGGTTTTCGGCTCACCTGCCTGGCCAAGTTAGCCCATTAGCTCTTCTAGAAACAGGCCTGACCTTGATGCATTATTTTGAGGTCTCTGTTAAAGCAGCATCTGGTGTCTGCAGAGCATCAGCGTGTCACAACTTATTCCTCTTTCTTGCTCTCCCTCACTGCATGATTCACTAGTAAGTGCTTGAAAGGTGGTTGGTTTCACATTGCAACGTAGACCTGAGCAGCCTGAGATGAGCTCTGCTAACCTCCTGGTGATGGAGAGGATGGGGATTATCCATCTCTCTGATACTCCGTGGGGGAGTTGTTTGTTTTACCTGCAGACAGTTCTCTGTAAGGGCCAGCTGAATCTCTCAGCCCAGATTTCTTCTGAACAGTTCTGTTGGCTTAGCTTTACAGTAGGGAAACATGTATGGCCGTGTGCACGTTTAGCCTAATATGTGGGGCGCAAATGGCTTGACAAGTTAGGAGTAATTCAGGAACAGTCTTTGGAGATAAATGCTCATGTAACACTGATTCTCATCCAAGCCCCCCAAAATTACTGCTGTTAGCATTTATTGTTAGGTTGTGGAGCAACTTCTAATTTTACGAACAAGTGTGCTGTAAAGTGTTGCCTCTGAAATTCTGTTACTACTGATGTTGCATGGTTAGCCTTGTTCTTCCTTTCAAGGTACGTATAAAAGAAGATGTTTTGCACAAAGCACATGGACTGGTAGCAGGCTCAGACAAGCTCCTAGTAATGACTGTAAAGCAGATGCAGGCTAATTTTGTTAACCAGCATTCACACTTTCTGATATCCATATTCTTCCCTTGATTACTACTGTGAAGTTGAGGCATTTTGGAGAATATTCCATATAAGTACAAAAGGAAGCTGTTTCAACAGTATTAAAAATATCCGTGCGAATTTGACTGTAGGGTCGGTCTCTCTTTCTAACTACAACGTTTCCTTAAAGGTGTGCTATTTAAGGTGACACACTGGATTTTGATATTGTGAACAGAAGTCTTTTTGCTCTTATGACTTAAAAACCAAGCAAAACTATGCACTGAGAAAATGCATGTTTTCAGTGTGCATTAAGGAGATGTTCATATTTAACATAAATGTGTAGATGTCTGGAGACTGTTTGAGTTGATTCGCAGGCAGCTTTTCCATTTTGTTAGTATGTGGCATGAGAAGCTCCATGTGTGTTTGTACTGTCAGCTCATGCCTTTGAGGAAGTTCCTCGCCTGTGTAGACCATGTCACTTACCACTGCGTTCACAGTGGCACTGAAGAACGCAGAACTGCATCTGCGCTATAAACAGCATGTTATAAATAACCCATTTTACAATAAAACAGTATTTTGTTGTTGTACAATAATAGAATGATACCGATCTAGAGTATTCCTGGCCCATGCTGTT
This sequence comes from Apteryx rowi, assembly GCF_003343035.1. NCBI lineage: Eukaryota > Metazoa > Chordata > Aves > Apterygiformes > Apterygidae > Apteryx > Apteryx rowi. The sequence continues at coordinate 2,337,897 of NW_020448196.1, read as the reverse complement.
TGCTCTCAGCCTTAATTGTGCTGGCTCAGAGTGTGTGCAGCCACTTATTGAGCTGAATTATGAAATTGGTTTAGATTTTAAATCAATACTTTTTTTTCTTTTTCTTTTTTCTTTTTTTTTTCCAGATTAGTTCTTTGATCCAGCTCTCCCAGCACGGCACGGTTGAGGAGGCTGTACTTTGCAGCCTGGGGAAGGGGATGTATCAATACCTTATGTCACTATTGCTGCTGACGACTGAAAATTGTTGAATCACAACCTCAGCTTTCTAAATGTCTTTATAAATCCAACCCTTAAATGCTCTGTCTTGGCTTCTAGAGAACTGTCCAAACTCCTTAACATACACTTTTAAGTGCTGTACCAGGTTTGGCCTTTTGTGAGTGATAAGTGCAGATGGTTAAGTGTTTGATACAGCAATACATGCATATGCTTTTGAAGCAGACCACCCTGTGTTTATATGTAAACACTTCTAGATTATTTAGGCACATGACTTAATCTCTTGCATCCACTAAATAATGAAAAGTAATTTCTCTATGACCAAAATAACATTCCTAGCAAAGTCAAAAATAAGTGAACTTACACAAAAAAAAGGAAGGCGGCCTTCTTTCAGGTTTGAGGTTGAGTCTTTCAGCACTTTCAAATGCACGTTGTGTTACTTCTCCACTGCAAGGCTGAGCTAAGATGAGCATGAATCTTGGTCCAAAATAGCTTAGAGAATTTGTCCCTTACAGTCCACCCAGGTTGGCTTGTTTCCTCCCACCCCTGCGGATTCATAGTACAGAGATGCTGCAGGGCTGAAGCTCCCTGCTGCTTGTCGCATGTTGTAGCCCCAAGACTGATGAACTGCACGTAACTCAAGCGCTTTGGTTTTGCCCCTTCTACCCTCAGTTATCTCATGGCAGTTTGAAATCAGCTAGGTATTTGAAAAAAGTTATCTTCGTTTATAACGTATCATGGATAACGAATTCCCGACAGGAATGGGGGCATTGAAGGAGTAGTAGAAGAAAGAGTTTGCGTGCAGATGATAAAGGAGTGGAAGGACACCAGAGGAGCAGTAGTTAGGAACCTGGCTGGAGTCTTCCCCCAGTAGCAGCTTTGAAGCTGGATGAAAAAAGGGAGAGGAAACCATCGAAGCAGTTGGTTCAGAAAGGACCGGAGGACGGCGATGCAGCAACGAGACCAGAGAGCCTGGCAAGGAAGCTTATAGTAGCTGGGGGGGAAGTTGGTCAAAACAGGCAAGTGATTTTAGTACAGGCTTCGGGAGACATAAGCATTTTCAAAGAGGTTTTAGAGAGGAAAAGGGCAAGTGCTGAAAATAACAGTAAGAACCGCAGCAAAAACCTGTGGAATTTGGGGAAGGAGGCAGAGACGTCCGGGTTTGAGGTGCATATGCCACAGCTTGTGCCAGCTGTCTAATTGAATGTCTTGAGACTGGAAGTTGCTTTCTCTGCGTGAGAGCTGTTGGATTTCTTTTCACGCTCTTCACTGCCTATCCAAGCAGGAAGTGTCATTTCACGAAAGCTGGCAGAGGTCACTGTTTTAATAACTATTGTTAATTGATGCTTCTCAAAAGCCTTCTCTCAAGTTGAATTTGTAACATGCAGAGACTTGCACAGCAGGTAGCTGAATCAAATTATAACTTTAAGCTCATGATTAATAAATTATACTAGAGCTGTGACTATTTGTGTGTTTTAAAATACAATATTTCCGTAGTCGTGTTGTCTCACAACTGTTTATTCTCTTTGTAAAATCTATATCTAAAATTCTGCCACTGCTAATAGCTTTAAGTTGCGTATTTAGCCTAGTTTTGTAAAAACTAGTTGTTCCTTAAGTCCTGGTGGATTGCAGTCAGGCTTTTTGCACCAGTGCCTGCGTTAGTGAATGCTGCAGACGTTAGCAAGAGTTTACAGGACCAGCCCATACTTCTGAAAAATCAGATGCGCGAAAAGTAATTAGCTATAATGAAAATAGTAACTAAAACAGAATCTGGGAGACAGAATTTAAAAACAAGCAAGTAAAACACTGTTATAGTAAACAAGAGAGTATGTGTGGAGAGTTTCTTCTACTGCTCTCCAGAATATAGTGAATCCCAGATTTAACATTTTAAGAGTTTGTCTTCATTCCAGTGTGGTGTATTCCACCCTGAGTATGAGCATGGTGTGTAAGGGAAGGTTAAGCTCCGTTGTATTACAAATGCGTATTCCTCTCTCTTGCTCTCTAAGGTCATGTAGCAAAATCTTTTTTCTTCCCAAAGCCCTCCTCCCCAAATTATTATTATTACCTACATTTCTAATTTTTAAATTATTGTATTGAGTGGAAAAAATGAACAGCATGCAAGGTAAACACTGTGTGGGATAAATGCTATTTAAATCTTGTCTAAACTGCTAAACATCACACTAACATTGGATCACTGGATCTAATCCAGTGGGGAAAAAAAAGAGAGGTCATGTTAGAGAACTATGCCATCTGTCCAGTATAGAATTGAAAGGCATTTATAATGAATTACTTTTCCATATTACTGTCTTTTGGGGGAGAGCTTGGTGTGAATCAGAGAGTGTTACAAGAGCATTTATCTACAAAGACAGTTCCTGAATTATTTCTGCCTTGTCAACCTGATCTTTTAGTATGCGTTTTTTAGTTTAGCATTTTGCAGAACTAATTAGTCCATTAGAAACAGTAGTTCCTAACTGGCTTCAGAAGTGTCTTCTATCTCTTCCAGGCGTTGTTCTTCTAATACAGACTAAGGGATGTATGTATATGTATATGTGTATTGGCAAAATTGCTGAGAGATTTTCAAAGAATCTCTGCTACTTTATTCTAGAGTTGATTTATCTGCATGTTCATAACAGGAAAAAAGATTTAAGTTGGAGTGTGACATTTAGAATTAATTGTTGTCTTTGCTAATGTTTATGAAGTAGATTTTGTCTTTCACTCTTTCAGTATTAATATAGTATGCTTGTAGAAAAAAGTATTCCACTGCATTAAAAATAACGATTCACAGTGTGACAGCCTTGTAGAGCATTTGGTACTGGGTCTAATCTTACTGGCTGGGTTCTATTGCACATTCAGATGCACACCCCTGAACAATACTATTTATCATTTTAAAATAAAGATTTTTCTGTCAAAGATATAATTTTAAGACCTCCTTTAAAAAATCATGAATCTGTGTCCTAAGGAGAGAAGAATGAGGAAAAAATGGGAGAGGGAAATTGTTAAAAACCTGCTATTAAAGCTTCTTTAAAAATCCTCCCTTTGACTAGTGAAATTGCTTTAGTATTTGATATGCTTTGACAATCGGAAGCCCTGCTGGTCTGGGCTGTTGTTCCTTACTGACCAGGATGCATCCGGGGCTGGATTAGGACGCAGTTATTGATGAAGTTGCTTGAAGCTCTTTTGAATGGGACGGGACTAACTGAAGATGTTACAATTATAAGGTGTTAGTGAATTGTCTTCTGAGGCCTTGAAGAATAAGTAAGATGAAATTCTGTCTACGAAGAGTTTAAGTACTGTGCTATAATTGAATGCAGGGGCTGCTGGGTATGATCTGAATTGCAGAATCCGCCGCTGTTTCAGACCTTTCCGAGTGCCCTTTGCACGACGGAGGAGCTATGGGAAGGGAGGGCGTATGTTCAGACAATTTTTTTAGCCCTTCATAGGTGGAGCAATTCCTGTTTGAGGGCAAGAGGGGAAGTTACTACTGAATAATGCCAGGTTGTTTTTCATGCTGAGACTTCCATGTCTTTTTTTTTTTTTTTTTTTTTTTTTTTCTTTAAATTGAGGGTTTTTTTTTTTTTTTCATTTTTTTTTTTTTTTTTTTTTTTTGGTTTCTCTTTTTTTTTTTTTTTTTTTTTTTTTTTTTTTTTTCCTTAAGATGAAGAGATGCCTGATGTTTCACACACTCTATTTCCATTTGCTTTTCCCTGCTCTGCATTATTTTTCTTTATATTTATAAATGCTCATTCCAAGCAGTGTCATTTGTAAGTAGGAGAAAACTGAGATGGGGTAAGTACACTAAAAGTCTTCTGCGCTAGTAGCGAAAGTAAAAGTAGACCTTTCTCCATCCGTAAGTGCTACGCTCTGAGACTGTATAAGAAGTTCTGTAACGTAAATAGGAACCATAATATTTTGAAGTTGTTATAACTGATTTGATGGAGGTGTGTAAATTGTGACTCTGCTTATTTTGGCACTAAATTAATGTATTTCAATTTTGCAAAATAATTTCTAGGCAGCAGCTTTTTCACTGACCCTCTTTCCAGACAGCCCCAGGAGTGCACTTTATCTTGTCTCTGTCACGTATTCTTCAGATTTCTCTAAAACCATCACAAGTTAAACTTCTTACGTTACTTTGCTATGTCTGACTTACCATATCTGTCTCTTGTCAAGATGTTTTACCAGATGTCCTCTCTGAAGGGCATCTCTATAGAAGAATTTTGCCTCAGATTAGGTTGTTTGTCATCTCATATTTGAGGCCGTCATGTAGTCAGGCTAATTTAGTAATTATGCGTGCATCTTTGCAGAATCCTTCTGCTCCGATGAGTCCTCAGGAAACCCTGACGTCTGCTTTGGAAAAAGGCAAAGGGGCAAAACAATGAGATGTGCATCAATGTTTTATTATATTGGTCTTGGAGTTCCTCTGTCATCCTCTTGCCTGAGAATGGAAGAAAAAGGTTCCCTGTGTGGCCGGTCCTGTGAATTGCTGTGCCTTGCCGAAGAAAAACATCCCAAAATGCTTCTTGTGTGACTACTGACCTATAAAGAGCACTGCAAAATTAACAGGTTTCTAAACCCAAGGTGTCATAGTAATTCATCTTTAAAATCTTTAAAAAGCTGGTTAGCACAAACAACCGAGTCTTGGAAGATTTGTGTTCTGTATCAATTAACTTTTTAACCACTTGGCTAACTGTATGCTTGACTTATTAAAAGGCAGGCTTTTCACAAGCTTCGAATCCCCTGTTCTGTCTTATACCAGTCTTTTCTGAAAGAAAAATCAGGGCTTTTGTCTTTATAAAACGACCATTGGGTTTGAGTCAAGTTTCAAGGCACACAATCAAGACAAGTTTTGCATTTAAAAATAATCAGATCTTCAACTATTCCTTAAACTGATTACTTCCAACTAGCCTGCATCACATTTTCAAAGGATAAATATAGATGTCCACTGGGATTTTTCAGAATTGCCTAAGCAGATTAAATGTCTAACTCCAACTGATATTTGTATAATTTAAAATCACTTTAATTTTCCTTTCTTAATGCAGCATAGACTATGTCAGTGTGCAGGCAGCCCTTGTTTTATGACTGCAACTTTGTATTTTGTTTGGTTTTAATTTGTTATCACCCAAAACTTGGAAAATTCAAGTGTTTAAGATATGCAATCATTTGCATCATGATGTCCAAAGCTATAATATGCATTCCTAACTGTATGCTAATCAAGAAATACAGAATTACTTCTTGCCTTCTCCTCAGGCAATGATCTCTGTTCACACACAAGTGACAGCTGAATTTGTTTGCCGAGCCTGGAGTAACTGCATTTAAGAAACAATATTAACTCTCTCATGCGGTATAAAAAAAATGTGTATGGGATAAAGTAATGTTTAAAATGACTTAAGTGCATACTGTTGATGTGCAGAGTCCTCATCCTGAAGCACTGTCTTACGTGTATCCTGTTTTACCATGCTAAGGAGTTCTTGGCTTATGGTTGTTTTGACTTTGTTGATCAGCAAGCAAGCTGTTAATGAGTCATTCAAATGAATGAGAACTTTTTTTTTCTTGCAACTAGAAGTGTGGATTAAGATTTTCATGGTAAATGGTCATAACTAATTCCATTCTCTTGTTACTTTGAAAGTGGACTGACTGCTCCAGTTGCATAAGTATACCTTTCTTGACTTTGTGGTGGTGTTTTTTAATGCCTTGCAAAATAGCAATTGGAGCCTAATACCTGATTTTTTTTTTTTATTTTTTATTTTTAACAACTAATATCAGGACTGATTTATTTTAAGGAGCATTGAGAAGCCAGAGTTGGGCAGGTTGGTTTATGAAAAATGTTCTTCCCTTGCTTATTTTTAATTTCTGTCTTTCTTGATTCTCTTGTTCATTCTGTAATGAAGTGGTTTCAGTCCCATCTTCCCCTGAAAGTGTTTAGTGATTTGGATGAATTGAGTGAATTGTGTTACGCTTTGAGATGTGCATGTGTATAATCCATGGGTTTGGTGACTCTGGGGGCCTGCTGTGGTGCCTGGGAGATGTGGCAAGTTCAGCAGCAGCTGGCTTGGCCTAGTCTCTGGTGTTTGGAGTATGTCCGTCTGTGGGAACTTTGCAGCTGAGAACAAGGTGAGTGAGACTGTGGGATTATTTTAGGGATAGGAAGGAACCTTCTCCCATTATAGGCTGTAAATTGTGTAATGATTTTCTTAACTCTTAATATAAGGTGATGTGACAACAGTTGCAAAGCCAAATTTTTGGTCTTTTATTCATAAGCTGTAACAGTATTCATGACTAGTTCTTACTATATTTGTTCATGCGTGCATATTCAGTAACGTGCAAAAGATGTAGTCTGGAACTAGAACTTGGCTGCTCTTTTATTATTTACAGTTGCATATTTAAAGCTGTTGTTAAGTGCACTAGGTATGTATAGTCCTTTACAAGCAAACACAATGAGCAGGTTCCAGCCCCGAGGAGCTAAGTTCCCAAACTCAGTGGAGTGAATTCTGACTTCCAGTCTGGATTCCAGGGAATAAAACACTGTTTCCTAGCTTTATCTCAGTTATCCTGTTTTGCCAGTCTACTGCATCTTCTTTCTACTTGTTTCTCATTGTCCCACCACTAACAAAAAGAAAGACAAGGACAGAAGATGCAAATACTTTTAATGTTGTGGGGCAACCCTTTGTAGTTTGATATTGACTGACAAAACACTACTGTCACTGTTTTTTGTTGTTGTTGTTGTTGTTTTTAAAGAAGAATAACAACAGAGTTAAAACCAGGAACTTGATAGCTTTCCTTATCTTTTTGGAAATGCAGGACAATCACTGAAGAGTAGGTGTCTGGTGAGGGCTCGTGGAGAATAGCAGCTGGCCTTATGTTATTGAGAATTAATACTTATATTAGTAGCCAAAAGGAAGCATAGAAACATCATTGATAAATTTTGTAGATGAGGTAAAGGTAGGGGGAACTGAAAATAATATGGAGGACAGATTAGTATACACAATGGTATAGACTATCAGTAAACTCAGCAGTAGCAAACACTAGGCACTTTTGTACGTCCAGAAGTATGGCTGCAGAATGTGAGCCGTGCTCATAGGTGCAGTGAGCAATGTGTCCTGGGAAACAGTGTCTCCGAAAGGAAATATTCACTGTTGATGGACGTCAGTTCTTAATGCAGTGCCAAGTAACCAAGACAAATGCATGCATGCTAGTCCTGGCCTGCATATACAGAGGAATTATACCCAGCAGAAAGGATGTTATCTTACTGCTGCATTTGGTCACCCCAGAGAAACTCCGAGAATGCTCTAGCCAATTTTGGAGTCACCAGTGCATGAAGTAAATTGGAAAGGATTCAGGAAAAAAAAGCCCAAGAATGATCTGAAGATTAAAAAAGCAAACAAACAGTTGTGTTGAGAAAAAACTCAATCTCTTCATATTATCAAAGAGAAGATAAGGAGGTGACAGCCTATGAATTCCTATGCTGGAAGAATAATTTTGATAATTGATACTTCACCCTGTGTGATAAAAGCATAAAGATACGATGGCAGGAATCTGAGGCTGAGAAAATTGAACTAAAAATTAAGTGAGTGCATGTTTTAAGGGCAGAATAATTAATTATCCGAACAACTTACAAAGGGGTCTGGTATGTTTTCTATTATCAATAACTTAAGATGGGATGCATTTTTGAAAAATATACATGTGTCAAAGAGCAATGAATTCAGTAAAGTCCTGTGGACATTGATGAAAAGGAGGGCAGGTTAAGTGATGGTAACAAACCCTTCTTGAGTAATAATCTGTGAGTCTGTGACAAGGAGTGTGCGAGTGTGGATGTAATTCTGGGTTTGTCCTGTTCTGTTTGGTAGGTATGTTGATGATGTGATCAATCGCATTGATAGGATGTTCCCCGAAATGTCTATCCAGTTATCCAGGCCGAACGGAACCTCTGCGATGCTCCTGGTAAGTTGGAACTTTTGATCCCTTGAGAGGGATTTCTGAATGGACCAAGTTACTATTCCTAAAATGCACATTGCTAAGGATGCGTTTTTTTCAGAAACATACAGTTCTTCATTCTTCACAGCAATGCAGGATCTTTGTTCCTCTTAGTAAGAAGATAGGAAAATATATTTGAAAGCCCTTAAGCGGGCAGTGCTGGTGCAATACTAGAAGGCTGCATGGCAGAATTGAGTTTCAGGACTGTTTTATAGGCTGCAAACTCCAGGACAAGTTTGTATATCTAATGACAAAATTGCAGTAAAAAATTTTAATTATATTGAAGAAGATGAGCATAAAATGACTTTCTGAGGATGTATAAATAGCTGTAATTGAGTTTTTATACTTTTGATAAGCAGCAGCCAAATGTGTCACTAAAAATTTTTGCTCAATTAAATACTTAATCCTGCAACACTGAAGTCAAAGTTGGGTTTGCTGATTCACTTGGAATGGATTAAGGCCTAACTTCTTTCTTAAATGTGGTTTTAGGGGCTTTGTTGTTTTCACTTTGAGGTTTTTCATTTTGAAAAGGCAAACGGAAGATAAAAGAAAATTTCACCTTGAAAGGAAAAATATACTAATTGTTAAATGTGGTAGTAGAAATATGAGTGCACCCAAACTCAAATATTCACTGTGTTTTTAGCAGTCTTGGCAGTGAGTGAGTCTTAATCGTGATAATTAAGGAGAAAAAAAAGCGATGGGAGGAAGAAAAGAAAAAGCAAACCAATATGATTTAAATTTCTTCAAATTGCTCTTGGGTCAGCGAACTTCTGTTTTATGATGAAGTCAAGAATTTGCCTTTGAAGTAAATGAGCGGTAAAAACTGGATTATAGATAAACAAGTCCAATACATTAGACTTATTTCTGCCTGACCAAGCAAGATTTTATTCCAGAAGAGCCTATTGTTCATATTAATTTTCCCAGACAGCTGTTGTGCTTATAGCAGGAGAAAAGTGTTAAAAGTTTTTACTCACAAACAGCAACCTGTTGAAGTGGAGAATGTTGAACTGTAATAGCACAGCACTTGGATGTGATCTTAAGCTGATTTTTCTCTGGTGAGGTGAAGGACAGAAGGCCCATCTTTTGACAAATTTTAAGTAAAACCACAAAATATCCTACACCCAGCAGAAGAACTGGACTAAATCAGTCTTTTTCCACCTCAGGTATTTCATGGCATTTCCTTTTATTAATTTCCTTGTTCACATAAACTGTTACAAAAGGCTTGGGTATAACACTCATGTGAGTGTATTTCTTGTTTCCAAGCAAATAGTAAAACAAAACTAAAAATTGGATGTTTCATCCAAACAGAATTGTTGAGTCAATGTAAGTCAATGTTAGGATCGCTGTTTAGATGTAATAGTATTTTTATAGTTTGTTGACTTCAAAACCCCATTATGGATAGATTTCTCCTATATTTTTGGATGTTTGTGTTCATTTCTCTATAGTAAGTCTGGCTGTGGTTATATTTAGTTGCAATTCATCAACTGTCTAACATCCCATTATTAACTTTCTTTTGAACAGCCCCAAATTTGCAAGAGATTAACTGAGTCAGAGGTTAAAATAAACAGCTGGCTTTAACTGGCATTAAAACATTTAATCTGCAATTGTTGAATTCACCAAGTGGAACAATGTATTCTGTAAAAGAATTGAATTTATCAGTGCTGTCTTAAGAAGCTCTAAGTCGTAGAAGCTTTTGCATTTGCTCTTATGTTGTCTTTGTATTTAACTGTTTCTCTGCAGAACGAATCATGCCTGTCTTCACTTTTGTGCTTTGAAACCATTTCTGCTCAGTTAGAGCCTCTCTTGGCATATGTTAACTGCCTTTCACTCCTGATGGCTTTTGGGGGTCTGAAAGTATTTGACACATTTCAAGGTTTAAACACAATTAGGAGATTCAGTAAATTGTCTTGGCTATGGCTGGTTAGGAACAAAGTAGGTTGGAAGGGTGATAACTGTGGAAGAAGCCACTTTCATAGTCAGTAATAACTTAGTGAATTCCATGTTACAGCAGCTCTCTAAATCAAGGACATTAGTGCTGCTACAAGACAGTAGCCCTGTATTGAACCAGTGGTATGCATGTTTTCCTTGGATCAGAGATCAGAAAGATTGTTTTTGAAGTATTTTTGTATATGATTGTGATGGGTTTATCTTTTTTTTTTCTTTTAGGCAGGTTTTCCCTCTTCCCCATCTGTCTCAGTTGATGTTGCCAATATGGCACTTTCCATCTGGCCCTGGCTGCTACAAAAGCTTTTGCTGTTTTCAGCCACAAATCCTTCAGTGGAAGGTGCTGCGGGCTGGGCAGTGTGAAGAGCACCTCCCCCAGAAGAAGGGAGCCGCTTTGGGACTTGTGATTTCTCACTCTGAACTTATCCCAAGTTAGATTGGGAGCCGCTTCCTTGCAGCGGCATCATTTGCCGTAATACCAAAGGATTCAGATAATGTCTGTTATTGTATTTAACAACATTTCACAACCATACCGTTTGCCTGTTAGAGTTAGTTAGGTATAATCTCAGCTGTTTTAGTCCTCTGACTGTCCACATGCTACCCCTTAACTTTATATCCTAGCTGCCATTGCATATGAAGACCGTTGAGGCAGAGGTCTGGTTGTTATGTTAAGACATCCAGGCATCTTTAAACACAATAATTCAGTTTGCCAGAAAAACACATATTGATCAGCAAAGGCACTGGTAAGCAGGGTACAGATACTCAGAAGGTGAAAATTGTTGGGAGGAGATGGGGAAGAAGGAGAAAGGAGCGACTGTGAGAGTCTTTGAAACTTCAAATTAGCTGGAGAGACTTTGCCAAACAAATCATGTTTAGGAAAAAAGACCTAATATGGAAAGTTTCAGCCCCGAACTGATATAAAACCTTATGCGCCCATAGAAATGGATTTATGTCCTTTGCTGTAATGGTGGTACTTTTACAGTCTGCAGTTCATCCAGGGTTTCAAGAGGAATAGTTATCAATAGCGTGAGTCTCCTAGTCTAACTTTTCTGGCTAATAAACTTTGTATTTAGCTTCGCTCTCCCTTAACAGGATACATCTTTCACAGAAGCTGAGAACTTTAAGAAAACCCAGAATCCCCAAACAAAAAAAAACAACCTCCCCTATTCCTGAGAGCATAAATGCTGCATCTGAAAGGTTGCTATCTCTAGTCTTTTGAGGTTACTGCTTCCTCCAGACAATAAGAAGGTTTTTTTATGTTTTAGATTTATACACAGCAATTGTACCTCATTAGTCTGGATTTATGCTACACGGACCAAACACATAAATAATTGAAACCTTTCAGAGCTGTGTGAAATCCTCAACTGATTTTAAAAGCAGTTTATCATGGCATTTCAAGGTGCAGTTTAATCCCAATCTTCACTAGTGATTTTTCAATTAATCTTTTAATCGCACAATGCATGAAAAAGACTAAACATAGAATTCTATCAGCTTTAATAACAGTGCTATGCAAAATTAATTTCCAGCAGCAGCAGAGGGAACTGAGGACTCCTTAAGGTATTTGTTAGATTTTATTGGTCAAATGCCAGGAATTGTAAATAGATAAACCTCATCTCATATGTTAAGAAAACATGAACTGAGTTTATTTAATGAAAAATACCTGGACTTTTGCTTGTTTTGATGGTTAGTTATATTCCTAAATGCACATTATTGTTTCTAATAAAATGTCTTGATGCTGTGATTATCATATATAATTGTTTCACGTATCTTGTTTCCATTATCAAAATTTGGAATGTTTTTTTCAATGTGAAACTTTTAATTCTTGCATATAATTCATTTAGATATCAAAAACATTGTACAAAACAGCCCCTGAAACATTAGCCCCGTGTTTCAGTTGACGAATATGACTTATTCAGGGTCGTGTAGCCAGCCAGTCCTAGCCAGGCATAGAAACGTATTCTCTTGTCTTCATCCAGTAACTAGTTGGGTTTTAAAGATCTCTTGTCTGCCCAGTGTTTGCAAAGCAGTATAAAAGGACTACTATAGAAGTTAAGAACATTGTGTAAATGTTTTTACAAGTAATGAAATGTTTTCTATATTTTAAGCTCTTTCTAAGCATAATGATATGTATAACTGAATTTCAGTTTGAGAAATTGAATCGTTTCTGAGAAAACAAAGCTCACTTCAGAAATCATGATTTATTCTTTTCATGTTGTTATCTTGAAAACTTTTAGATAAATTTATTCTATACATTTATACTGATGCCTAGATTTTTAGCAGATCTTTCATATAAAAATATGAAACATATTTATACAACTTCTATTCATGCTCAGTAAAATCAGACACATTTGCATTTCAACTTCTAAATCTTGTTCCAGACATTTTGAGCAGTCTGACTGTATGGAAGTGGGTTGTATTAATTGCAAATAGGCTAAACATCTGTTCATTAAAATTGAATAATTTCTTGAGTCTAATTTTTGTTTATCTATCAGTGGTTTACTTAAAATTGTATTTTCTACTGGAAGACTGAATTCTGAAAATTTTTATTTGCCTGTTAAAAAAGGGCCATCAAACTGATTCTTGTTCAAGACAACCTGATTTGGGGGGCAGTTAATAATGAAATACTGGCCAAGTGATTAGAAATTAGTATACATGTCATACTTGATTGGAAACAATTTAATGCCTCTATTTATTTATTTATTTTTAAACAATCTCTGCTTTCCAAAATGCTGATCAGAGTAAGTGTTCCCCCTTACCGATGTGATAGTTGATTAGGGAGCTGGTATTTCCTCAGGCCTTGGGGTGCTCCCCGTTTCCCAAAGGCGGTCGGCAGAGGCACRTATGGCGCGTGCTCCTGGTCACGGGGTGCGCGCGCGCGCCGGCAGTGGCACAGGTCTCCCATTCCCGCCCCTTCTGTGTCCCTACCTGAAGACAGGAGTTCGTTATAAGCAACTCCTGCCAATACCTTTTTCTAATTAAGTTGACCCTTACGGCTTGTGCATGGCAGTCAGCAAGGACAAGAAACCTTTAATACGTTACTAGTTAATTCCCTGAGGTGAGAATTAGGCATTTCCGCTTGGATATTACAACATCTAAACATTAGACGCCTGGTCCAAGCAAAATGAAGCTGAGTCTAGTGGTCACTGGGGAGCTTGGTGACTCCAGAGGGTAATTAGGAGGTCCTGTTTGCCTAAGGCTAGCGGAAGATCTCTGTCCTTACATTGGATTTAGCTGTGTGACCTCTCTGGGAGCTGCATAGCAAAAGTCCCTGTGCACTCATGGTTCAAACCCTGGAGTTCTCTTCCATGATGAGGAAGGTCCTGCAACAGGACTTGTCCTCTTAAAAACTGGATGAAAATGGTGATGGTGGGGCCTGCTTCTGCAGTGCTGAATTCAGTGCTGGTGCTGAGCTCTGAGCCTGCTGCTAAACCAAGGTGGAAATAGATTGGAGGTATCACTGACTTTCCAATCTGAATTGCAGAATAACTTGGGCAGAATCTAGACACCCATCAGCTTGGGAACCTTAAATGGTGTCTTGTGGGAACTGACAGTTGCCAAAGTAGGCACTGGATGAATGTAGGCAGCTTTATGGTAGGCATATAGATTTGATGATCACCTTTGGTGGTTTAGGCGCTTAATTTTAGGCGTATATGAGGAATATTCATTTGGGGATTTAATCTGTTGGAGATACTAGCCAGGATTTGATTTATAACTGAGCTACTGGGGTGCATAAGGATCTCCTGAGCAAGTTGGGGTGTGAGGAACCACTTCTGAATTCAGGCTGAGACTGTCGTGACTGCTGTGGGGTCAAGGTTTGTTTCTTAAAATTGAGAACCAGCATTTAAAAAGCATTAAGCCAACACTTAAGGTCAGATATGTGGAGGCAGGGAAGAATTTCTTGAATCGACAAAGTAAATGAGCAGGGGTGGGCAAGTAAAATGTAAGTTGCTGTCTGCTTTTCTAAGATAAGAATGAAGATGATGAGGAAGGATCTCTTGATGGGAAAGTGAGCAAGAGTAGAGAAGACTGGAGAAATATCAGAGAAATTTACTTAGCTTTGCCCCCTCCATAGGGATTAATGCCCAGGGTTGCTATCCAGTCCCAAAGGTTCACAGGCCTATCTTGATATGCCAGTAGACTTACTTTCTGAGAAAACAAGACATTCTTTTCACCCCTGTAAAATTACTGTTGTGCTATAATTCAGAATGGAAAAAAAAATTCAGAATCCATTTGGTTATCAGTAGCAATGCTGGACTCGGACATTTATCCCATAAACGTGACTGGCCCACTGTCTCTTAACGTTTTAACAATATTGTGTGCCAGTTTGTTCATGTTATTAAGAGAATATGTCGTGTTACCAAGGAAGAAGATCACCATCTCATCCTTATTATGGCAAAATCATTTAAAGTCCTTAATTTATGTTGACTTTTTTACATGCACTATTGCAATTAGGTTAGATTAATGAAAGGTAAATTCCAGCCCCTATGTTTAAAAAAAAATCCTTGTAAAGAGCCTAATTAGTATGTTTGTTTATTTAGATTCTAATGGCTTAATTGCATTTTATCTTGCTATTTACAAATAGGCATCATTAAAGAATAATGAGCATGTGAGGGAAAGTGCAGCATTCACAGCAGCAGCAGATGAGACAGAAGAAGAAAAATAACTAGTTGAAAGTCAGGTATGGGCGGGAGTGGGGGGGCTTCATTTGTTGTTTTACAAAATCTTATTTTCAGTACATATAAATATGATTTCCAGCCATTCTACTTATTAGTAAGATAGTATACAAGTGGGAGGAAAAGATTAGAGCTGGCTATATAGAGAGGAGCCAGGTGCCTGGCCTTTTGCTGGAAATGTGCACAGCTTGGTTACATCTCTGATTTGATGTTACCTTATTGTTTCCTAAGGTGAATAAAAAACACACATACAAACTTGTCCTCCTAGTGATACTATCAGGGAGGTACCTGTGTTAACTGAAAATAATGTTTTCTTTCTTTTAGCTCTGCATTGCAGAGCATCTGCAGTTCAAATCAGCAGCAAATTCCCTGGGATGCTGAGAGGAAATCTGGCGCTTTGGGAATTTTTCTGCGAAGTGGTGGAGCTTGGCGTTGGCAGCACACCCTCTCCTAATACCCAACTTTAAGTAAATCTGAAGAAAGAATGTTTATTAATGCCTTTTTTTTCTAATTGTCTGTAAAAGGGCTTTTCATTTGGCATCAGTTTCAGTGAAGAGGGAAAGTTAAAGAGGGGGCTTTCAAGCTGTTTCCTCCAGGCAGAAGTCTGACTATGTAAATAAATGTTGATCCTTTTCATTTTGTAAATTAATTTTGACCCTGCTATTAACTGATTTGGAGAAGTACTTATTTCTTTTCCGATCACTAAGTGAGACCTTTTTATAGCAGTCTCATAAGAAGTTATCTGAACCATTTTCACTGGTTATTCTAAGTTTCCCCTTCCCCCATTCTTGGCATACAGTGGTTGTCATATGCTCCTTGAGAGTTATCTTGGTGGTAGACAAAATATTTTTAAAACTGGGATATTTCAAGAAGATTTTTATTTTATATATTTTTGTCAGAAAAGTTGCATAATATTGCAGATTTCAATCAGCTGCCTGTCCTACGTTCTTCTGGAGTTTGCCATTTTAGGAAGCAGGGGCATTATGAATAACTTAACTGTCTGAATTTAGTATACATGAGAAAAGCAAGTTAGAAGTGCATTGTTATTACACAGACCAAAACAGCAGCTACATAAGTATTTTGCTTGCAACTGTTCCATTTTCAGCTCACAGAACTGTGGGGCATATTTTTTCATTCATATTAATTGAATTTTAAAGTGACCTTGTACATGTATTGATTTGAATTAAAATTTTCTACATCAAGGACAAGTTGGCATATATCCTACAGGCGAAATATTAAAAAGCCAAGTGCTGTCTTAACAGGGTATCGACAGAAGAAGTTGCAATTTAATGGGAAAAGTTGGCTTAGGAGGGGAATCATTGCCTTTTTGTAACAACTAAGAGGTATCTTTTTTTGTATAATGAAAGAAGTTTCTTGCAATTGTTAACTGTGGAGATCCAGGGGCATTTTATTGCCCTTTAGAAAGGGACCATCCAGATCAGCATTGACCTCCAGAAGGAGAGACTGGCAGTACTGGAGTCCAGAGCACAACTACTGAATTTCCTTTTTTTTCTTTTCTTTTCTTTCCTTTTTTTTTTTTATCAGAGCCTTTAGTATTTTATTACCTTCTTTCAGGTGATCTATAGGGACACATTTATGACTAAAGGTGTAAATTATATTCCATACATAGATCTTTCCCGAACATTGACTCATTAGCTAAGTCGAGCAGGCATTGCAAGAAAATTGTTTGCTGGAAAACAGAATGTGTAAAATACAGCTGAGATGAACACAAAACCATTAAGTCCTGAAAACCGTTATGAGTCTTGATTATTAGAGGAAAAAATAAAACGTGTCCATATACTGTATGCAATACCAGACATGCTTTACCCTGAAAAGAGCTGTGGAAATGCACTTTTGGCTTCCAAATCTAACAGCATCCTCCAGGCTGTTCATTCTTTGTACTACTAACCTCATTCTTTCAATGCTGTTAGAATGATGAACTATAATTTCTGACTTACGCTTACTTTTACAAAATTTGTTTGTCAGACTTAATTAATGTGTACTGTTCCTAATATGCC
This sequence comes from Apteryx rowi, assembly GCF_003343035.1. Taxonomy (NCBI): domain Eukaryota; kingdom Metazoa; phylum Chordata; class Aves; order Apterygiformes; family Apterygidae; genus Apteryx; species Apteryx rowi. Next base: position 2,321,081 of record NW_020448196.1, on the reverse strand, counting down.
TTCTGATACAGTCCTAGAACAAATCATCTGAAAGTCCTGATTTTTCTTCGAGCCACTGAAAAATTTACAGGAATCCCATGTCAAGACAATAGTGGCATGAAACAGGAAAGTTTTCTGTTTCGGTACCAGACTGCTGTAAATAAAGAGCTGATTCACACAACCTAGCACTGACAGGGTCGAAGTTGTGACATATTCTGTAGTATCGTGATGCCTGGGTACCCCAACTCACAGAGCGGGACCCCATTGCCCAAGACCTTGCCTAAGTAGAGATTGCAACGATAGTGCCTTCCTCAGGGAGCTTAAAATCTAAGTATACGTGTAAGGATGTTTTTACACAGCCCCTTCTGAATGTGGGGTACAGGGGGAAGGAAGTGAGCGGTGCTTGTTTGACATTCAAACAAGTGGGTGATGGATCCTGGCCCCATCTGCAGAAGCTGCCCTTTCCGTACTGCGTGATGGATGAGAGCTGGGATCAGGGTGGCTGTGACAGATTTTGAAAGTGAGGAGTGAATCATTGGAAGGATGTGAAAACAAATGACCTGGAAAAAGGCAATGGGCTAACGCAGAAGCGGTTTGCAAGGATTTGTGCAGGGTAAATCTTGGGGGCTGGCGGGGGGAGCTTGAGGCCAGCAGTAGGGATATGCAAGTAAGCTGGAGTGCCAAACATTGGATTTTTCAGCATGTTACGTCCCACTATTCACTCTGAGCAATTTCAGGAGCATCCCACACAGCCTTCAGATCAACTTCATCCAATTTTTTTTCTGCCTACTGACAATGTGAGATATGATGAATGCAGAGCGTAAGGGGAGGAGGAAAGAAGTGAGCATCCACAAAAGCATGTGAAGGGAACTGAGATATCATATATATATTATATAAAATATTATATATAATGCTGGGTCTGCATATTTGTAGGGCAGTCTTTGCACTCTTCATTAAGAGGATTTTTTTTTACTTTTTTGTTTACAATTCCCTTTTTTCTTTTTAATTTTCCTGTATATTGTTGATGCCCAGTGTGAGGTTCTAAGAGTCAGTTCTCTCAGTAGGCGATATCTTATCATACTGCCAGTCTTACTAAGGTAGAAAAATAAATAAAACATTAACACTAATTTTTTTTTCAAAGTGGTTAGCTAATTATGGAGCCAGACACTGTCTTTCCGATTCCAGTGGATGATCAGCATCATGGATCAGATGTGTCTGGGTAATGACTTGGTATCTTTAACTTGGTAAAATGGAAGGTGCTGAAACGACTCCTGTCTTTATTCTTTGCTACAGTACATTCTAGAGGGTACTGCTGCTTCACAAGTGTGTTTTCTATTACGATTTTTTCATTTGCTGTCTTTTAGTTTTGTATTGAATCTTGCTTTGAGATAGAAAAAGAGGATCTCTGCATTAAGCACTGCAATCTCTGCACCATTCATTGCTTTTATTCTGCTCTGTTGTTTGTATTGGTCCCTCAGTCTCATCTTGAATAGCAGCCTTGAAAGGCATTGTTGTATCCTGGGTTTTGCCAAGCTGTTCTTCAGGTGAAGTGGCTGAAGTGGCCCAAAAGTAATGAACCAATCATGATCAGAATGTCTGTCAGTATATATATATAATCATTATGTTGTACTTTCTTTATTTTTCTGCACTTAAGGTAAAAAATGAGTTTTAGATTGTTATCTGCGCATGGAGATGATTTCATATATGTCTATAATTTTACTTAGAACTCCTTTTTAAAATTCTGCATTTCAAAATCTATCATCATCCTGTATAAGAATTTTACGTTAACCCTTCCAAAGTAAACTGATGCATATGAGATTTAATGTTTGCCCCCAAAACCCCAGCAGGCAAAATTAAGCCTTGTGACAGGGCATTTGGTCTGCAGGCTTCACAGAAGTGTCCTGGAACTAAGCATCATCTCATTGACTTAACACCATTTCTTTTGGGGGTTCAAACCTTCATGCTTTAAATCCCAAAGAACAGCATGTCCACTGGACACATTTAAAGCAAAGTGTTCCCCCATCCCCTCCTAATGTGTGTGGAAATTACTAACTTCTGGATGTGTGTTTCTAATATGTGATATCTCTGGTGTCTGTTAGTGTCCTGAGAGCCTGCCGTTTCTGAGCAGGCAGCTCATCACTGGTGGCAGCATTAGGTGCTGCAGGCATGCTGTGCTGAACTGTTGTCCCTGTCTTGGTGGACCTCTCTTCTCGAATTGCTTGTTAGCAGTGACATTGTTCTGAAGTAGGCATGAGCCCAGGTTCCTTACTCAATGCTTCCCTTTGTGCGGTTATCTGGTGGCCTTTCATCCTCTTACCTTGATTTTCCCCCCCATTTCCCCACCACCACACACCATCAAGTCCAAGATCAAATGAAAAAAAATCCAAGTTCATTCTTTAAGATTTCTGCTGGATGAAATAGTTTTGGATAACAAACCTGTAACGCATATTCCCAGTATTGCATATTCCCAGTGCAATCTCTCCTACTCCCAGACCAACTGTCTTATAACAGAGTATCTCAGCAAGTGCTATGTTTAGACCCAAATTCACAGCACCTGATATCATGATACTGTTATCTGAGAACACTAGGCAGCTCCATACATGTTCAGAAAATCCCAATCTATTGTAGGAAGGCAGGAATCAGAAAAAGTATTCATGGTGTGCATAGCGCAGGCCTTGATACCAGTTATCCACAAGTACTTCAGCCTGTAACATTTTTTYTTAAAAAAAAAAAAAATTACCMACCCCCCCCCCCCCCGACCTTTTTCTCCAGTTCGTTCTTGTGAAATCATGCCTACAGCCTGTCTTCCTGAGGTCTGTCAGTGACTCTTTTTTCCCTTCTCATCCTTTCCTCTCTACCTCTTGTCACCTTGTTCTTCTCTGTTGCTTAGACTCTTCTGCCCTAGCATTGCTTTCTCCATCTCCTGTATCAAGTTGTCATCAGTTCCTTTTAGGATTTGTAATGCTGTGTGCTGCTATATAGGTCTTCAAGGTGGAAAACCAGTATTAACGATAGTTTGAGTAACTGTTCTCCAAAGTCCTGTATTGTGACTCCATCCTCCCTCTGTTTCCTTCCTAACCCCGCTCCAGCATAGTCCCTGCATCAGCTTTGAAATGGAGGTTTTGTGCCGGATTTCCCCTCTTCCTACCAGGGGAAAAGGGTCCTGGCGCTTCAGTGCCGGAGCACCAATGGTAGAAAGCAGGCCTCCGCTGGTCAGGGAACAGATTTAAACAAACTAATCGTTTCTTTCTGCTCTCAATTTTATGCTTTTGTGTGCGAGGGAAAACTCTGACAACATTTGTATAACAAAGCACAAAGACAAAAATCCTTGCTAGATGCACATCTTAACAATATTGAAGTATGAATTCATCTTTGAAATGTGAATTGATTTTAGATTAAAATGCCTTCATTATTGTATTTTGTCAATAATATAATTTAGGCTTATTACTGTTTTTATATGCTGACAGACCATACATATTTTCTGTGATACTAGTTTTATTCTATACACTTTTCCACTTTTACAGAAGAGTATTAAACCTTTAAAAATGCAACATTTTTACTTTTGTAGCTGTAACTTTTTCCCTTCTGCTTCTCAGTTTCTTTATATGTAACTTTACATTTTTATTGGAGCTAAAATATTTTACATTAAACTCATGGCATCCTTTTAAAGGATAGCATTAGAGGAGTCTGATTCTTCTTTCAAATGAATTTTTTTCTAAGTGGAGTTATTGAGTTGTGTTGTTAATAAAATTGAGACAGTTGCTTGGCAGTGTCGTGTCTACACAGGGGAATTTTGTGAATTCATACATTTTTAGTTGCAAATGAATGATGCTGTTTGTTTATTCTGCACTTTTTAGTTTGTCTTGTCCTCATAACGTGCATATAACATTTTAGATCTTTATTTTGATTTGTCTTTAAAATATTGAAAACTGAAATTCCTATCAGCTTCAGCCATTAACTCAATAACCTTGTGAATTCAGACATTAGCTCTCCTTCAGCTCACTTTTGTCCTCTTGCTCTTGACAGGTTACCTTAGGAAAAGTGTTAAAAGTGATAGTGGTGATGCGGAGTCTCTTCATTGACCGGACGATAGTAAAAGGATACAATGAAAATGTCTATACTGAAGATGGCAAGGTAGGTTGTCATATATCCAATAGTGTTAAACTTTATTTTTACATGGTATTTAAATTATAGAGAACAGGAATCCCATCACAAGTATGCTAGTAACATAAAACTGTCAAAATACTTTTTTGTGGGTGCTTTGCAAAGTGCTCAGGTTTAAATTTATCATGCTTTGCTTGGATTTTTCATACCCTAATGTCTGACTTCTTTCTAAGCTCTGATGCCCTCGCTTGAATTTCTAATTTATCACCTTAGACCTCAGTTGCCTCGTTAATAGTGTCTACTGAGAAAACATTTTTTTTTAGTGTACCAGCACAGCACTAGCCCAGGGTTCAGATTCTCTTTTCTGAGAGCCATTGGGAAATCTTGGGCTAGTTTTATGCTCAAGTCGATAAGCTCAGCTATGAGAATCATTGGTGGGTAGTCCTCAATAATTTGCTTGTCAGTAATAGCACATCTTGAACAGCAGCTATTAAAGCAAGTGTTACCTGTTTCCATAAGTGATTTGTTTTATGAACAGTTCACCCTGCTTGAACCCTCAAATTTCTTTTGACTGCACACACTCCATATGGCTCTGTTTAGCGCATCAGAAGATGTTAATGGGACCTGACGGCCTTCAGCTCAGTTTGTTTCTCTTTTCAGGTGGAATGGTCTCTCTTACTGAGACATCCACCAGGACTCTCCTCTGCCAGTAACAGTACTAAATACCTCCATCTTTCACGTTTTCTCTCTGGAGCTTTCTCCTCTGATTATGAAGCCTATTAAAATACAAAGTTCATTATATCAAGATGAGTACTTGGCACCCATAGGCCATGTTATAATGAGGTGAGACTTTCTTTCCTTTCAAAAGTGATAACTATGTTTTAGCACACAGTAGCACATTATGTACTGACCCAGAGTTCAGCAGCTCTGAGTCTGAACCTCTCTTCCCTAGAAAAGGCCAGGAGCTGATCAACTCAAGAATATAGTACAACTGTTTCCCAGGTGACAAATTCTCCCTCGAAGGGCAGGGGATTGACCTAGGAAGTAGTAAAATAACAATTGCCTGATTTTGATCTGCCTTATTCAAGTATGCAGGTTTAAATACCGCTTTGCAACAGAACAGCTGCACCGTACTCCCTGTATATTAGCATGTAATTACAGACTTAGAGCAGCAGCTCCTCTTCACCCCAAGTTCTGCTTGCAACTAAAATGATATTCTGTCTGAAAAGCGTCGACAGTGCTTGATGGATTCCTGTGTCACATTTCATTTGGGTGTGCTGATTTTCTCTGATGCATCCAGTTTCCTTTGAAGCTCCCTTGAAAAGTAATAATACTGTATTTGCTGAAAAGCTGACTAAAAGAGTTCCTTTGTGAAACTGGGCATCTGGTATTGGGCTTCTATTTAGCTCAAGACTAACTCCCTTGAGAGCTGTCTGCCCTTTCCCTGTCACCATTTGCTGCGAGGGGAAGAGCGGTGCTCCCAAAGGCTGGCTTTGGCCATGGGGCACTAGCCTTTGCCTGCAGTTCGCTTCTCCCGAGCGTCAGTGCTAACACCTGGCTTATTTTCTTGCTCTAAACCAATCTGCAGGGGCGTCTGTATTTTCTACCGATCAGCTTTCTGTCCAAAGCTAGGCTATGTGACTACTCCCAAGAAGCCGAATGAACCGGTGTCATTTACATGGCATTTTGCTATATCGTTGGGCCATCCCGGGGCTCTAGCAAACCTGAAGGTCTGCATTTTAGATATAAATAGGACTTAAGTAGAATTGGAGTTGCAGCCACTTAAATCATGAGTAAATTTGGCTTGAAAGATTGAATAAATGTGTAGCTTGCTAGTTTTGCCAACTGGAGCACATATTGACAAACAGTGGGCTCCCTCTTTTTCACTAATTAACTACTCTGGTAATTGGAGAATAAGAATAAGATTGTGCTCTTGCAATAATTCGCTTTACTCATTGTGCCTGCTGGGAATGAGCGATTATAGTGAATAGCAAACATAGTCCAATCCAATTCCTTCTCTGTTGCAGCAGATGCTGCTGGGAAAGTACTCCAGTGAGGTTCAGAATGCTGTTGTAGCTCCTCCATTTCCAGTCTGAGGGGGGAAAAAAGCAGTAGCGTCTTTGAAGAGGCACAGAGGAGCGCAGGGAAAAGGAGAGGATCTTTTATATTAAATAGGAAAAATGTGGAGAATCCTTGGGTTCACAGAAGGTGATGATAATTTTTTCCATTGAGCAGTTTTTTAAGTAATTGCTGGGTTTTGACTTTGCTAATGTATTCCTAGGAACCATTTAATATTTGTAGGCAGTGGAGATGAGATTAACTAGGTGGTTTCATACAGTATGGCAGTTCTGAAGCCCCTGTCTTTACTTGTAAGCCATGTTGAAGGGTCACTGGAATAAGTCATAGCATTGTTGTGCTTCTTTACACTTAAATAGCAGGATAAAGGTCACTTGTGTAATCCTCCTAAGTACACAGTGCAGAAGGTCCATTAAGCAGTAAAAGTGAAATTCACTGAGGAGCTTTCTCAACGTAGACCAGATTTGGGCAGGAGAGGCAACATGAATAAAATCAGTTCTGTAAATATTTCACAGAAGGAGAAAGGGCCACCACTGGGAGACTGTATGAACACGCAGACAATATTGACCAGTGGACTGTGAGGCTGAAAAGAGGCCAGCGATTTGCATGTGGATCAGAAAGTGGCTATTTATCTCTGGAAGTACAACTTTTATCAATTTTTTTTTTATTACTGGAAAGAGAAAGGAAAGAGATGAGTGCAAAAAGAGCAGTGTAGATGTTGATAGTCCCCAGGTGCATTTGTCAGGTAAGTCTAGAGGTACAACAAATTTGGTGGTCTCTCGTGGTGGTTGTGGAACTGTGCATGGTGGCATAGTCAGGGACAGCTAGCGGATATACAAGAAAACTGGCACTGCGTTATCCGGGTTGCCGTTGATGTATGTTGATGTAATTATGTGAAAGAGGTTCACCCAGTTTCTCCTGTATTGGAGCCTGGCTAAACTGGTTAGTCCATCATATGTATTTAAAAACCTTCAAAGTGAAGGTGGAAAAAAAATTAAAAAGTCATCTTAAGCTAGTAGTAGGTAAAATAAGACACTACATTTGGGGGTTTTATCATTTATTTATTTATTGGGTTTTTATTTTTTTGTCAAACAGACAAAAGACCAGTGCATGTCCTAAGAGCTTCATGTACCTCTCTTGTGAATTATTCACAAACCCTACAGATATTATGTCTTTGCCAGGTTGCCAGCTGCATAACTTACACATTTTTGGTGTCACTTTGCAAAACAAAAGGTGAAATCTGGCAACCTCTGTCATGTAGTCGGGTCTCTATTCTGATTGTTCTGCAGCCTCTCTTGCTTACTGTACGAACCTACCGCATCCACCACAGACTGATGCATTTTAATGAGTCCTGTAGCTTTAGTAGTGGCACTGTGCCACCCTTAATTTCAAAACTTTGACATACTCCTTCTACCCTGGAATTTAACCACGGATAGTAATTAATTACTCATGTTGTCCTGATTCCTGAATAGATGAAACTGTGGAGCTCTCTCTTGCAGGGCACGCTTATCACAAGCTGAACCATTAGTAGCCCTAGCCTGCCAATAAAAATAAAACTGTATTGGGTTTTATTCGGCATGGTAATATCCTGCTTCTCTTTGTGTACAGAAGCCAAGAGCAACCATGACACAATGTACTTGGACTGGATACTTAACATCACTACCTAGCCACATTCCTATTTTTGCATCTGTTAAACTTAACTAAAGAAACATTAGTGTCTCTGTTGAATTATCATGTTAAGGAACTTGGGTTATGTTAATGCTATGGCTTCATTAATTACCCCATATCAATAAGAAAAGGCAGCTTTTAGCCTCCTAGCGTAAGAGAGGAAAAGAAATAGTAGTATCAAAGGAAAGCTTCAAAGACAGCCAGAGCTGTCTCTTGGGTAATTTCTGATCCCTGCATTCTTTCCACTTCAAAGCTGGATGTGTGTGTGTTTGGGTGAAGGGGGGGTTGAATCCGATTTCTCTAATAAGTGTTGGCACCGGACCTGTTTGATATTAGATGCAGGGAACATTCTGATTTGTTATCGTCTTTGAAATCGTTCAGACGACCTTCAGAAAATCGCCTCTTGTTACTTATGCTGGGGGTGGGTGGGGAGAGTGGGGCACTGGGAAAAAAAGCCCCGGTTTAATTCACATGCAGAGGATGCCCTGAAATTGTGCTTTCAGCAGTTTTTTAGTTACAAATGTGTGTCTTGATTGAAAGTGAAAAGTTGAAGAATAATAGACCTGTAACAATGCATTCTTTAATCTGCCTCTGCCTTAATCCTCTGTTTCAGGGGGAAAGGTGGGCAGTCATTTAGGATGTCTGCATGTGGTTTGGGGATTTTTGGTGTTTTTTTGTTTTTTTGATTTTTTTTTGTTGTTTTTTTAACATGGATAACGTGATGTCTGTAAAAACACTCATTACTTCTTCAGCTTTTCAATCTTCATGCCAACTAATGAACAATCAGAACCTGTTGGGCTCTTCTTAATACAGTATCTGAAGTGGATTTTTTTTTTATGATCTTGAATCTAAACAGAGAGGATCACGTACTTGGATGGATCACTAGAGATTAGCAAAACCATATATACATTCCAATTATAGCAGCTCCATCTGTCGTCAAACAAAGTCTTAAATTACATGAAAATAGTTAAAATAAATTCTGTATTCATTTTTTATTTTCAAATGTAGACTCTTCTAATATGGAAATACGATGCTTCCTTCCCTACAGGCACAGGTATATAACACTATTAGCCAAGCTCAGGTCTGAGACTAGGCTGAACTACTGCTTGTGGGTGCCTACAGTACGACTGTTGCTGGTGTTCAAGCAGGTTTTTGAGCCCACCTCAAGAGCCAGTAATGTAAAAAGGTTTGTAGCTAGGTGCCTTAGGGTACTTTTGCCTTCATCTAACCTGGAAAAGGCTTTAAGACATCAGCTGCCTTTTGTCTCACGGCAAGGTCAGCCTCCTAAGTCACGACACATCAATCCTGAAGAGATTTTAAAAATAATTAACATTACCTCCTGTTAAACCTGAGGTTTGGAGACTCAATAGTCGCTTCTTGTACCAGTATTCAGAAAAGTGGGCCACTTAACGGTATTGCTCTCAAACGAATGACACGATGCCATTAGCTTTGTGAACCTTTTTAGCCATGTGAATTAATTACTTGGGTTCAGCGTCCTTCTCTTTCTCCTCCTTCATCCCCCTCCAGTGTGTTTTACTCACTTCATAGGACTTGCTTCATTTCAGCCTGTAACCTTTCTGCCTTTTAAAGATGTGCAATTTCAACTAGCACTTATAGGCACTCCCATAAGTCAGAATTAAGATAATTAGCTGTACTTCATAATAAAGGAGATAAACCCAACTTCATCTTTTAAATCAATTACTTTCAGAGTGTAAACTTAGCAGAATGTATCCAATATACCATGCCCTGTTTAGTCTGAGATTTACACTCAGTTTGGTTACTGTTACCTATTTCAATTTTAAGCTAAAGTATAGAGCATGCAGGTGTAATATCATTAATGGAATGATAAAATAATACAAATGCGGGGTTTACATGTGCATTTAAGCACAAATTTCTTAGAGAAAGCTGAAACCATTATATGTGTTTATTTCTTAATGATAAAAAGTGTGTTTGCGACAGGGGAGGGGTATGCTGTGTGATCCAAAGAGTTTGTGCCCTTCAGAACCAACCCAGCAGTAATGAATGGATGTGCTGGTTTCCTATGCCTTTATCTTAGTGGTACTATTCACGTGCACAGTTTTTAAAGGGGTTTTAGGTTGCCACTCTACAAAGATTTGTCTCCCAATCATGAAGGTTAAAATAAATAAAATCTTTAATCTGCTTTATTGGGTTTGTGCAGATGCACTTTTTGCCTCTAATTTTTCAACCACTTATCCAATTTCAATCAAATTTAACACAGTTTAATATTTTGTGGTTTATATTCTTCCAAGAGGCTGAACATGGGAGAGAGGTGTGGATTAATGTCTCCATTGTGGGAAAGCATGTGTCACATCATATTATCAAGCAGTAGAAGAGCTATACCTGCTTCATTAATTCACTCAAAAATTGTTTTTATTTCATCAAGATTAAGATTCCAGAGGTTAATGTTGTAGCAAACACCTTTCCTGCAGCATATGAAATTGTTGAATATAGTGGGATCTGTAGGCAAAAAGTAATTTGCAAGCTATGGATTGATGGAAGGAAATTCCTCTTTTTTCTGCTTCTTTTCCTTGACAGAGTGCAAGATATTCCACAAGGTTGGGTTAAAAGAGCACTGGCATGTTGACTGAAATTGTTTAACATGCAAGTCATTTGAGTGTTTAACAAGGGCAGGCTCACCTTCTGGTTTCTGTGGTTAATAAAATTTACTTCAGTTTTGTTTGATTTCTATTTTGTATATTGTTGAACATGCATTTAAGTCATGGATGTGCGCAGTTATCTGCAGCCTTAAATCTCTGTTAGCATGATTTTCATCTGAAAATGTAAATGCAGTTTCCTAAGGGATGTTTTATTTAGCCGCAATAGACCAGTGCTTTGGTTTAATTCAGCTAAATGTTCTTTGTGTCATTTGTAACTGAATCACTTATTCAGACACAAGACAAGCATAAACTTAGTAGAAATGCCCTTGTTTTAGAGACAGACTGAAGCTGATGAATATTTGCATAGATAACACAGCCTCATACAAATGAAGATTTTGCTGTTTATAAAGAGAACACACTGATTCAATAGGTCCTGAATATGTAATTTTTTATCGAAACTATGATGAACTGTGTTCATTCTTTATTGCAAAGGAAGACTTACATCATTGCATCCCCTTCTTGGATTGTAACAGGTAAAGGTAATGGGTCAGAACAGAACTGAGAGGTTAGGTAGATCTGTTTGCCTACTGTCTTAATCTGAATAGCTGTTTACCTTCTTTGTCTTGGAAATCATGTATGGTAATATGTAACTTTTTTTTCTTTCTGTAGCTTGACATATGGTCTAAATCCAACTATCAAGTTTTTCAGAAGGTAAGTCCCACCTCATTTCTCTCTGTATATTGTATATAGGTAATATGCGAAATTTATTTTAAATATCTAGGCCCCCATGTAAAGGAATTCAGAATTTCTTTGTCAGTCGTGCTTAATATGATTATCAAACTTCTATCACAACTTGCAAATAACAAACAGTAATCTGTAGTAATGGAAAACCATGAGTAGAAAATAAGGAGATCAATTCAGCTGTTATTACTTAGTTTAGATTTATTTCCCATCACAGTTCCAATCCATGGTTTGGAATAGGAAGCTGGAGATTTTAAGCCTTAGAGTATCATGAGGAATCTTCAGGTGCTCTTTTTAGTTGAAGTCTTTGTGGGGTACTGCTTCAGGCTTGGTTGGGCTGGGTTGGATTTGGTTTGTTGTTGTAGTTGCCCCATCTTCTGCAGGCTTGATTTTAATAAATTTGCAGAATTTGCTTTCCAAAATGACTTTGACGTTTTTTTACCTGGAGTTATTTTGCTTGCTTCTCTTCTCTTGGTGGCGTAAGCAAAGGGCATGACTTACCAAGATGAATGGCATTCCACAAAGCATGAAAAGAGCAGTGAGCAAGTGGGAGCAGTAAGTGTAAAACTGCTAAGAAGGTAGAAGTGTGGTTTTGGATAGATCTGTACCTTGCTATTTTCAAGGCAGGCAAGAGAAAATTTCTCTTTGAAGGCCTCTTGTCAAAATGCTTCAAGTTCAGATTGATCTGGCTCCAAATTCCAATTTCCTTACCTTCAAGCCACAGTTCAAGGAGCTTAAGTCTCCAGCGAGTGTGCTAGCTTCCTTTCATCTACTTTTGTGGTTTATGTAACAAATATGGGTCCGGGACTGTAAAGGGTATAAAAGCAGGGGTCAAAGCTATGGCATATTGGCTGTGTTTGTGCATCTTCCTTCCAAGATACCATATGCAGTCAGAAGCGAAGACGTTTGACCTGTGATATTAACCTGCTAGAGATCAAAGAACAGCTTTGGGGGAGGCTGGTTGCCTTTCCTGTCAGACCAGCATTAAAGCAAAATTTTGCTGTGGTCGATCCTTTACTCCAGAGATTAGGGGATTAGATAATCTTTTTTTTTTCCTCTCTGTCTTTTTCCTCTTTCCACAAATGTATTCTCTATGCTGTGTCAAGTAGGGGAATAGAGTGAAAAGTAAAACAGCTGGAATTGTAATTTGCTTATCAGTATGCTTTTAAGCAATTATTAAAAAGGAATGAGTGTAAGATTTTGTAATTAAGTGCATCTTCTCAAATTCTCCTATGTGTTCAAAGTTGGAATCTCATTTGGGCCCAGGCATTGTCTTCCTGGATGTTTTAGCTTAGAATAACTTGGAAGGGTTAAGCTCTATCACCATCAAAAGTAGACAGGTTTTGACTTTTTGATTATAGAAGTTTAATTTTATATCTACAAGGTAGCAAACTGTGTAGAATAGATGTACAGATTTTCAGAGAAGTCCAGGTTAAGGACTCGGAGTGTAAGTACGTGGAGTGGATTTCTCTTCAGGTCCGGGTGATGGCCTTCACATCAGAAATGAGAGTTGAGTGAGAAAATGTGAAATGCCTGTGTTACTGCTGCCAATATGGCTTCATTATGGTTGGATAAGAATACTTATTCTCTAGTTCTTCTATGATGCTACAGTTAATTAACTAAATACTCCTTTAAAACACTAATCTCAATAAAATGCCTAGGATGGAAACTAAAAATATGTCAAGAGAGAAGATGTATTTTTGCTGTGGTCTATCTGTCTGTGCGCATGGCTGTGTGCATATGAAGAAAAGTGACTGGTCTCTTCCTAATTCTTGACATTAATACATTTCAAAAGAAAAGAAAAAAGCCTGCAGGAGAAAGTGTTGCCATAGCAGGCAGAGCAGCTGTCTGTACTCTAGGTTTTATACATTGTGTTCCCAGCTCTGTCATTGCGTTACCTTGGGCAACTTAACCTCTCTTTGCATCAGTTTTTCGCATCCCTTAAGTCGGGGTTGTGCTAGCTGACTTCACGGGAACTCTTCAGCTGAATTGGTTGCATAGTGCTTTTAGATTCTTGCATGAAAAACATGGTAAAAATGCAAGGTGACAGTACTTTCTAATCAAGAGATGCTGAACTATTGAGCTGATGGTTAATAAGTTAAGGCTGGGACCTAAGTCAAGTTTTCAAATAGACAATAGAAAATGCAGTGGTTCTGCAAAGTAACTTTTCTCTTTGTGGTGCTGCGTTTGGTTTGGTTTTCTTTTTATTTTCTGAAGCTGCACTTATATCCATTTTTAATACCCTGAGATAGTGATTTAGGAGTAGTGAGATAGAGGAAATCAGATAAAATGATGTTAGAGTAACTGTTTTACTCTGTTACTGTTGTGATAATGCAGGATCTTTAGAACAAATGTCTTCCTGCCATTAAAAAATTATCAGTAAATGTATCACAGTGTATCTCCAGTAACCCCGGTGGAAGTGCTATGCTGAAAGGGGAAGATACGGACTAGTAACTGTTCCCACCAAGGAGGCTGGGCAGCCCTTTGAGCTCTGCTGCCTTTCATACTGTAAAATCAGCCCTTGCTTTGCAGGGCAGGGATATTTCTCTTTAATAGCTGGACCAAGTTCTCAAAGTCTCTCTTCAATGATAACAATGAGAACAACATCTGGAGTTCACAAGGTACCTGCTGGTGGTAGCTGCAAGCCTGTCAAATTCTCACAGGGTTGCAGCATGACTTTCTGGGTTAAGGACCAGAGACCTCTGATCTTCAATCCAACCCTGTCAAACGAAGCTAAATTTGTCCTGACTTTTGTTTGCAAACGTTGGCTGTGTCAGCAAGCCTTTTCTCTCTCCTTATTAAGCAGGATACCCAAGTGTGTATAATTTGATGGGGGACAGCTCCCGGTAGGCCCATTACTGTTAAAGTGTACAGTCATTTTCAAAGTTCCCTGGAGACTTCTTGAATTTGGTCCTGGAGTGAATAGGCTTTTATAGCCATTGAATCCATCAGCAGGGTTAGATTCAGAGAATGGGACTTGGAAATAAAAGAGGGAAGGCTGAAAGGGCAAAAGCACAAGGAGCAAAGAAAAGGTTTTCAGATTTCCATATTTGTCTGACATTTAAACTCGGCAGGAGCAGCAACTGTTTTGATCTGAAACCTCCTTATTTTAACACCTTGCATGTCTTGATCCAGTAGCATAAGAGAAAGAGCAAAACAGGAAATAAGGAAATCTTTATTGGGTTTAAATCTTGGTGTGCAGAAGAATGTACATGAGGACTGCAGAATTTCAGGTCATTGTGCAGAGGATTAAAAGAAGATATTGTAGAGAAAGGTGCAAGATTCATAGCTTTGCAATCAAAAAAAAAAAAAAAGACAGTGGAATTGCTCTTAAGGGATAAAAACTGTGTTGCTTGGGAGATGATGTCTAACGTTAACTGTTTCATTTGTCAAGCTGCTCAGTAAGAGAGTGTTTTTTCTGTGTAATATCATTTTGGCTGCTTGAGTCATACACACTGCATGGGTTTTAAACCCAGGTATTTTGTTCTGACCTCGGAGCCCCATTCTTATTTTCGTGTAAACAATCTCCCAGTTTTAGCATGCCACTCGCCGGTTGTGTGGTGGTTTGATATGCTTCTTCCCGAGTCACGTTTTAACCTAAACTTTGAGAAGCTATTTGTGTGCATCCAGCCGTTTGTCTGTGAGATGTATGATCCCAAAGCGATGAAACTCAGAGCACAATTTTCACCACTACAAGGGCACATAAGTATTGTAATGTATGAAGATGTATTCTTGTCAATAAGCTGGGAACAAAATCGCATGCAGGATGAATGCATGCATGAGACAGCTATTGGGCTATTGATAATGTCTGCTCAAGGAGAGGAGATGGTCTGTTCCAGGGTCACCCGCACGGTTGCTCCTTTGCATGATCAGTACTTGCCTCTGTTTGAAGACCTGCTTAGGCGAAACAGAATCCCAGCGACCCAGTCCAAGTAGCAGAACAAACAAAATAAGCACTTAGGCATGCTCTGAACTCTGAAAACACCTCACAAATACTAGCTTTTATGTGAGAAATACTGTGGCATTTGAATTGGAAGTGGGGAAGGGTGTCTGGAGTTATTTTTGTGGAGCTCATCAGGGCCTGTTTGTAGAACGCACCATCTATCTTCCTTCCCGAGCGCCTCGCAGGCACCGGCTTCTCTGCTTTCACCAGTCCCTCCAGAGAGACTCAAATGTTTTCCTGGAGAGAAGATTGAATAAAGGGACTCTGTGGGAATGAAAAAGGCACTCTTACAGTTTTCCACAGTATAAACTGTCTAAAAACTAATAAAATAGTGTGTGGGGGGGTTGTTTCTTTTTTAATGCTCCAGTTATCCTCAGGAGCTCATTGCCACAAGCTACTGTTAAGACCATGAACTTAGCAGGGTTAAAAAAAAAAAAAAAAATGTTAAAAATCTTTTTGGGGATTTAGAGAATCCCTTTGTGTTAGATTGAGTTGTCAGTGCCGTACTTGCGGGACTAAACCAATAAGTAAGTGGGGAAAAAAGTTGACTGTTAAAGGAAGTTTTGCACCTACTTTTGAAAAGCCTGTTTATGGGCAGTGAGATAAAATGCTAGAATAGTGAGACAGCATCTATAATGTCTGTTATGGTGTTCTTAATTTTCTGTCTTAGTTTTTATGCTGCTTTCAGCTCCGAATGCCTATGAAACACACCTGTGGTGGAGCAAAGCTATGCCATAGGTCCTTGCTTTTGTGCTACTTGTTCCAATTAGTGGGAGCACTTGTTCAGCTTTCTCAGTCTGTGAACTGTAGAACTCTTTTTTGAATAAATTTGCAGCTTTGGAAGCATTATGCGATTAACAGTGCTTGTCAATGCTCAGTAATACCTTTTATTTTTTATTTTTTGGAAAAGTGTAACCTTTAGAAAACCCATTTCCACGTAGCCGTACCATCAAGTAGGTAAGGAAATAGAGAAATGGCTGGTGCTGGCTTGGCTGAGGCAACTAGCAGGGATTTTGTTTGCTGCTCATCACTTTGCGTTGCTCTCGTGAGCTATTTATAACCTCACTAAGCGAGCAAGCTGAGCGGGCGGATGCGGGCAGGGAGTCGGGAGGAGGTACGTGCCTTTCCGCGCCGCGGCAGGGCGGCAGCGGGGCTCGGCAGGTCGCTGCTCGGAGCGGGCAAGGACCCAGCGAGCCCTGCTGTCCTGCTGGGGCCGGGTTGTTCTCCAAGAGCGACAAGTACGTAAGATTTAATTTGCACAAGGTCACTACGAAGATTAGGTTTGATCCAATATCGGCCGGTGTTTTGTATTCCCGGTGTATACAGCGCTCTGATTGAGGAAGCAGAGATGCATTGTGTAGGTGCGCGTTTATAATCGACTTGGAAACAGAAATGGGAAGAAAATATGTCAGAGACAATAAAATTAGCTGTTAACAAAAAGGGAAATTTTCTTGTTCAAATGGAGAACAAGACTGTACCTTGCTAAACTAGTTCATGCAGCTTAAGGCAGCTTAGGTTTGTTTAAAGGAGAAGGCCAAGACTTGCTCTTTGCCAGAACTAAAATCTTTTTTGCTTGTCTCAAAGTGGGAACATGTTTAGTTAAACAATAGTTCTTTTCTTTAGCAAAATTGTAACTTCAGAAGTTTTTTTTTTCTTTTTTTGACAAAGCTTCCAGGTGTTTTTCAATATATGAATTGTGAATTACTGAGCTTTTCTGCAAGACTACTTGAAAATCTATTTCAAGGTCCAGAGCAACAGCTATCCTAATCAATTTGTGCTCTTCTGAATGTGTTCCTACATAAAAAGGGGTAGAGAAATGAGAAGGTGACCAACAACTTGGATAGCAGTAGGTAAGATATAGCTATAAAAGTGAAGTTAATAAAATAAAGTCCTGAAATACACAAAATGTCAACCTACACCCAAAATAAATTAGCTTGTGATTCCAGCTTGGCTGGAAGAAAAAGTGCGTCCCATAAGTGAGCTGGCGCATATGCAGTTTGTTTTGCTTTGCTTTGGTGTGAAATCGTATTGCCATTAGTAAAGCTGGGTATTGATCCTTTTTTTTTTTTTTTTAAGATCTTGGACAGCTTATGCTTTCTCTCATCATCTCTGTTATCTTGGGTTTTGGGGGGGGGGGTTGTTTTTTTGTTTGTTTGCTTGTTTGTTTTTAATTCTTCCCTCACTCCCACGCACTGGCCAGTCTGTCATTTTTCCCAGCTCTTTGCTCTTCTGTGCTTGACATCCCAATGTTGGTTGCTGATTTTGGGGGGGTGCTTCATCCCCCTGCTCCTCTTCCTCATATTTGACACCCATTTTGATCTTTTTAGAAGCACTTTATCACCACTTGTTTATGGTAGAAATCGTCTCCTTTTTGTTCAGAAAACATTATTAGTGCTCTAGCAATGCTGGGATGGCTTTTATCTCCCTGTGGAATCTCATTAGCTTTACATTACAATAGGAACAGCATATGTGCAACTTTGCCAAAGTGGCCAGGCAATTTAAATTTCTTAATAGCAATTTTTTTTCTTTTTTTAAGCAACTTTTTCTACATCTTCAATGCCAAGAGAAAACAACTTTGTTGTACAGGAAAAAACACAGTTTGTTAGAAGTAGAAGCACAGCAGAAGGAGAACGGCTGCTCATAAATATCTTCAGTACTTTCTATTCTTTTACATGTCTGGTACTGTCCTATAAAAGCATCTTAAAAGAAAAAAAATTCACATAGCTAGTAGGACTTGGATTACAGTAATTTCTGAACACTACATGAGAAGATTTTAAAAGAAATGATTGACTGGTTAGAGTTGCGCTGTACTGTTAATGCACAGTTAATCGTTTTATTTCTAATTTTTTTAATTTGTTTGATGGCTCAAGCAGGTTGAGGTCCATTTTGTGAATATCGTTGCAAACTTGCCAGAATATGCACAGTCCCAAAGGTTTTTACCTTCCAAATGTCAGAATCTGACGTCCTTGCTCACACTGAAAGGAGCTGCTTTTGGAGTTAGGCATGTGCATGAATGATGGGGAACAGAATCCGTTTCTATAATTGTAGTGTAACTTAAAACTGGATCCAGTGTAGGATAGACTGATTTTATCCAGTGGTCTGTGGAGGAAGTTTGTATGGTGTGAATTAGAGCCTGTCTATACATGGGTTTATTCAGAGATATATCTTTTTCAGATTTACCTCCCTGAATAGCTCCATGCATGCGCTTCTCTCTACAATGCAAGTTTGAGTACTCTAGCGCAACTCGCTTCAATGCTGAATTAGGCTAAATACAGATGAGGACAAGTGGAGTTAGTTGAGAATAGCTTTTGCAGTTTCAATTCGCACTTTATCTTACTCCAAATTTACTGTAGTATCTAGACAAGCCCAAAGAAATATATAGACAAGCCCAGAGAAATAAATAGACAAGCCCTGAGAAGAGCACTTCTTTTTCTTGTTAAAACTGCAAAATACTATTTAATCACCACCTAGGCCATCATGTAGTTTGTTAGATGCTTTGATAGTACTGATGAGGACCATTAACAGGTTTACAGATCATAAGATGTGGTTGTGTTATCTGAGTTTTTTAATGGTCCAGCCCAACGACTCTTGCCAGTAACTTCTGCATGAAGCCCATAAGTTCTTATAAGAAGCAGGCTATTGTCCGTGCTATTTATTTTGGGAAGCTCTAAACCTAGAGCTGACAGGTTGAATCCTGCTACTGAGTTATATCATGGCTGTTCAAAAACTACCTCTTTCCTGATTTCCCTTGAAGTCTGGATTTGAAAATTTTAGTGATAGAAAATCTATCAAAGCATTGGTTAGTTCTGCTGATTTTTTTTTTTAATTATCCATGCTATTAAAAATGTGCATTTTATGTCTATTCTGTCTAGCTGTAATTCCCAGATGTAAGATCTTGTTATGGCTCTCTCTGGTAGATTAAAAAGCTTTCTATCAGAAATCTTTTACTAGAGCAAGTATTTATAAACCCTAATCATATTAATCGATTCCTGGTTTCAGAGGAAATGAAACTGAGAGCTCAATTCATATTTGTTCAACTTAAGCAAGATGAAATAGGACTACAATAGTTAAGTATTTAAAATATGTATGTTGGAAAGGAGAGTACACATTTTTGCATTAAAATGCAGTTTTAAAATTGGATATTTTATCCTAGTCTTTTTCTTTTTTTTTTCAGTAAAAACAAAACCAAAGCTTGGTTTTTTGGAAGTCTTTACCTCTATTCCAATAACTTAGTCTACCAGAACTATTTAATTTTGCTAAGTTATTGTCAGTGTTTCTTTTGTGGAGTAAATCAACATATGTTAGGGGAATATAAACTCTATGAAATACGACCAAAACAAAAAAGATGGAAGCATATAAAAAGAAAAACAAAGTGCTTTCTTCTGACGTGACGGGTTTAGTGGCTTAGCTTGTGTATGATTTCACAGAATACATGGGATTTCAATCACGGAGGCATAGCCAAGGGGGGATTGTTCCACTCTGCTGCTGTAGACACCTGAAAGTTAGGCACACTATTTGCTGTGGGTGCTTTCTTTAGTGTAGTACAGCAGATCTTTTTTTGCCCACCCCTTTTTACAGAATTCTGTCATTTTAGCAGTGATAGAGACCGTGTCTTCAGTACGTTCCCTCCTTGGTTCTTCAGCTGGGTCGGGAAGCTAAGGGCAGGACGTCAAGCACGTTCTTTTAGTGTTGCACTGTGTGCATACAGCTGGAAGCCTTCCTGCCTCGCTTAGCTCACTTTAACCACCGCTTAGGCTCTTTTACCAACGCTATTAGCTTTTATCATGCTTTTGACCTTCCAAAGGCGTTTTTGATTTTTCTGTGTAAATACTGTTTTGTCTGAAATACAGAATGAGTAAGAGGATAATCTCCTTTTGTCCATATAGGTGACGGATCATGCAACCACTGCTCTGTTGCACTACCAACTGCCTCAGATGCCAGATGTGGTAGTCAGATCTTTCATGGTAAGTGTATTTGAAAATGCGTTCTTACAGATAGACTTCAGCACGCTGACAGCTATTAATACAAGGCAGGTTGTGAAGCAGTTATAATTCTGCCTATTTCAACAAGCTAGACAGTAGAGATTGACTATATTTCTTTACATCTCATACCCGGACAAGAATCAAGATGTCCTTCTTGGTACCCTGGGATAGTCGATGTTTGAAGATTGCTTTGTGTATAGTTCTTTTATCACAGGTCTCAGTACTTGCTTGCTGTTTCCTATTTGCAAGACTGGTCTGGGTTGTCTTTAAAGCTAACAGAAAAAGCTCTTTCAACCAAGCTCTTTGGTATGGTCCAGGCCCTTCACACTGTTCATGCTGTGGATGTGAAAAGTCTGCGCCAGTGGAAATTTCCCAGTAAGAGGAAACTCCCAGTTTTCCATATTCCAGCGGAGCCAGCTTGCTTATCGGTTTGGCCCATATGGCAAATGGCATCAATTATTTGAAAAATGGGGAGAGACAGGAATGTGGCTGGGAAAAGTCCATTTTGCTGCATCCACTTTCAGCCCCAACTTTATTCCTAAGGAATCGCATGTATTTGTTCAGCATAACAGCAGATGGTTTTCAGAACTGAGGAAATGCTTACTAAGATATTCTACCTTTTTTTTTTTTTTCCTGAATACAATGAATTAAATACTATTCTCTCTTGATACACAGATTTAAGTTTGTTGCCTTTAATTCTGCTTATATTCAGAATTTTATTTGTGAAATAAACTTGTTTATTAGCAGTCCTGTTAATCAGAGGGTTGAGGACAAGGGTTTATGATTCAGAATTCCTTCTACCAAGATGAATTTTGGCAGTGGAGACTGTTGTTACTCTCTGCCGCAGTCTCCCAAAGGAAGCTTTTGTGGGGAGGTTTTCTCTGCTGTTCAGTCTTCTTACTTCATCTCTGACATTGGTCCAGAACAAGGGGTAAGGCAATGGAGACTTCTTAAAATCAACATCTAATTCTGCCATTCACAGTCTTCAGGTGTATAAGGTATAATGGATTCTTTTATGTTTTTAATTTCCAATATGAAGTTTCAGAAAGGTCAGACTCCCTTACCTGTTGTGCTTGCTAGTTTGTTTATTTAATAAAAGGCCAGTAAAACGAAAGATTTGTGAAAGTCTTCTTTTCTTAGAGTGCATCCTGAAATAATAGGCTTTGAAAGGTGAAAACAACTCTTACTGGTGTAATCCATGCTTAACATGTGTCTGAAAATTAATTTTTAATAGAACTGGTAGCATGTTTGTTTAAGACATGGGCCTGCCTTATTGATTTGATAAAACACTACTAAAAATTTTAACAAAGCAAAACCAGATGTACATCAGAAGTGTCAATATAATAGTGCTTTCACGTCAGTTGTGCAATCCACTTGACAGGATATAGTGAGTCCGAATTTTTTGATGGGAATGAAGAACTTTTTTTTTCTTTCAACAAATGTATGAAGTGCACAATTTAATTTCATTTACCTATTTTTGTATTATTGTTCAGAAAATTTGATTTTTTTTCTGTGATGCAAGCAAAGTTCATCCAAGCTGATGTAAATAACAGCCATTTACTTGTAACGTTGTGTTGCCCTTGTCCCCATACTTACTGCTAAACCCAGAGAGGATCTGGTTCTCCTGGAGGAGAGTTATTGATGGCCAAAGGTTCGGTTGCTATAGAGAAGGCTCTGATGAAGATGGAAGGATTTGTTTCAATAAACTCAGCTGACCTCTTCTTCGGAGACCAATTTTCTCTTATCGATGTAATTCAATAGGACTTTAAATGACAAGATTCATGTGCATCCTTCAGCGTGTAAATCTGCTGGTCTAGGTATTTTTTTAGTTGTGTATCTCCTTGAGTTTAGAATTGAGTTATGTAATGCTCATTGCTATGTATGACATTAGGAACAAACCAGTTAAGAGACAAGAACTTTATCTAGGAACACTTGCACTTACTGTTTGTTGTTCAACACTTGACTTTTTTTCTTTTTAAACATGGATGTAATCAGATTTAAAATTGTGGAGTATTTTTATGACCAATGAGTATCGATCTTGAAATCACATTAGAAAGGAAGTTAGCTTGCTGCGAAAGTGCTTGTATCTTCAGCTATTAAGAGTTCAGACTCTTGCAGTACGATTGCAGCTGGGGTGTGATGGATGATCATAGGAAGAGACAAACCAATATTCAGTTGAAGAGGGTACCCATCAAGAGTAATTGTATTCCAGTAAAAATATGAGGAGCCTTCTGTGGCAATTCTCTAGCTACAAATACCTCCTGCTCAGAGCACGTGATTTTCTATTAACAAAGTTGCTTAAGTAACTAAAAAATTAAAAAAACATTAATAAAGTGGAAATTCAGCTATGTAGTGACCTTGTAATCTTCTGCATGTTTTCTCTGTTTATAAAATCACTGTATACCTCACTGGGGCCAAGCCAAAGTACGTTCTCTGTCCTTGGTATCACTGTGTGACAAGAATGGTGACATAGGGGAATGTCCATATCCAGTTTCTTTAATTTCTCTCCCTTTTCCTTTTAGACCTGGTTGAGAAGTTACATAAAGCTGTTCCAGGCTCCGTGCCAGCGCTGCGGAAAGTTTCTGCAGGATGGCCTGCCGCCCACATGGAGGGATTTCCGAACGCTCGAAGCTTTTCATGACACTTGCAGGCAGTAGCCGCCCAGCCCGGCTGTTGGCGTGTATGGACAGAACAATCTGTCAGGCTCCGAGCAGAGCTGCTGCTTTAATAGCTGGTTCCATTTCTGAACCTTTCATCCTGTGCACTAATACATTTGACTATTTAATAGCCATCGCTCTGCAAGGTACATGAGTCTAATGGTGTACAGGCGGCGAGGGTGAGAAGCTGCGTGTGACTGCTGGATGCTTCTGTGCTGAAATGATGTGTTTCGGGTCTGAGACTTGTAATCCTTATCCTAAACAATAAGAATACCCATGTACAGTGTGTGTTTTGCCACAGAGTTTGCAATGATGAAGACTTTTATAAGCTTGAAATAAATTTTGTATTCCAGAATTTGTGCTGTTTATTTCATTATCTGATCAACAAAACCCGTGATTTGGGTGTGAAAGCTGCTCTTTTCTTTAGAAAAACTGGAAGCATTTAAACATGCATGCTGATACGATAGGGGATTTGTTGTTGTTGCAAGGCTGCTTATCTGTGCTGGTCTTTTTCTGGAAGAGATTATGGTGTTGATTAAACATGGAATTTCAAAGGCATGTGGCAGCTTGGAAGATGGAATGTACTTTCTGAGGCAGGGGGGGAACAGATGTTTCCCTTTACTAAAATTGTAATGAAAAATGTTAGCAAAATCTGCAAGTATTAGGTGGTTAGAAAATGTGTGATGAGCAGTGGCAGTGTGTATAAGTCATTTGTCCCGTTTTAGAACTGAAAGGAGTAAAATAAATTCAGCCTTTAAGCGTAGCTTCTGCAGCACAGATGCATGCAGCATGTTTCTTAAATGGTTTAAAATTTACATGCAACACACCAGGGAGGTGGCAGATGTCGCTCCCAGGGATGGCTCCACCTGGGTGGAAGTGTCTAGCTCCTACCAGCCGCGCATCCGTCAGCCCAGAGCCTGGCAAGGTCTCTGCTTCTGTCCTGGCTGAACGCTTGTTGGCCCGGGGCTGTAGCTGGATAAGTGTCTTCCCTGGTATTTCCTTGAGAAGTTGCATCTCCTCTGTCATGCCATGCTAGCTAATTTGACTGCCTTTCCCTCCAGTGCTCCCCCGTTGCCTCCACAAGCCACGAAGGGTTCCAGAATAAGCTCGCTTTCGGGAGCCGGGAAGACGTCTGGGGAAGCCCTTTGTCACTCTGTAATTTTCTTCTTCAGAAAATTTCATGTTAAGGTATAGTGCCGCAAATTCATTTTTGAGTTAAGCTGGTGTGAAAAGCTTCTGGTGCCRAAAGAAAAGGTGTCCCTTTCAGAGGCTCTGCTGGTGGTAAGGTCTGGTTTGGTTTTCAGCGAGGAAGGTTGAGTGAAGCTACTGCATTTAATAATTTAAAAAAAAATTTTACAGAAAAAAAAAAGAGGGTGGGAATGGGAGAGACTTTTTTTTTTTCCATGTGAAATAAGATGTTCAGCAATCTTAAAATACTCATTTAATTTTAATTCGAACCTGCAGCGTTTATGAAACAACCTGTTCAACAGCTGTGGAAACCAAGAACTATCACGCTGTACTTGGATGGTGCTGAATTAACTGTGTTTTTTGATAACATCAAAGACTGAGCTTCCAAAGACGACAGCTTCTGGTTGTGAGGACAGCGAGTGGTGTGGGCTTTTCAGCTTTCTAGGCATAGCACTCTGTGCAAGCCCAGCTCCTATGAAAGAGAGAGAGATTTGAAAGAAAATACGCGTTTATGACTTCCTTTGGAGGCGCAGCGCTGTGCATGAGAAATGAATGTATATTTGTTTGAATGTGTTGGTAAGGGACTTCTTTTTCCCCACTCTCTTTCAATCACCAAGCAGAAAAATGTCCGTAAGAGTGGACTCTTATGGACAGTCGGTGGCTGTTTCAAATCCAGCTGCAGTTGAATTACCTAATGAAACTTGTCGTGCTGTTGTTRTTTGACCCAGGTGCAAAGATCACCCAGGACAGAACAGTGTGTGCATCTGAGATGAGAGCGCCTCGCAGACAGGCGGGTCTGCTCTCGGTCCCGGTAGTCTGCTAATTGGAAGGACTGGGTGTCCGATGGCGTAAGCATTTAGTTGTTGTTAATAAAAAGGTCATAAYGTGGTATCCAGCCTGCTCTAGGGGCTGCTGTCTGCTCCGTTTTGTTTATGCTTGGACAGTGGTGTAGAAAGCGAATCCTGAAGTTCACAAAAATATACGTGGAACCATGTACTGGCACTTGGAGATAATTAGTTGTAAAAGCGGCATCAGCCGGTCTGTGTGTTAGCTGAGCCTGAAATTCTAAACCTGTAATTGGTGAGCCTGATGAAGAGTTGTAAACTCGCACTGTAGGTACCTGAGCACAAAAATAATTGTCTTGGGAAAACACAACACAGACACGCTTGGCATATTTCTTCCAAAAAGAAAAAACAAACAAACAAACAAAACCCTGCCGTAAGAGAGGATCTTCTTCTCTCTCGCAGGCCCTGGGAGAAACTGTGTCCTGCAGTACTCTGTGGTGTCGCCTTCTACTTCTGTCCCTGCAACCTTTTAAAGTGTAACGGACTGGAATATTTCCRTTGCGGGGAATGGAAGTTAACTGTCTAAACTCTTCTAAAGCTCATACATTTCGGCAGTTTGGATGCAATATGTGCTTGTCTCTGCTTATTGTCCTGGAACTCTAAATTGCTCAGTGGTGAGTGCCTGATTATTGCTGAGCCGGGACTTTCCAAGCCAAGCAGAAGCAAGCTTCGGGTCTGGAATGCAAGGTACAGGAGCCAGGGACAGGCCCTAACTAAAAAGCTCTTCTCACGATAAAGCATTTTGCTGCTGTTCTTCCTCCRGCTTTGTGCCTTGAGTACTGGATATTATTTTTCTTTCCCGCCCTTAGTTTAAGGGGATGGGTGACAAAGTTTGAATGCAGGTTGGGCGACCTTACATTTTGTCATCRCTGGAGTTTGTTGCAGCTTTTAGAGCTGGTCCGAGCTTTAAGGCAAACAGCCAGGAATATGTTCCCCGAAGAGCGGTTGGCTCTCACTTCTTCTAGGTTGTTGTCTTCTAGAACTGCATTTCTCACGGTGCCCTGTTTCTGCAAGGCAACTGTCACGGCAGAATCAGTAGCAGTCGAAAATGAGAGAGGGAGCAGAGAGGGAGAGGAGAGGAAGMGAGGCTACGCGGCCGAACTCGTGCTGCTTCCCGTGGCTCGGGTGATGGGTTATGTGTTACAGAGCTGCATTGTTCCAGCAGTCTAGTTTATACTGCAATGATATATTAATCTCACCTAATACCGCGGAAGAAAAATGCTTTGCCTCCTTCTGTTTAATATCGTCCTGGTATCACTTATCCTTATCAGAACATGTGGTCTACTACTGCATCCCTGATGTGAAGAAATCCCTTTTTATTTTCCCATGTGCAAACCCCACCTGCTGTTCCTGTGGAGCTTGCAAGTGCTAAAGGTTACAAAATCCATCTTTTCTCCAAGAAAGCAACTTAATTAATGTGAAAGTTCCTCTCGCGAAGGGAACCCTCAGCAGATATGCAGTGCATATTGCAGCCAGCTCCCCTCTTCCCTTCAACACCCCTCCCCAAACCACTTTAATTTCTCTGCCAATATTGGACAAATGTAACAGGCTGACTTTTTAATTTTCTACTCCCAGGTCTCCCTTGTCCCCTCATGCATTTTTCATCACAACTCATGGCTCCCTCCCTGCCTGCCCTGTGAACGGTATTGATCGACTGATTAAGCCATCAAGCCATGGCAAACAACTTTAATTTTCTAACCAAAGCCTTTTAGTTCTCTTCCTTTTCTTGTATATTTGTTACCTTCTTAYGGAGTTTTTAATGTCTCCTTGGAAACAAATACGTTTTTTTAATTAGTCCCTAGGTTAATTGGGAGCTGTGTACCACTGGTAGCAATGCACATTAAAATATTAACCCATAAAACGTAAAAAGAGARAGCTGGAAGTGCTTGGCACATTCCCCTGATTGAAAGTCAGCATCATCCCTATCCAGGCTTTTGGCGAAGGGCTTAAAGAACACTCATGGCACTTGCCTTTTCCCTTGGGTCTCTCCCAATAGCATTATCATAAATTCTGCTAAGAAGAGCTGAAGCCCACTGACCATACYCAGCAGCACTGGTTACCTGGGCTTTCCTGGTCCCAGGGTCTGCTGCTGCACGGTCTGGGACTGCAAATGATGTTCTCAGCTAAACCCACTAACAGCTCATTAGGTTTCATATGTGCCACTGGCTGCATGCTCTGAACAACAGAGTTCCTGCAAATGTGTCTGAGACCCGACTTGTCTTGCAGGACACTTCTCAGCAATGATAATGTTGAAGGAAACTCATCCAACCTGAATCCCAGGGCTGGCAGGTGGGTAAAGACATCTTACTTGCAAACTCAGTGCGTGTGGTTTCAGCAAGGCTTGTCGGAATTGCCCTGTGGGTGTGCAAATCGCTTTTCAGAGTAAAAATGCAGCTGCAGGATCGAGACGCCTATGTGTGACTGGAAGCCTTGCAGCTCCGCGTCGTGGAATGATTCTGCAGCCCTGTCTTGGATGCTGGTCCTTTTGGTAGCAGTGAGGCCTGAAGAGCACTAACGGTGAGTTGTGGCATTTGTGGAGGACGCTCGTTTTAGGAGTGTTGGCTCTAGTGCTGATTCCGCTGTATCCAAACTTGTGGATCAGAAATACAAGTAAAACCCTCCAGAGGAAGCGAGCCACCGTCTACCTAGGGTTTGCACACAGGCAGTGCTAGCACAAGGCATCCTCATACCTGCGTGACTGCCTTGCCACTAGTCTTTCTGTTAGTATTTAGCTAGGAATAAAGTCCTCGTTGCTCCCCCCTGGTTGGCAGAGCTCTGCCACTTCACAGAAACGTAGCGGAGCCCTTGGAGAAGGGAGATGCGTCTCTACGTGCTTATRGCCAGGTCGTTCAGCAAGAGGCTCCGCCATCGGATTCAGTAGCTTTTACCCGCTGGTGAGTGTAAACCGTAAGCGTTTCTGCTGCTGTCCGCACCTCTGCCCGTGTGACCTCACTACCCGTTCGTGCTATAGGTTTAGTTCAGATACAGGCACTAGGGTGACCGAGCAACCTCAAAGCTGGCTGTTAATGCTGGTTTCATTGGTGAGTTTAGCACCATAATCCGTTTCCTGGACTACCTCCCGCCAGCTTAGGCACGGGAACCCTTCCCTTGATCTAGGCTGAGCGTAACAGTCTGCGTGCGAGTCCCAAATCCCCTTGGTTTGTCGCTGATGCACTATTGCAGCGCAGGGCTTTCGTGCTCAGCTCACCCGGTGTCCTTCGGAAGAGGAGATTTTCTGCAAGTACACGGGGGAAGAGGTGACTGGTTTGGCTGGAGTTTTAATTCTTATTTACTTATTTATTTGCATCGAAAGTGCGCTGTTTTGCCCCCGGTCAGAAGCAGCCCAGCTGCGGCTGGAGCTGGCTGTTCCGGGAGGAGCAGCTCCGAAACAAGGCTGGCGTGGAGGTGCCAGGGGGGGTCTCACCTGGCTTGTTTCGAGGGACTCTGGATCTGATTAGAATATCAGGTAGTTATTTCCTATAAAAATGTGTGTCATGAACTTGTTAGAATTTTTGAGTTTTTTTCTTTTCTTCTTCTTCCCTTTTAAAATCAAGCGATGAAAACAAAAGACATCTCCAGGTTTGCTCCCTGTTACTGTGCGGAGAGCAATGAACCCTCGGGGAGGGCAGCGGTGTATTCCTTTGCAACAACCCGGCTTTTTTTATTTTTATTTTTGTCATTTGGCGTTTTATCATCTGTAAAGCTCAAGAGCGGCACTAATACCTGATTACCAGTTTTGTGTGCGAAAAATGAAAGGGAAGAAAAAATTGAAGTATGGCATGGGAGTGTAAAAACGGTCTTTTATTATACATTCAATTGTGAGAACCCAGGCACAGCGGAGCATTTCTCGTTTTATTTATTTTTTATGTTAATAAGGAGGCTAATTTAAAATGAGAGTCTTTGTAGTTAGCAATAGAGGGTTTTGTGTGAATGATTGGAGCTGATCAAAAAGTTGCTGTAAAATTCAGAGGACTGTGGGACCAAGGACGATGGTGTTTTGTCCTTCAGGGTCTGGGACTAGGCACTTCTGGTTTTAAGCCATGCTTGGGTCTACCCGTGTTCAACGTCTCAAAAAAGGTCCAGTAAAAGAGTTTGGAAACATTTCCAGGACACACCGAATATGTGAAAATATTAATGGGGAGTGAATTTAGAATTCATGAACGCAAATGTTTGCACTGAGACCCTGATTATCAGAGTTACGCTCGCAAAACAGTGACGCAGCCTGGGATTTATGTATTCAATTACAATTAACCTGCGCCGCCACCATTGCAGCTCTCGCGCTCTCCCAGCAAGCTGCTCGTTCCGAATCTGCAGGTGAAGAATTATTAGCAGGAAATTTCACTGTCGCCTTGGTATAAAAATAAAATTGAGAGCGGGGAGAAGCAGCCTGTGCGTGTACGGTGCTGCCATGCCCTTGTCTCTCACCATCTGCACTTCCTGCATGCATTTTGGTTTTATTAGGGTATTTTTAGCCCTTTTCCTTCACTTATAGCCTCCGTAGTGCTCACAATCCCTCTTTAAAATGCTGAGAAGAAAGCAGGAGTCTTTTTTTTTTCTTTCTTTCTTTTTTTTCTTTCTTTTTTTCCAAGGCGCTGCAGTCCCGCCGGCCGGGGCTCCGGGCTCGCATTGAAGCTGCAGCTCCCCCTGAGCTGCGAACAATCTCTACGGCAGCTGCAGGAGGAGGTGACCTGCGGACTCGGTTCATTTTCTGCTGGGTGGGGAAAAAAAAAAAAAAAAAGAGGGGAAAAAAAAAAATCACCCCATCATCGTCTTTTCCTCCAGCCGAACGGAGGCTGGAGCCTGCCGGGGACCTGAACAGAAGTGAAATGTCAGAGGAGAAGGGCGAGTCGCGGGAGCCGCTCCGCTGCGGGGCTGAGCGTCGCCTGCCTCCCGGCGCCGGAGCCAAGCCGAGCCCAGGCGGGGGCAGCGGGGCGAGCGTCTGTCCGGCCCCCGCCGCCGGCGAGCGCCCGAAACGCTGCCTTTGGGCAAGACCCGCTCTAGCAGGACCCTGCTGCATGGGAGACCCGATCGCACATGTCGTCTTGAGTCTTCATCCGCGTTAGCGAGCTCCTATAAGCCGTGCTCTTGCGAGGAGCTCGTGAGCCGGAGATGAGCCTGCTCCTGCGAAACGCTAAAGCTCTTCCCGACCTCTCGCTCCTAAATTCGCAAAAGTTGGCGGGCAGGCGGGAGGGAGAGCGGCCCCGCTGTCCAGCCCACCTCTGGCYTTCGCCTGACACGTCCCCGTTTGGGAGCACGGAGCGAGAAGCGTCGGCTGCTCCGGGCTTGCAGAGCCGCGGTGCTGCCGTCCCGCTCGGCGCCGCTCCCCTGCGCGGGGCTGGGAGGCGCACGGKGACGACGGCACAAGCACATGCTGCTGTTAAATAATTTTCTCCTGCTGAAAAACAGGAGCAAATTAAAGCAAGAGGATTTAAACAAAACGTGCCAAAAAGCCAAGCCGCTAAGCTCTCGCTCTTACTGTTGGCCTCACTGCGCTCGCGTAATTAGACATCAGTGGAATTAAACCTGCGGCTGCAGATGTAGCAGCGGAGGAGCTGTGTCATCAGGCACCTAAATCGCTGCGCCGCCACCTTGGCGTTGCRCATTCCTTAAGGATCTGTGATCAGTAAATAAGGAAGGGCCCGTTCGAAAACGGACATCGATTCCCTTAATTGCCTGGGGAAATGAGTAATTTCTGCTCCCAGATCCTGCTCCAGCTCCTGCCAGCGGGGTTTGCGGGTGCGCAAGGGAATAGGTATTTTGAGCCTTTCGATGTTTCTGTAGTACCCAGAAGGGCAAACTCTTCGCAGGCTACAGAAATAATGGTTTTCCTCATAACTGCAGTACTGCTTTATCTCTGCCACCGTTAAATTTTCTCTGGGGTACTGTAAAACCAGGTGCCTGTGCGCCAGCGTGGCTGGTAAGGGGCTGGTCTGCAATGTGCGATTTGGGTTTGCTTTTTTAAAATATAGATTAAGAATGAGGAACTGACATGAGACAGCTTCATCTCAGGTGCCCAGAGGATCGGGGAGGGTTTTCCGGGGAGGGCCGGGGGCTCTTTCCATTGCTTGCAGGCGCCTCCCGGAGCAGCCGCCGGCGCGGGCGAGGGGCCGGTTCGGCCCCCTGCAAGAAGGCAGCTCCCGCGCTCGCTCAAGGGGCTTTAAACCCGTGTCCTCGCTCAGTACCCCTGGATCCGGCCCCAAGGCCGGCACACGCGGGTGTCACCTCCGAGCAGTCCTGCTCCTGCCAGTCTCCAAACTAGGAAAGAGCTGAGTGCGGGCTTTTCCTTTTGCCTTTTGCCTTTTTTTTCCTAAATGCGAGGCACCTTATAGCAYGAAGCAGAGAAATCGATACACCCTTGCCCAAGTGATCAGCAGCACTGAAAATATTTACCATTAAACAGTGGCTGTATAAACAAGAAGTAACACCTTGAGCAGCAGTTGCCATTGGAAGTGCATTTACTTTGCTTTTCCCGCGTGCAGGGACACGGGCGCTGCTCCGGGCAAGCGCTGTGCTGAGTGCCCTGCTCCACAGAGACGCCGGGTGGGAGAAGGAAAACTTCTAACGAGCGCTCGGAAAGCCAAGCAACTTTAAAAAAAAWTTAAAACGGCCTCACGGATTTGTAAGCTGGGTTTGGAATCGGTGCTGCCAGCCAAGACTGTGTCTCGCAGGAGGGTTGCGAAGGGCAACGCTTCCGCGGTCGAGCACCGTTTTACTTCTCTCGTAGTTTTACCAGCTTTAAATAAAAGCTGGTGAGTTTTAGGCTCCTCTTCAAAAGAAGTAGGTTTTTTTTTTTTTTTCTTCTTTAGGTGCCTGGTGTTTTGGTCTCTTCTTCCMTTAGTTCAAAGAAGCTGCAGAAATCAGGGTTTAGTTCTTCCGCTTTCCTGCTSGTGCTCGAAGGCTGCCAGTGTTGCGGAGGGTCGGGCGGTTTGCAGCGTCGCGGGAGCAGGCTCGGCCGCGTCCCGAGGCGCGTGTGTCCCACGCTGTCCCCCCGTCCCCGCTCGGTGTCTTGCTGAACGGAAATGACTTCCAGGCTCAAGGCCTGGCTGAGGACAGGGGGATATTGGAGATGTATTTCATAGTATAACGGGGAATGCTGGGGTTTGTCGGCCACGGAAAACTGGATTTCTTTAAAATGTAAATTTTGAAAACGGGTCTATTTTGTCTTTCGTCCCAAGGGTACCGCAGAGATTTCACCAACCCCTTTTAATCTCGGATTGATTGATGTCAATGGGAGTTTTCCACCGGCTTCGCTAGATCTTGGACGGGTCCCAGGGTGCAGCAAGGCGGCGATGCCGGCGAGGGCTGCAGCAGCTGTTAAACCTTGGCGGCCGGTGCCGAGGACGGGAGCAGACGCTGCATCCGGCTGCAGCCGCCGCAGGCGTCGAAGGAGCCGTTGCGCAGGCGCCTACGGCGAGAGGTCGGGGCCAGGCCTGGGCAAAACG
Organism: Apteryx rowi; assembly: GCF_003343035.1. Classification (NCBI taxonomy): domain Eukaryota; kingdom Metazoa; phylum Chordata; class Aves; order Apterygiformes; family Apterygidae; genus Apteryx; species Apteryx rowi. The sequence continues at coordinate 2,288,838 of NW_020448196.1, read as the reverse complement.
CCCGCATCCCACCGCGTTTGGGGAGCGCCGCCGAGGACGCGGCTCGCGGCCGGCGCAGGCGGCGTCCGGGAGGCACCGCGCTGCTGCTCGCACCGTCCGCTTCCCCCAAATGTGACCGCTTTCCCCCAAATCCGGCCGGGGCTCGCGGGCAGGCGTCTCTCTCGCCAGGATTAATTGCACCCGGTTAAGCTCCTCCGCGTCGCTATCGGTAAGCAACGTGCCGCTGTGTGTGCTGCCCGTCCCTGCGCTTGCTCAGGGACCCGCTTTAAAAAAATATTCTAACATATGGTGTAATACAGACATAAATCACRTCACTTCTTTGTACTGTGGTTGATCAATCTGCGCTATGGATTCCTCCCCCCCCCCCCCAATTAATAACGATCTAGACGTCTTTGGCRTAAGATTAATAGTAGCCGGTTCAGGAACATTAAGATGACATTATCTCGGAGGAGGACGAGCCCCGTTTGAATTACGGGTCGTAACGGGATTGACGTTCCTGGTTTTGGTGGGAAAAGGCAGCCAAGCGCTCGGGGAAACCCCGGCCGCGTAGGCGRGCGTCAGCCGTGGCCGGGGGCGAAGCATCGGCGCAGCGAGGGGCAGCGCGGCCCCGGGGCCGCGGCGGGACGGCTCGAGGCGACACCGGAGACGATCCTGACGCCAATCACCGGCGGGTGACGAGCAGTGACGTTTCGCACGCCCACAACTAGCAGGTACCTTCTGGCGGGGCGCGAAGAGCCGATAGATTTTTTTTTTTTTTTTTAGGATCTAAAAGGCAAGAGGTGAGAGCCCGGGGGAGGCTTTAAAGCCACCGTCCTCCTTGCACGCGCTTTCCGAAGCATCGGCGCAGCGAGGGGCAGCGCGGCCCCGGGGCCGCGGCGGGACGGCTCGAGGCGACACCGGAGACGATCCTGACGCCAATCACCGGCGGGTGACGAGCAGTGACGTTTCGCACGCCCACAACTAGCAGGTACCTTCTGGCGGGGCGCGAAGAGCCGATAGATTTTTTTTTTTCTTCTAAGGATCTAAAAGGCAAGAGGTGAGAGCCCGGGGGAGGCTTTAAAGCCACCGTCCTCCTTGCACGCGCTTTCAAGAAGCTCGGCGCAAGGAGAAGCCGATCGTGCCGCAGCCTCATCTGTTGTTCTCAACCTCCCTTGCAGATCCCCAGCACCGGTTTCCAGGACCTTCGCGCAAAGGGACCTCGGCGACGTGCCGGCGTCCTCTATCCGTCCCGCTTTGAACTATCCGGTTGCAAGCTGAGCGCTAAAAATACTTTACAGGCAAGCCTGGAGCGGCTCTCTTGGCCGAGCCCTGCTCCTTCTGCCTGCTCCTTCCCGGGCAATTTCCCCCTCAGCAGAGCCGGGTCTTTTATCCCGGCAGAAACGCCGTATCGATCTCGCCGCTCTAGCCGGGGAGGGGAAGCGCAGCCCCTTTCATCTTCGCCTCTCGCCGCCTGATCCCGCTGCCGGTTCCGCGTTTGATGGCGGGAGGATTTTAAGCCGAAAGGATCGGAAATCTTTACGCGATCAAAGCCTGCTCCCGCGCAGCAAGCGCAGGGGGGAGCAGCAGCCGCGGCCAAGCCGGGGGCGTCCCGCTCCCGCTCCGCAGGCCCCTCCGCGCTGGGAAGCCCGGGGGTTTCYGGGGACGTAATCGCAAAAGGAGCCGCGGGCGGCATCAGCCCCGCACGGGGCAGCCGCGGCCGTCGCCTCCAAGGAAACCCAAACCCTTGGGTATTGGTTTTAATTCCTCCCCCCCCCCTTCTGCTTGTTCCTTAACTCGGTCGTTTCTGAGCGCGAGCAGCCGAGCCGTAAATCTCGGCGCTTTAGCAGGTTGGGTGAACTGTGAGAAGCCGCTTTGCACAATTTGCAGATTGCTCGTCGAGGCGAGAGCTGATGCTGCTGACTCACGAGCCGTGCCGGCGCCACCGGCGCTGCCGCAAGGTCCTGCCGCTCCCGCCCTCCTTCGCCCGCTCCGGCTCCGGCCCCGGCAGCAGCCGAAGCTCGGTCCAAGAGCGGAAGTTTCCCGCGTTCRGCAAAGCCAACCCGCTCCCCCCGAGCGAGGCGGGTACGTGGCCGCCTCTTCCAGCCCCGGCTCTGCGTTTCGGTGGCCTCGGCTCGGAGCAGGAGCCGGCGCGCAGGTGGGAGCACGGGCCGGCCGCAGTGCCGGGGCTCCAGCTTCGCTTCGCGGCTTCAGCCACTGTGACGCCAAAGGGGCCACGGCGTTACCGTTTCGGCATCATTTCCATTCCCCGAGTCCTCCCGCGGTCGGGCTGCGCAAGCCCGGACCAACCCGGCCCCCCCTTGCTGCCGGAGCAGGCACGTCCCGACCCCTCCAGACTTTTTCCTGCACCTTTCTGAGCCGGTTCCCACTGATCCCTCACACCCTGCCTCTGCCGCCGGGACCCCCCGCCTCCCCCTGCCCGGGCAGGGGCCAGGACACATTAATCCCAGCGACGATACAATCAATAATTTATGCTGCTGTTTTCGCTCGCTCGGGGCCGAGGCGGACTTTGATGGGATTTGATGGGGTCGGACCCACCTCGCTTTAATTAAACCCGGTGCTGAAAATCTAAAGGGAAACCTGCTGGCTGCGAGAAGCGAAATCAATCCCTGGCCAGTAACGAGGGCCTGATTAAGGAGGCGACGGGCAGGCGCGGAAGGATGGATTCAGCAGCCGCTTTTGGCAGGCCGGATTCGCGGGACACATTGAACGTAAATGCTGCTATTGGCGTTTTGTCACGGCGTGGCCTTTCGCGAGCAAGCTGTTAGCGCGGGGTGATAAATGGCTTTGCACCAGGCACGGCGCCGCGGGAATTCAGGGCCGYGCTGGATGCTCTCCCGGAGAAGCCTGTCGGGAACCGGCTGGCAGCAGCTTGGACATGAAGGAGCCGGGGGGAGTTTCTGGGAGAAGGGCTGAGCCTGGCGCCCCGCGGCACCCGCCGCCCCTTCCTCCACGGGAAGAGGCGGACTAAGGGCCATGGGAAAGGTGGTTTATCCCACCCATGACTGCGCAGCTCTGGGCGCTGCCGTCCCCCTTGCGAGCTGTTTCCTCGCCCCACAGGCGAGTGGCGGCCGAGCTTTGTCGAAGCAAAGCTCCCGGACACTGGAAAAAAACAAATCGCCGTCCAGCCGGGAAGCGGAGTGGAGCGGAGGTTCCCGGGCGGCGGAGCGCTCTGCAGCCGCTGCTGCGTTGCRGCCGCCCTGCGAAGCGGAGCTGCTCTTCCAGGAGAAGCATGGAAGGAAGGAAACAGAGACCACTTTCCATAAAGATGTCCCAAAATGCTGAATCGCGGAGGAGAAGCATTATTTCTCCTCCAAAGCTCTTTGCCCATCTCCAAAGCAGCCGGGAAAAGCAGCGGGTTCAGAGCCGGGCCCCTGCGCTGGCGCCGTGACCCCGTTTGCAACRTGCGGGAGCCAAAGCCGCGCGAATCCCACGTGCGGGAACCTTGCGGGTCTCTTTGCAGGGCCGGACTCCTCCTCCAGAGAGCGAAGCAAAACCGTGCCTGAACTTTTCCTCTCTCCCCAGCCCATCCTTGACTCTGTTTTGTGCCAGACTGGGGAGAAAAGCAGTATTTTTCCGATCCCTGTGGGCCCCGCTGCCCTCCCCGCTCCTCCACGGCTGCAGCTCAGCGAAAGACGCCCGCAAGGGAGGCGCTGAAGAGGCTGGAGCGGCAGCAGGGGCCGGGGAAGAAAGGGGGAATTTTCTCCCTTCATCTGCTACAATTGCGCCTTTTTTTTTTTTTGGAGCAGCTATGGATTTTGAAACGCGAGTTCTGCCCGGCAGACGCTGCTGGGACTAAAGGAGCGGCTTGAGGAGGAGACTGTATAAATTTTGGTGGTTGTTTGTTGCCGTTTGTAATCGCTAATCTCCTTTTTCTTTTTCTCCCTCTTTTATATTATTTTTTTTTTCTCTCCTTTCTGCAGGCCTGTTTTGTTGAGCAGCATCCCAGCCGGGGCGCAACGTGGGAACGGGAGATGTTTCCTGCTCCTGTGCCCAGGCCGCCGGGAGCGAAGGAGGCTGAACGTCGCCTTGGCTCCTGCCGCCCGTTGCAGCCGCGGGGCCGGCCAGGACGTGGCTCCCCGCGCGTGCACGGGGAGAGGCGATGGATCGGGACGGATCTGCAAAAGACCTGGAGATGCTCCCTGGCGCCCGGGGACTTTTGCCGGTGGATTTGCGCGGCCGGGGCACGACTGCGCTGCTAGAAAAGCCCCGAAGCGCATGGGAAAAGCTACCGCTCCCCTTGCACRGGACACAGCGAAGTGGCTTAACCGCGGCTTCCCCTGCCCGGCTCTGCCGGAAAAGCCGTGCACCGGCCTCGGTATCGGTGAGAACCGCCGCGAGGCTGCATGGGTGGCTTAAACAACGTGTGTTTTCGGGTTATCTTGTAGCATTTGTTAGTTAAGACCCATTTCTGGATCTCTACCACCTCCTTACAATGTGCAAAGATGCGCCCGTAGCGGCAAAAAGAGCTTCCAGCGCCACCGGATCGCTAAACGCCCCCGGCACCCCCGGGATCACGCCAGCAGATCCCCGGGAAGCCCACGGCCTGCTAGGAAGGGAAACCGCACTTCAAACTGTTGGATGAGACAAAATTAATGATAAAAATACTCCGCTGTGAGCCAGCCGGGAGTCGCAGCCCGAATCGCGGGGGTTCGTCGCTGCAGCCGGCGGCTGCCGCCGAAGCTGCTGGGGCCCCGCTCGAGCTAATGCAAAACCGGCGCAGGAAAATCTTTGCTGGAGGGGGTTTATTTAGGGAAAGGGGAGCAAGGCGCAGCCGTCTGCAGCGGYGGCGTGCACCGGGGAGCGGACGAGGAGCAGAATGGCGGCACTCACCCTTCCCGGCCCCGCGTTGCCCCCGGAAAGCCCCTTTGCCAGGCCCCGTTGCGTGACTTTCTCCCTCGGGTGGGAGTGATTTTGTCGCTCCCAACAGCTCTCGTTTGCCAGAAGAGCAGAACCGGTGCAGAGCGTCGCGGCGGAAAGCAGAGGGAGGGCTCGGCGCGTTGTTTTTTCACGCCCCTCGAGGCGACTCGTCGCGTTATTTTACTCTTCTGCCGCAGGGTAAGGAGGCGGCTCGGGGGTCTCGGCCCGGGGGCCRGGGAGCGCGGGAGCCGCCAGCCCCGGCAGGACCCAGCGCTTTGCAGCAGGTTTCGGCCTGGGATTATTCCGGAATTCGTGCCGGATTTTGACAAAGGCTTGAGAAACGGCGGTTTGGTCTTTAAGGTCAAAACGTTTCCTTGTAACGCTTTAAAAGGGAGCGTTTCCACTGCGTTTCGAAAACGCGGCCCCCTCTGATTTCTTAAGGAGGGGAAACACCTAAATAGTGCGAAACGCCGAGTTTGGAGGTGAATGAGCCATTTCCAATGTTTCTTCTGTTCCCTTATTTTGACAAGGAAATAGGATGGTGGCGTCCGTTTGTCTGGGCTTCTTGGTCAGTTGGTTGTTTTTCGGAAGGCTGAGGCAGGTCGTACGACCTCTTTCTCCTTTTTTTTGCCAGTCGGGTCGTTGAGCTGAAGAACCAGCTCTTCACACGGCCCCGGCAGGCGTCGGTCATAGTCCTTCCGCAGCAAACGCGTCATTAGCGAGCCGGGGACGTTTCCGTGCCCTGCTGCGCCTCAGTTTCCCCCTCTGTAAAATGGGAGCAGCGCTCGCTCGCAGGGAGGCTGCGAGAAAGGTTCGGCGCCGCCGAGGTGCTCGGGGAGAGTAAAGCGTCCGCACCCGGGCGAGGCGGCGAAGCCCGAAGCCCCGGCTTTGCTCCGCGCTCAGCGGCGTTTTCCTCCTTCCTGCGCGGGCTGGGGGAAGTGGTGATTTCCGCACCGCAGCTCCTGCTCGGTCAAGTTATTCCTCCTCGAAAACGGTGGTGCAAACCCCAGCGGGAAACGCGACAGCCGGAAGGTCAGAACGGTCGCGTATGGGGCCGCAGCTCCGCTCGGGGCCCGGCCCTCCGAGCAACCTGAATATCCCGTTCAAATTGAATAGCGGAAAGGCCAGGGCTCGGATGCGAGGGCCGGACGCAGGCTTTATTCCAAGCCTGCCACCTGCGCGAATCCCTGCGGATGCTCCCGACCACTGCCATGGGCGCCCTGGGGAGACAGCCGCTGCGCTCCTGCCCACGGCCGGGAAAGCGCTCCCAGCCTTCGGCCTCGCTCGGGGCTCCCCATCCTCTTCGCCAGCCCCACCGCTCGGGTCGTCTCCGTGGCCGGATCAGGAGCAGGATAATGCAGCTCTGCACTGCGCGCCCGGGGGGCAACGACCTGCGAGGTGGGGGCCGGCCGGGGACCCTGCACCCGATGCCCCAGCGGGTCTCGAAAACCTCCAAGGACGGAGAGCTGCGGAGGAGAAACGCTCCGGAGCAAGCACAGGAGACGCGGCGGCGCCGGGAGGCTTTGGCACGGCGCAGGGCGAAGCCGAGCCGGCGGGTCTGGTGGCGGCGCGGCATCGTTCCCTGCGGACCGGCCCTGGCCGCCGCCGCGGCTCCGTCGGGAATAGCCCGAGCTGCTCACGCGCCTTTCGCGTGCAAAAGTTATGGGAGGGGGGCAAAAAGGAAAGGAAAGGAAAAAAAAGCAAACTAAACGCGGCGAGGTTTTTTTCAGCGTTTAGTTGGACGGAGGCCCAAAGCGCAGTCTGGCGAGGCCTCGCGGGGAGCAGATGGGAGTCCTATATGGGGCTCCTGACTCACGGCACTAAAAAAAACCAGAAAAACTTGTTAGTCAGCGCTGGGAAGGGGCTGCCGCTCCGGCAGGCGCTTCCCGCACGGCAGGGCCCGGCACCCGCTCCGGCCGCCGGAGCCGTGGGAACGCCGTGGCCGGTTCCTGCGCATCCCCCCGCCGGCGCGGCTCGGGGGCTCGGCGGGTTAATGATGCGAATATTATCGACCGGGGCTTTTTAGGAGCATCCCGCCTCCCCCTCGCCTGTTTACTGATTTTCCTGTCGCTCCTCGGCGCCCTGCGCTCTTTAATCCATCCGGGTCGCGGCGTGCTGGGGCTGGGGCCGGCCACCGGGTCGTCGCTAACGAGGACGGGGCGATCAATCCCCCCTTAATCAGGCTGCCGGGCCCCGCCGCAGGCGTTTCTGGCCTCGGGCCGCGCGGGCGCAGCATCGGTTTTCAATGCGGACCGTCGCTTTGAACCCGCTTGGGGCTGCAGGGCCGGGCTTAAGGGGGGGGGGGGGGGTTCAAATCGCGGCTTAAAAATAATGATAATAAAAGGGAGGCTGGTGGCGGGGAGCGTCCTTTGGAGCCCGAGTGCCGGTCTGGGGTGTGCGGATAAATCAAAGCTCTTGTCTCGGGGTCGGGGCGGCCCGGCGGAGGGGCCGAGGAGCGGGTGGGTGGGCGCCTGCCCCGTCCCCTCCGCAGCTCCTCGCCTTCGCCCGGGGGACACGGAACGTTTCGCGCTGCCTCCGGAGCCCCGTGGACCCCGTGTCCCCTCGCGCCCCCGAGCAAGCCCAGCTTCACCCTCCCACGGGAGCTGCGTCGGCGYGTGCCGGCCGGTTGGGTCATTGGTTGGGGCGCTGGGAAAGCATCTCCAAACGCTGCCGCCGCAGGGCTTTTTCCCAAGCAGGCTGGAAACGATGGAGGTTTCCAGCGTGCCGGGGGTTTCTCTGGCGCAGCAGGGCCTTGCAGGGGAAGGTGCTCTGAGCGAGGGCCGTGGGCATCCCGGGGCGGCACGAGGCCGTGGGGAGCCCTCCTCGCCCCCGGGACGTTGTCCTTTTCCACAGCAGCATCCACCCCCAGCTCCTTCCTGTCCCCCATGTGAATCCGRTGCTTTCGGGCGTCTCTCTCCCGCGCTGCTGCTGTCGAAGCGATGGGGAGACTCTCCAGGACCGGCTGCCCCGGCGAGAACCGAAGGCGAGTAGCAAAGCCACTTTTCCAGCACGAGTTTCCCTTATTAGCCGTGTGTGCCGCGCTGGGATGTTTACGTGCCTCTCTAATTTACTCCAGGCAATTGCTTTTAAGGGCTGATTATTTATGGAGCTGCAGCGCACGGTGCCAGCAGGAATGAATTTCCCCATCCGAATCGGTTGTTAGCCCAGCACRACGCGCTCCCCTCGGAAGAGATGCACCTGTGACACGGCTCCCGCGTGGCCGCAGGGACCCGCGAGGAYGCCGACCCCGCACCGCCGCCGGCCGAACGGCTCCCTCGCGCCCAGGGGTTTCTGGAGAAACCTGCTGCGAAACAGCGCTGCCTTAGTGCGTCTCCTCTTTCCATATGCAGATGCCCGAGAAAGCATCTGAACGGGTGAGTTGGATCCCATGAATCTTTTGTATTTGAGCACTCCAATAGTTTCCTGATATGGAGCCGCGGGATGCTCCAGCCCGGGAGCGTCGCGAGCCGGAGGGATTTGCATGTGCTAGCAAGGCGAGCGCAGCTTTGCCACGAACAGGCCTGGAGCTGGAGCAGCCGGCGGAAAGCCATGATTCGGCTAGATATCGTCCTGGGAAGCTGGAATTGAAGCTGCAAGGTTGGAATTGAAGTTGCACGCGTATAACTGCCCTATGCCCCTGCACGGGTGCGAGGAGGGTGCAAGCCCGGCCTCGAATTAACCCGGGCCGTGCTCGGAGCGAGCGGCAGGTTAATCAGGGCTCGCGTCCGGAGCGCTGCTATCGCCCCGTCGTGCCCTGCGCCCAATTAATTCACGGGCTCCACAACAAGGGCCGAAAGAGCCAGAAAGGCACTTAAAAAGCGACCGGCGTGTTTGAAGCAACCGCGTCGCGGGGCAGAGGGGACGAACCGCCCTCGCGCCGGCTGTGCCGGAAAGCGCTCGGGAGACGGGGCCGGCGGCGGCGAGCGGGTGGAGGAGCCGCTCTCTCGAGCAGCGCGGCGAGGGCGAGGAGGCGGAGCGGGTCTCCCTCCCCGGGAGGAAGCCGTCGGCAGCGCCCGCGCCGCGGCGGGGGTGGGGGTAGGGTTTTGCGCTGGTTAAGGGCTGCACCTGCATCGGGGGGGGGGGGAGCTTGTTGCGTTTTCTGAGAGGTCAATTATTTCTACGTGTTTTTTCCCTAACCTACCCGTCAGTCCCAATATTTTTGCTAATTAGAGCACACGTCCAAAGGCAGCTAATCCGCTGTGCACGGCCGGGTGTCCTGCCCCGAGCCGGCTTTGGGGTAAAGGCCAGGCGTTAAGCTGATTGCCCCCGAAACGGCCCCGCTCCCACCGCTCGGGAGGGAAAGGGGGGGGGGGGTCACACTCTCCGTCGCTAGTGCTTATATGCTCTTAATCGCCGAGCCGTGCCGGTCGCCTCCGCGGCAGCGCTGCTGCTGGCACCTGCGCTGCTGAGTCAGCAGCTTCCTCGCTGCCGCTGAGTCAGCAAAATCCCGGCGCCTCCATCCCCGGAGGGGGCCGGCGCACAYGGCTGGGACCRGGACTGGGYRYCCCAGTGTCCCCAGTGTCCCCGGCCCCCTGCACCCCGTCCGCCCTCCACTGAAGCCTCGCGGTCCCGCCGTGCTCGCGGCTGCCTCCGGCTGCAGCCGGGAGCCGGGAATCTCCATCCCAAGGCCGGGGAGAGGCGCCACGGGGCCGGCTCTGCACTCTCGCCCGGCTCCACGTCCCACCRGCCCGCTCCCCTCTTCCGCGAGGAAACTGCCTTTTCTTAATGCTTCTTAAGCCCCGATTTTCATCTTCTTCATTATTGCTAAGTCATTAAACTGGCAAGGAATTAAGTGAGGTGAAATGAAAAGAATTGCAAGAAGACCGAAGGGTTTGGCTTTTTTTTCTTCTTTTTTTTTAAAGAGAGCAGAAAATAATCTCCAAGATTAAGCAGGGGAGAGTGATTAACCCTGCGGCTGGGCACGTGAGCCTTGGAGCAGAGGTTCCTAACGAAAGCGCGGTGCGGCGGGGCGCCCGGGGCGGCCGCTCGCTCCTCCCTGCCGCGAAGGGACCGGCGAGGACAGCAGGGTGCCAACGGCTCCGGCGCAGGGAACCGACGTCTCAGCGTCTCCGCTTAAGCAAAACCAGCTGTGGCAAGTGAGCCGGTGGCTTGCGGGACGTTCGACGATCTTCCAAAAACAGGCTCAGCCAGAGCTGCGGTTGCCAGGTGAAGGCCCCAACCTTATCTATGTGCGCGTACRTATAAATATATATATTTAAAAAAGCATTGCTTTCACGGGAACAGTCTTCAGCCTGCAAAGTCATTGGCTAGATGCTGCTGGGCACCTTCTCCATGGGCGGCTTCGTGTCAGGGGGTTGATGCGCCCGCGCTGGCTTCGCCGTCCTCATCCTCGCCCCGGGGAAGGAGCCGCGTGAGCTGGGACGCCGACAAGCTCCCGCGGTGCCCTGCTGGCCGCGGTGTCTGCCACCGCTGTCACGTGCCCCCGGTGCTCGTGGCCCGCCGCGGGGAAGGGCCAGGCAAGGGTGCGGGGCTCCCGGTGCCCTGCCTGGCCCACGGGGCTGGAGCTGGTGTTACTGGGCTGAAAGCATCTGCCGGCACTGGGAGGACGTCTGTATATGTCCTGGAAGGATGTCTATACGTGTTCTGGGTGGCCATCTATACGTGTACCAGGAGGATGTCTATAGAACTGGGAGGATGTCTATGCACATACTGGGATGTTGTCTATACAGGTACCGGGAGGAGGTGTATATATGTGCTAGAAGGATGTCTATGTACATCCTGGGAGGATGTCTATATGCATGCTGGGAGGTTGCCTATACGCATCCTGGGAGGATGCCTATACAGATCTCTGTATCGACCCCCAGCCTGGGCGGGAAGCTCTGACCATTCCCAAATCCCCCGATTTGCACAGTGCTCGCAGGCTGCGCTTCGTTTCCAGCCTCGCTTCGCATCCCGCACCTCCCCGGTTAAATCGTGACCCCTCCGGTCTCCCATTCGTTTTGATGCATTCAGGAGCGAAAGAGGCTCTTATTTTACGACGGATTAACGATGCCATATTTGCTTTTAGCCTGTTTTACGGTGCCCCGAGTGCCTTGGCTATAACTCTTCTGTTTACTTGTTTTATTATCCTAACAGGCTGCCCGCGGAGATGACCGCGAAAGCGCTGCCTCTCCCCACCGCGCTGCTCCGGGGAGGCCAGCGGTGACATCCCAGCCCCGGGGGGCTCGGCAGCCGGGGGGCCGCGGCGGTGCCCCCGGCCCGGGCTCCTCTCCTCCTGCCTCGCCGCCGCTGCTCCCATCCCCTCGCCTCTCCTCGCCTCTCCCGGAGGTCGGCAGAGTTGGGGTGAAGCAGCCGAGCGCTAATAACTCCCATTAGCACCTTCGGCTGGTGGATCGATCTCAGCCCAAAGCCCRACCGCTAATTTCCAGTCGCAAGGATGAGCCGGGAGCGCCGGGGCCTCGAGCGGCGGGCGGGGGGGAACGGGGATGGGAAGGGGAAGATAAACACGGGAGTCGTACAAAACAAATCGCCAGCAGTAACTCCATTAAATCAGACATTTTTATAAGGCAATATTAAAATATTAACTATGTAATTAAGTATTTATTAATTAAAAAGGAAGCCAGCCGCATCAAGCCAAGCAGAGCCCTAATCGCGTGCAAATCCCTGTTCAGCTCAGCTGCCAGTTCAGCTCATCGCGTATCTGGATCCCAAGGCCACTTCCCATTCCCAAGCTGTCGAGGGGATCGGGAAGCAGATTCCCACTGAAATCAGGAGGAGGTAAATCCCCTCGTTTGCATTTTTCCTCCCCTTTTGATGTAGGAGCTGCTTGGGTGGGGATGCTCCTCCGGCTCCTCGCTTGCTCCGGCCGGCAAACCACAGCAATCGAGTGGGAATCGCTGGGAATTGCGCTCCAACCTCCCCGCCTCTGGGGCAGGCTCYGCTGGGCACCGTCCCTGCTTTTCCTGACCCACAGGCGCAGCAGCCCGGCGGCAGCACCGGGACCCCCGCAGCCCCCGCCGGCCCCTGCACCGGCAGCGCATCCCGTCCGCTGCTGCGCCAGGCTCGGCCGTCGCAGAGCCGGGGCCGGCGCGGGCGAGACGGAGAATTAAAAGAGGGAGCGAGGAAGAGCAATCAATACATTATTTAACAGTGGGAATGCAAATGACAAAAAATTAATGAGGCCTCCCCCCCCCCATGCCCCTCCTCCAACCCTCCTTTGCAGTCAGATTGCTGACAAATTCTCTGGAAAATATCAAAACAGCCTCCGGGTGCAACCTGCCAGAGTGATGCACCATTATCTATTATTGATGGAAACCTTGACAAGTTCCCTTTTAAAAAAGGAAAAAAAAAAAGAGAGATATACATACCCACCCATGCTTGTTTGGGGCTCTTGGTATTGAAATAAAACATCTAGGAAAAACTGGGGGGGGGGGGGGGGGGGGGGGAATTGCATCTAATCTTTGTTTGAAAGCTGCGGCTGCTCGTTTGCTCTTCCCCGCGGGCGGGCGGCAGACTTTGTCCCCGTGTCCCCGCGCGGGGCCGGGCCTTGGCTCGGGGCAGCGAGGGGGCGAGCGGCCGGGTGGGGGGTTGCGTCTCCCCTCCGTAAAGAGTGTTTTAAGCCCCCTCTGCAGACGCGATGGGGCTGCGTCGGGGCGCACGCCGGCTAGGGACCCCGGGGCGGAGGGGGGGCAGCAGCCGGCCAAAGCAGCCTGAGCAGCAAATCCTGGAGGAACGACTGCAAGGGGAGAGGAGGAGGAGGAGGAGGAATTCCTGGCAGAAAAAGTGCCTAAGGGGGGAAAAAAAACCCACCTGGCAAGTCCCTGAAGCATAACAAAACCGCTCCGGAGCGGCAGAGAGGCGAGGGACCGCGGGAGCCAGCACCGCGCGACTATCAAACACGCTGACAGGTGACACGCTGCGGGGATTAATACTTTATAAATGTCACCGGCCTCCTGACAGGCTCCCGGATAATCCTATTCTTTGGCCTCTTAGAGCAAAGTGGCGCAGCCCTCGGCCCAGATCAGCGGCAGGCGGAAAGGCTGGAGCCGCCGATCCCGGTGTGACCCGTGGCACCGGAGCCCAGCTCTGGGCACGGAGGAGCCACCCATCCCTGAATTTAAAAATGGTTTTTCCATTCTCAGCAGGTCTCCTGCCGTGCATCCGACAAGGCGCGCGCCTCCGGGAAGGGAGGACTGCAGCGCGCGGGACACTGCACACGGGGGGGGTTGCAGCCGAGCTGGTTTTACATGTGCCTGCTGCTGGGGCGGCTCGTTTCTCGGGGCCTCAGGTTCTCGAGGCGGCAAGGAGAGGCGGCGGCACGCGCTCCCGCTGAGCCCCGGGGACGAAGGGCGCTGCCCTAGGTGCCAAGGACTGCCAGCCACCGTGGCTTTTTTCCTAGGTTCTGGAGTGTGTTTCTCTCATCTCACGGCCAAGTCCCTCAAGGACGCTTGCAGGACCTGCTCCAGGCGGATGCTGAAATCCAGGTCCCATTCCCTGATCGCCCGCGCCGTTTCACACGAGGGCTGCTCAGAGACGTAGGAAGCACCTGGGAGGTTTGTGTCCCCGGCCGCAGTGTCCCATCTCCAGCAGAGGACCTCAGAGAAGGCACAAAATCCCGGACAGGACAGTTTGTACCTCGTTCAGCTTAACCGTGGCAAACGCCAGCAGTATTTTGATTTATGTCCACTGGCGTTGCAGACGCTGCCGAGCTCCGCTCCCACATGAAACCCCGCGGCCGTGCATCCTGCCGCGCTGCCGGCTCGGCGTTCCCTGCTCTCGGCTGGAAAGCTGGCGCCCGCTAATTGCAGCGACAGTCTCTGCTCGTGCTGATGCAAGGGCAGGTCGGCGCTCCCAGGCATCTTCTCCTTTGTACGCCTCTGCTGGGCCCTCCTTATCTCCACCTCCATCCTGTCCCCTCTTATTCTTAAACTAAACAGTCCTAAATCTTTCTAATCTCTTCTCATAGATTATTGATACTTGTTGCTCGTCTTTGGATCTTTTCCATTTCTGCTCTGTCTTTGCCGCGACGGGGTGACCAGGGCTGGCTCCTGAGCAACGGCAAGTTTGGAAAGTCACGATAACATCTGAAGCTTTGCTGCCTCTCCCTGCGCTTCCGAAAGCCCGGGGCCCTGAGGAAGGGGCCCCTTTGGCCCATCGTGTTGCATTTTCCCGGGCCTGTCCGCAGTAATCCCCCGGCTGCTCTCCTGAGAGCTTATTGCTCATGCGGAGGTGCGGTAGGATCCGTGGTTTTTCTCCTTGCGTGTGTTGCATCGGAGTTGTCGCAGCAGATATGCAGTCGTGTTCCCGGCCCCTGCTCTTTGCTGAGCTCTCCTCAGCCTTTCCCCGTCCGCACTGGGATCCGCAGAGTTTTTCCGAGTCACCCGCACATCTCGCCACCAAGTGGCCCCTCTCCGGGCCCTTCAGACGGGGCCTGGGTGCTCCGGCAGCATCCCACCGGGGCAGTGGAGATAACAGGCACAGCGGGGAGGTGGCCTAATTTATCCAAATGTATATTTGGACCCTTTGGCGATCTCGCGAGCCGGGTGGGGGCACCGGCTGCACTCCCTGCGTGTGGTTTTGCTGCGGGTCTCCCAGGGGTGCCGTTTCCTTTGCCGGGCAGAGCTGCTTAGTGCCGGGTCACTGYGCTCACCTGGACGCTTTATTAGTTTAATCAGTTTATTCTCCTGGTGTTCAAAGATGACTGGTCTGTAATTCCCCGATTTATCCCTTGGGTCTCCTTTAAACTGGGGCTGACTTCCTCCGCTTCGCCAGCCTGCCGGAGGGGCTGACGAGGGCTTGCCGTTCCTCCTGCYGCCGCTGCAGGGAAATGCTGGAGGGGGCCTTAATGTCCGTCTGAAGTACGTTCTGCCTGTTGGGTTTTCTGCCGTCCAGGCTGCAGCTGTGTCAAATGACCAGCACCACCGTGGGTTTAACCCAGGCAGACCCAGAGGTGATGGTGAGTTGGTGCCCCTTCACYGACGGTGCTGAGCACCTTCTCCTCCCCGGCCTCTGGAGACGAGTCTGCGGAGGAGAGAACGGACAGGTAGGAACGTAAAAGCAGGGGCAGAGAAATGGGTGGAAATGGAAGAGTTTTATCAGAAATGGAGCTAAACCACCRGCACCTTTAAGCACCTTTAATTGTAATGAGGGTTGAATGACCTGCAGGAGCACAGCGGCTGCTCTTTCCTGGCTGGCGAGGAGCTGATTTATACCCTTTCCTCCAGGCACAAGCACCTAGGTTGGTTGCATCTCCTTTGCTTTCATCCTACTATGCATTTACATTCTCCCCTTACCCCTTGATTAAATCCAGCCACCCATAAACACATTCAAGACATTCCCCCAATGCTCCAGACTGCACAGGAGCATTAAAGATCAAGAGAAGAAAAACAAGATACTGTAGCTGGTAACAGCAATTTGAGAGGTAACTGCTGAGATGGGGATGCCAAGCAGGTCGCAGCCTCCAGCTCCTGCAGCAGGCGCTCCGCAGGTATGTAGGAAATCAGCTTTTCGTGGAGCTGAAGGTCACCCCTGGGCCAGCTGCAGGGGGACGGAGCAGCCGCTGCAGTCCCCGTGGTGCTGGAAATGCCGTGGCCAGCCAGAGCGTTATTTTTGCTTTTCCACTGTCTGTCTGCTAAAGAAAGCTTTGTTGAAAAATGGACTTTCTGCACAGTTTATTTCCCTGCTGCTAACTTTGTGGAGGGGGGAAAAAAAAGAAAAGGAAAAAAAATAATCCAACATAGATTCCCAGAATCAGGAGGTCAAGTTTAAAAGGAGGTAAAGCTACACTAAACAACCCATCAGTGCTAGCTTGACAACGGAGAGAAGCGCTCTGGGCTGCGAAATAATGGTTTGAAGTTTGCATCGTTATCAGGGCTACGTGCCCCACATTTACAATGCTGTCTGAAACGTATGCAAGCGGGGACTCGCGCAGCGCAGAGGAATCGGCATGGGAGTTGATCAGTCSCTCCTTCAGGGACAGACCTGCCAGACTAGAGACTTGCACGAGACATTTCAGCTCACRGCCCTGCGCTGGGTGATGCAGGACCTCAGAGGGGCTGCCTGAGAATCACTGGTTCCTCTTGATGCAGGCTGCAAGGCTGGCCGCTGCCCTCGTCCCATAATCTAGGTCTAGGGGAGTCTGTGCCAAGTCTAATACCGGTGAAAGGGCCCTTTTACAAAAGGGGAAACCGAGGCGCGGTGAGCCTGCCTGCCCAGGGTTAGCTGTCTGTGTTGAAAGTGGTGCAGACGCTGCTCCTCCCTGCCTTCGCTCGTTCGCTGTGCCGGTGCCACTCGTTACGCGGAGGGAGCGCTGCCTTTCCCGAGCTGGCATCCTTTCCTTTCATGCCGTCTTCAGCCTTCATCTCAGTCCCAGCCTGCAACAGTCTCTTTTATTCAGTCCTGGGCTTCCCAGGCAGATTTGCCGACACCACCCATTCCTGCCCTGCAAGACCCCCGTTATTTCCAACCAYGGCCCTCTGCATCTCGCCAGCTCCGTCAGGTTTCTCTCCCTCATCCTCCCAGGTCCGTGTGTCTGCTGTCAGTCGTTTGAACCATAGGGTGCTGCYGTGATGTGGGCAGTGACACTTTGGCTTGGGAACAAGGTCTCCCCACCCGGGTTTGGCAGAGAGAGGAAACCAGAGAGCTGGGCTGTCATGTCCGATTACATTTTCTCTGGGTGACTCCTGTTTCCATAACACAGTTTTTATTATTTGACTTTGGAATATTGATTTTGGTTTCCTTTTTTGTTTCATTTTGGTTTCACTCTTTTCTGCAGGGAGTGACTTGGGTCACCTTCAACTTCTGCTTGGTCTGAAGTGTGAAGGAGGAAGGGTCACCTGTCCATGGAAAATGACCTGGAAGACGAGCAAGGTTTTTAAAAAGCACTTGTGTATGGAGAGGTCACGTGGTTGCGAGCTGTGTTTGTGCCTAAATATCTGTAGAGTTTTGTTGTACAAAAAGCTCTTCGCACTAGTTCGAGGGACATGTTTGGCTGCTCAGGCAGTGGCAGCAAAATGGCTTCTTACCTCCACYGCAGACTGTGATTTCTGCTCCCTAGGCTGTGCCTGCTGGCTGCAAAAGAGCCTTGTTCTGATCTGGCACCATCCATCCTTGGGACGTCTCCAGAGGGAGCTCGCTCTCATCACTGCTTCGGTTGGGATGGAGGGTGCCTGTAGCAAAGTCAGGGTGAAATGCCTTTAAGTGTGGGGAGAGAAACGTACTACTGGGAAAGGTGAAACCCGAACATTTGGGTTGCCCGTCCCATCAAGGCATGTCCTCTCTGCTGTACCCGTGCTGGCCTGGAGCAGTGGCTTCATGGAAGAGGTGAATCCAGCAACTGCCTTTTYGGTGCTGCAGCCCAATCCTGACCCTGAACTAGGCCCCACCATCCCATCCTGGTAGAGCTGCGCAGCTTCCTGAAAGCCTTCAACTCATGTGGTGACTTGTCTTCCTCTCCAGGAGCTGTCCCTTGGAGGTGGCCGTGAACTGCACTGCGACAAAGCAGCTCTGGACACGGAGCTCCTCAGACCTTTGTGGGAAGCTGGACCCAGGGTTTTCTTGTGGATCCGTCACTTCTCCAAACTGGTTTCTGATTGAAAGAGAGGGATTGCCATGGAGGTGCATCCCTCTCCTTGTGTCCCATCTCCAGCAGGGACTGGTAATGATGCTCCAGAGGAAGGAAAGATTCACCTGAGCTGGGCAGCGTCTAAGGTAAATTCCCTTCAGACCTGATGCACGAAGCTAGCTGGTGTCCCGGGACAAGCAACTGCCCTCTCCTGCACTTGCTCGGCGTGCTGAGGCTGGTGAAGGCCTGTGGGAGGTGGTGCCCGCTGCAYGTGGGCAGGCAAACACACAGCCGCTGTTTTCACTGGGTTGAGCTATTTCCCTTTCAGTCTTGCTGCCAGGTCCTTGTGGACCACTGCAGCACAGGACAGATACCATCTACCCCATTACCCCTGGAACGGCAGCATCTGCTGATGGTCTGAGAGAATTCTCYGCATTTTCTTCTCCTTTTTTTCTTGTTTTCTATTTTAGAGTTCCAGCTACAGTGCCTGCTCTGTGGCCTCCATGACATGGAGTGGCACTAGCTGATGTGCAAGCCATACACTGGGGATGGCCATAGGACCTTCTGGCCAAATGCACTCAGAAATTACAAGCAGAAAGGAACTGCCTAGGATACACAGTCCCCTRGGCTCTAAAAACTGAGGGCTCTTTCCACCTTGCCTGTCCTCAGCCATAGAGACCCCAGAGCCAAACCATAACCAGCAGCACACGGGACAGACSAAGCACGGGCTTGGAGCAGCTCTTGCTCTTCAGGGACAGTAGGGATGGACACACGACTTGGTCAGTGCAGTCAGCAGTTGAGATCCAACCATGCACAGCAAAGATCTTTATTGAATTACCTGCCACTATATCAACAAATCCCAAGAGGAAGAGCTATCGATGCGAACCTCGATGTGTTGCGAGGTGAAAGGCCAGCCTGACATCCGACCGCTAAGGAAGTGCTGACAGAAACACCTCTGAGTGCTGGCTGCCTTGTTAGCCTCTCCCGGCAGCGTTAGCCAATATATATTTTGTGGTGATTCACACGCTTATTTTTCCACTGTGAAATATAGTCCCCAGTAGAGGGATAAGATTAAGCCAGAGAAAGAACCTTTATAGCCTTCGCTCCTTCCCTCCCCACCTTCCTAATTACTTTAAATGTGCAAGGGGGTTGTCAGAAGTTGTTAATCTCTTTCTCTCTCTCCCTCTTTCTCTTTGTGTGTGTCTTTATAGGTTTTTCTTTTTAATAATCCCAGGGCCTGGAGTTTTTCGGAGCCTTCCTCCCGYGGTTCACCGGCCCCTTCTTCAGCAGCGCGAGGCCGAAGAGTCGCTTCCAGCTGATTTCCTTTCCCCAACAAAACGAGGGGGGGGGGTATCAAATAGGTGTTGCTTTCGGGGGGGTCTGAAAGTGCCGTTTTTCTGTTTTGGTTGAAGCACCTGGCCACAGTCACAGCTCTGAGCCCGCGTGTCGCGTGTCGCGTGTCGCGGGTGGGAGCCCGGAGGCGGCGGGGTCCCGCGGGGGCGCGGAGGGCTCCGCTCGCCCCGGCGCAGCCCGTGGCGGCCCCATGCGCCGTGGTCTGCTGCCCTCTGCAGTCAGCACCGGCCCTGCCGTTGTGCTGAAGAAAAGACCTGATGGAAAGCGTGGCCCGTCGATCACCCGCCAGGATGGGACACGTCTGCCGGGGCCGGAGAAAGCTGGGGCAGCGAGACGGGGACGTCTGTGCTTGGAAGTCAGCACCGCGCGTCCACAGGCCCACACCGAGCTGGGGAGAGATCTCCCCACAGCTCCGCTCCTCCCTGCGGCTCCCTCCACTTCTGTGTCTCTTGCTTTGCCCTCGCACTCTTTGCCTGCCTGGTCTACGTAGGCCRTACGCTTTCCAAATAATAGCTTGCCTTTCACTGCAGCCCCTAGCGCCCTGGCGTCCGTGCCTTGGCTGGGACCACCAGCCAGGTACGGTTAGCAATTGCACTGAAAAACACCTGCAAAACTCTGAGGCTGCCAAGTCAAGGAGCTGAAAGCAGGAATGTGCCCAAAATCAAGGGCTCTCATTTGTGCTTTTTGCTCTTATGAAGTTTGATGCAGCCTTTCTTAATAACAAGATCACATATATGTTTTTCCAGGGGACTCGTACAGACGCTCTGTCCCCACCCGGTTCAGTTCCCAGCTCTAGCCTCTTCTGCAGCTCTCCTCTAAGTCTCTTATCCAAGGCCTGTCCCTTCCTGATCATCCTATCCACCCCTCCTTGCCTGCACAATACCTCTCCTTCCCCACATGCTGGCATCTCACCACTATTTTTTCTACCACTGCTGACCCCAGAGGACTTATAGGCTTTACTATGAAGTGAGGATCTTGCCTTTTTGCTTTTGCTTCCACTGACATTTTTTTCACCTCTTASCCATTGCAAACCTTTCTATGCAGCACCGAGGGCTGAGCACGTGCAGTGGCAGGGCCGTGTCAGGTCACAGGGGTGTCTCTGTAACTCTGCGACGCTTATGCACATCCAAGAGGGACTTTCTGGGGAACTGTAGTCACACCAGCCAGCAACGTTTTAAGGCCAATGCTGATCCGGAAGGCATCATGCAAGAGGGTAGTTGGCAAAATTGCATTGACCTACCTAATCCCAGTTATTCGTTGTACTGAAACCCCCCCCCGGAGAGCCCTGTTTGGGTGTGAGTGGCTGTATCTGCTGGCATTTCTGCAGGGACCAGCAACTCTCACCCATCCCCGGCCCAACACGCACAAGCYGGAGATAGGCCCAGGCAAAGGGCTTGGGATCCCGGGTGGGAGGAAGCGGCATGGCGGAGGCGAAGGGCACTAGAGGGCAGGAGTGCTCCTTYCTAATTGCACTTCTCAATAATTTTGCTAGTAATTCTTGCACAATTTCCCCTGTTCAGTGGGTCAGCTGTAAAGTTCAGAGAATTATTTCAGGAAATGACCTTGCTGGGCTGCAGTTTACTGTCTGCTAACCTGCCTTAGCAGCAGTCATTACAGGTAGCCAAGTGCAGAGCAGGATCAATTGGAGAGGCTTGCTCACGGACGCCTTCGACCGCCCGCCGAGTGCCACTGCCAGCTTGGCTGCCTGCTAGGTTCTCCCAGTGAAGAAAAATTTGGGGAAAGAGAGCCTGGTTGTTAGTGTCCCTGCGTGCTTTTTGCTGATGGGTGAACTTTAGCGCGGCCTCTTTCCTCTGGTAGCAAAGCAGGGTCCTGCATTGGTACCAAGACCTGACATTCCTTATTCTCCTTTTTTCCCTGACATAGCATCAGCACCTGGACAAGCAGCAGGGCGTTTTGCAGGGTGTTTCAGCATTGTGCTATCTTGAAGGCAACCAGATACCTGTCAGCTCTTTCCYCTCTCCCCAGCCATCAGCAAGAACCATTCCTATGGGATCTCATGCTGCTCTGTACCGCTGTGAAAAATCATGCCTCCCTTTGCAGCTTTCCTCTTGGCCCCCCTCTGTCCGTAAAAGCAGATTCACTCCTACGCTGTAATCAGCTCTGAGGCGTTCGTTACCCAGCCTGCTCAAAGGTATATTTAGAAGCATCAGGTTTTGCACAGCTTTGCTCCTGTGAGTTGCATCTTAAGGCAGAAAGCACGAGAGGAGCTTCAGCATCCCCCGACAGCAAGACAGCATGGGCAGAACAAGGCTTTTTATATCAGAGACTGATACTATGAAAAGACCTCCCRATTTAGTAGCTGTTCTGTTCGTATCACACATTATTGCACACATTCTCTTTCCTCCTTGCCCAAGTCTGAAAACAGAGCATGTAAGAATAGCAGCTTCTTACTTCATCTGTCTGCTTCCTGTGCGTACTCACAGTCAGGTCTGCTTACATTAGCATCGCTCTCTGCAGCTCCTATTTACTATCTTCCACTAATTCAAGTGAGTCAACACAGCTCAGCGCTGCTACAAGAGCCACCTCTTCTCCTATAGCATGTTTTCTCCTATAGCTTGTGCCCAGCCTCAGGTGTGTGAGATTTTTTTAAACCAGCTGATGAAGTCACTTTGAAAATCGTGTGCAAAGCTTACAAAAATATCCGCCTCATGAATGCTTTATTTGATAGAAGAGGAAGTAAACAGCCCATACTGGCTCACCTGGCTTAGTACAGGGCGCCACCCACAAGTCAAGGTAGTGGCGTGCTATTTGTCTCTAATTAAGTCATAGAAATTAGTTAATTTTCAAATAGGACCATAATCCTTTTATTGCTGCCTAGGGCCATCCTCTATTGCTATTGCTTTCCGCTAGAGGGAACCCATGTCTCTCAGCACGTCCCCACACACTGCAGCACTGTCATTGATTCCTGAGCAGAAATTAAAACAAGTGCATATGTAACGATAGTAACTACAGAGGGCTTAACACGGCTGGGAACAGGGTCGAGTTACTAGTCTACAGCTACTGCAGGGCTTCCTTCCAGTGACGCTGCATTGCACATCGCGCAGGGAAAGGAGCAGCAGGCCGAAATCCCAAACCTACAGTGACGGGGTGACTCTGGATTTACGCTGGCCTAGCTGCAGCTGCAAAGAGAGTATTTGCATGATATCGTGAGGCTGCTCTATACTCTTAACAGACTATGTGGTGGCAGCACTGGTGTCTGATTTGAGATAA
The DNA here is from genome assembly GCF_003343035.1 of Apteryx rowi. NCBI lineage: Eukaryota > Metazoa > Chordata > Aves > Apterygiformes > Apterygidae > Apteryx > Apteryx rowi. Next base: position 2,266,874 of record NW_020448196.1, on the reverse strand, counting down.
AAACCATGTCAAGATTTGCATAAACCCCATTCTTGGTCCCTTTTGGTTAATTGGCATTTTGCTGCTGACTCCTGTAAGAGCAGGATTCTGCCCTATTAGCAAACTGAAAAACGCAGAGCATTTGCAAGGCCTGCTGAATTCCTGCGGGACCGGGAGCACTAGCAGGACGTGTCCTCGGCCTTGCGGAACGGGGGCATCGATCCTCGGTTTGTGGCGTTTCTTCTCATTACGTTAGCGAGCAGTGACCAGCTCCCCTCGCGAGGGCCCGTCTCCGTGAGGACGTTTAGATGCACTGTGGTGATCGGGGAGGCGTGCAAAGGCAACGCGCGCAAGTCCAGGGATCCCAAACCCCCGTGCAGGGGATTTCATGCAGGAGAAAAGTGCCCAGCGGGCCCAGGACCCCCCCGCGGGTAGGTGCCTCGTCCTCCGGGGCCTGCTAGCAGGGATTTCCCCGGTGTCCCACACCGCTGCTCCCGGAGCAGTTCCCGGCGCAGAGGCCGGGCCGGGTCCCTGCGCGCTGCAGGCGCTCGCCCCGACCCTGCTGTGCCTGCCCGACGCGGGGGCTCCATGGCCTCCCCGGACACCGACTGCTGTTTGTCCAAGGGCACGGCCCGTCCCCTGCCAGGACACCCCGGGCTCTGCCCGTCCCCTGTCAAGACACCCCGGGCTCTGCCCGTCGTCGCCAGGCCCCGTGCCGGGCGCGGCCTGGTCCCGCC